>NC_083282.1:84494032-84826889 GCF_963506605.1 Zootoca vivipara | reverse complement strand
AGGAGGGTATTATGCCACTTGAGGGCGCTGTTTGAGTTGGTGGAAAAGCAGGTAAACGGCGTTTCCATGTGCTGCTCTGGTTTGCCAGAAGCGGCTTTGTCATGCTGGCCACATGACCTGGAAGCTATACGCCGGCTCCCTCGGCCAATAATGCGAGATGAGCGCGCAACCCCAGAGTCGGTTACGACTGGACCTAATGGTCAGGGGTCCCTTTACCTTTACCTTACCTGTGCAGGTGTGCAATTTGAGGGTTTTTTTGCCCCCAACAACGCTCTGGGAGTGGCCTGGATTGTTGTGTCAAAATTTCAGGACGATCGGTCAAGCGGTTATGGAGAAAAGTGTCAAACGCAGTTTCACGATTTTTACATTTTTATATATATAGATTTCCAGAAAAAAAGAAAGACCATTGACTTGATGGCAGGATTTAAATAAACACTCACATCTTTATTAAGAAAAGAACATTTAAAATAATGGAGAAATGATACAGCAGTATGTAATAAGGGGGAAATAAACCAGAAGTGGAAGCTGAGGGAAGCCCGGGAGGGAAGGGGCGAAGTGATGTAATATGTATATTACTGATTTGAGATATACCAGTAAGTAATGACGGGGGGGGGGGGAGTGATTAAAAATTTAATAAAATAAAAAAGACATCAAACTTGCCAGCTTTGTAAATGGATCTAGCCTCTGCACCTCCATTTGTGCCCAGCCAATCAGAGGCCTTTGTCTTCTTGGCAAAATCAGGCTCCCCAAAAACTCTCTTTTTTCTGGCCCTTTACATTTCAATTGAGAAGTCAACAAGAGAAGGAAGAGGGGAGCTCTATTTGCCCTACAGAAACGCCTGGGTTCTTGACAGCATACCAATTAACTGGCTAGGAAATTGGATAAGACAGAGGAGGGTGAACAATGAGGTGTTGTTTGGATTGATTACAGAGTGACTGACGGAGGCTGACAAGGCTTCCTGTCTCCTAAATTGAGTTTTGGACTTTTTACAATGGTATCAGTCATGTCAAGCTCAGGTCTATCACATTCACACACCTCCTTCCCCTTAATTTTGACATCATCCTAGGTGTTTCCAGGAACACCACATTGGATGAAATAGGCAATGAGGAGAAGTCACACAATGTATATACGACTGCTTCTTCACTTTTTATGGAGGTCTATGAACACCGATTCCCCCCCCCCCCATGTGATTTTTATCATAGGCTAAAGACACACCTCCTTTCCCTGGCTACTGAGATTCACTTTTATAGTTCATATCAGATATTTGGCTATAAACCTACAGCCCCTCCTAGACCATCCCAGCCTTTTCCTCCGTGCTGAATACTGACAATTGTATTAACATTTCTGCTAAATCCTTCTAGAGCTCTGTTCTGCCACCAGCTCTGTCACCTGCCATCCTTTCCTTATTGAATTCCCTTCCACAGTCACCTTTCCCTTGTTCTGGTTTGCCCCGTCATTATTTTAAGAAAACATGAATGGTTGTCAAAGTGGCAGGCCCCTTTCCACGCCGTCTGCAGTATATCAAAGGCAAAGCCAGTGATAACTCATAACTGTTTTCCATTCAGTAATAGAATGCACCAATTTTCCTGCTGAGTCGCCTCAAATTCAATTTCCCATTGAGAATTCATCTAAATTACTTGTCCATGAATTAACAATGCCGAATGCTAACAGAGACATTGAATTATATTATTTTTCAACTGCTAGTCTTGGAAAATGTAATTGCAGCTGACAAGGTGTGCTTTCCTCTTTTTTATCTTTGACTCATCTCACCTTAACCCCCCCCCCCCAAAAAAAAAAAAAATACCAAAGAGAAAGAAACCTGCTCTTCTCTCTCAACCAAGCCTCAGGTTATTTAAAATAAACCAAGTATGTCAGAGTGACCAAAAGAAACTGAAGCTAAACTTTGCTAAATTCCAGGCAGAATTTTAGACTTCAGCCTAGAAGACTGGTGTGTGTGTGTGTGTGTGTGTGTGTGAGAGAGAGAGAGAGAGAGAGAGAGAGAGAGAGAGAGAGAGAGAGAGAGAGGGAGGGAGGGAGGGAGGGAGGGAGGGAGGGAGAGGGGGGGAGGGAGAGGGGGGAGGGAGAGGGAGAGACTGATAGGGCAGAAGCCAGGGAGCCCAAACAGCATATGTCTCCAGAGTCAAAGATAAACAGAGCTGACGAATTCTAGTTTTGTCCCCATCCTCTTCCCTCATGAGTTCTACAAAGGCAAAAATAAGGCTATGGAGGAGGAGGAGGCAGACAGGCAATGCCTCCCCCTGGACTGGGTTCTAAGTGAGAAAACAAGTAGGCAATTGCTGGCTGAAGGCAGACAGAGGTTGTCGGGACAGTGCTTTAGTCTCCTGAATATACCAACCACCACTGATCCCAGCCATGGTGATGGTGACGCCACGTAGCCTGATTTGGCAACATGATGATGTCACTGGGCACTAGTAATTAAGCTTTCACAGTGAATGGGTGAAAATTCTTGTGCCCACTGCTTCAGATTTTGCATGGAAGGGAGGGAGAGCCCTGCACAAACAGCCAAATTCCACTTACTAAAGAAAACAAAAATAGGATCAACCCCATTTCACGCTGCTGCAGCTAATTCTCCCCGAGTTGGTCTGGTCTCATAGCTGATGCCACAGCTATATTCTACAATGCACGGCAAAGCATATTCACAACACATCTTTGGCATCCAAAAAGCCCCTGGAAGGCAAGAAATGACTACGGTGGCATTTTGATTTGTTTCAAATTCATTTTGTATTATTTATTTTTCATCAGCAGACACTAGTGCCACATGCAGCAAGCTGTGCTCAAGGCTCCAACTCGCTCCTGGAGGAATTTGGGCAGAATTCACAACTGTGGTCCAATACAAGAGGCAAGGAGGTAGCATCTCATAACCAGTTCTTGGCTAAGGCAGCTGCCGTCACAGAGCTGAGAAACGCTGCTCCAGAAATCTCTCAAGCATATGGCATCTGAAATCTGAACCAGTCGGAGGTTCCTGCTTAAAGTGAAGTTTTGGCAAGTTCTCTTGCTGGAGAGAGTTCAACTTTTTCTTTTTCTTTTCTTTTTGGCCTTGCAGGGATAGGCAAACTATCGTCAGGTCTGCTGTGCCAGCTTCAACATGTTTTCTGCAACAAGCCTTTGTATGACATGCAAAGACAGAGGGGTTGTAAGCTGAAACCTTTCATGTTCACACTAAGGCACAGCGCACAAACACACATTCTGTTTGCTAGCAACATAATATTTTCTTTATAAATGAATTCTAGTTGAATGGGGAACACTTTCCAGCCTTGAGAGACAACCTTCTGAGGACCATGGGTTTGTGGTGAGAAGGATGTGTTGGAGGAGGTGTGGGAGTTCGAGGAGATCACCCCTGCCCTTGTATGAATAAAAGAACAATTTAAGCACCAAGCCAATGTCTACATCAGGGGAGACCAACTGGGTGCCCCACCCCCTCAAAATGATATTCAGATACAATTCCCATCATTCCTGAACACTGAGAGTTGGGAGTTTAATAACATATGGTGCATAGTAGTGCACTGGCAAAGGATCACATCATAGCAAAATAGCTCCCATGCCCCGAATATATAATTCCATCCTTGGCAAAAGGAAAAACGGGAAAACTAGCACAGAGTTAAACCACCTGTCCCACAAGGATGGTTGAATGCGTAAGGTATATGGAGGGGCAGCCAATAGGATGTTCTCCAGGTGTTATTATACTCCCATCAGCCTCAGCCAGCATGTCTGATGGTCAGGAATGATAAGAGTTGTAGTTCCTGTGTAGTAGGGCATGCAGGAGGTGTCCAAGACACTTGGGCAAAATTTAGGCCACAACTTTATTGGTTACAGAAAGTGAGTGGTATTGGCTTAGGCAGTGGAATTGAACCGACTATATCTGATACCTGCCTGCCATGCAGGGAGTCCAGTAAGGGTCAAACACCAATAGGGGGATCCCTGTCAATGCACATCGACTCAAGCTCCCAGGGTTCCTGATGGGGTCGTGGCATGGCCCTAGCCCCTACCCGGGCTTTAGACAAGATCCACAACCCCGGATCCCTTTAACGGAATACCCTTAAAATGGAGGGGCAGGTGATGGCCACACCGCCCCTCCCCCAAACCAAGTTATACCAATGCCTAACCGCCAAAGGGCGTTCCCCAGATGCGGGGCTGTTTAAATTGCCCAAGCCACACACCCATCCAACTGGATTGGTCAGTCAGGGACCGTGACGCAGGTGGGGCCCTCCCAATGACACAGGGGCAGCATCCAGACCCCTTCGCAATGATGCAGGCCACATGGCCTGTCCACAACACCGCCCCACCCCAGAAGTGGAGCGGCCTTGGAATTCAATGGCACTTACTTCTGGGTAAGTTTATATAGAACCGAGTGATACTTATATCTGAGTAGATATACTTAAAATTGCAGTATCGAGTGCTCTCTGCATGGTATCTTTCCATAGTTAGTGTGGGGTTTGTGTCCAGTCATTCCTATACATGCAACCTATTAACTAGGTTTCTCTCTCCCTCTCCCTCCCCCTCTCCCTCTCTCCCTCTCCCCCTCTCCCTCTCTCCCTCTCTCCCTCTCTCCCTCTCTCTCCTTCCCTCCCTCCCTCCCTCTCTCTTGGATTATAGCTGGTTGTCTTACTAGAAAAAGTGATTGACCACCCCCCATACGATTTTAGCAGCAATTGTTTTGTAGTCAATTTTTTATGCTTGAGAGAATACCAATTACATTTTGATTATGTGCATTATTCACGTGTCACACTCCAGCTATCAAGATGTGTTCTTAGCGTTTCTGCTGTCTTTAGATTTCACATTTTTATCTTTCTCCTCTGCTCTATTTCAGTCCACTGTATATCCACCACGTTCTCTATCTGTGTCATGCATCTATAGTCTCATAGTCTCTGTGCAATTTACACTTACGAGCCCCCAAAATGGATTTATACAAAAAGGCTACTGACTCAATTAAAACAATAACTAAAACAAAACTCCAGTTTTAAATGCGCTCCTATAGCACTTTACTACTGTAGCGTTTTTGGTGTGATCCTATCATACGGTTTCCTCAGACTCTTTCTCCATCATTAGTTCTGTAGTATTATATATTTTTAAAAAGTAAATTTGCAAATTTTGAATCATAAGAATTTTAGTGTTAAGGTTTCCAGAATCATTGAATCATTCTTATACACATTTTAGTGGTGATTACAAGATCTGTCTTGTATCTGTAGCATTTGAAAGCATCCCTATCTGTTTGGGATCTACTCTTTGTTATTTCAATTCAATACTTTATTTGGGCACAAAACTGATCTGTTCCCACCATCTCTGACCACTGGACCTGCTAGTTAGGGAAGATGGGAGTTGTAGGCCAAAAATAGCTGGAGACCCACATTTGGAAAACACTTCCATAGAGGATTGAAAGGTTGGACACTCTCCGATCCACCTCAACACACTTTGTCGATGGGGCAATCTGACTCGGTAATGTGAAAGCTACCCTGAATTGTCCTAATTTGCCTTCTTTGTGGCACGCACAGAGCTGATGCACCCCTAAACTTTGCCTTGGGGTGATTTTGTGGTGTCAGTAGAATTCATTATGTTGATTAGGGATGGGGTGAAAATTCAGACCACATTTAAGGACGAGTGTATCTAATTCGCTTCCTGGATAATACTTAAATCGAGATGTAATCATCCGAAATTTTCATACCTCTGAATTTTGCAATGCAGTTTTCCAACCAAACAATGTACACAAAAATGCATATATTAGGGAAAATAACAGGCAGAATGCATATTGTATACAATACAGGGACATTGCTTGCAGAAAATGAGTGCAATAGGCAAAAATGCAGACAAAAATGGGTTTAAGTGGAGAAATTCACTCTAGAATGCTACTAAATGTTCATGAGGACATCGGGAGGGGGGAGCTGCAAAATGATGTGGAAATGTGAGGAACTGAACTTGAGATTGGAAAAATGAGAAACTGAGAGAAACTGACACTGACAGATTCGCTCATCTCTAATGTTGATAGAGCTCTGTCTCTGCATCATTCCTGCAGGTCCCAGTGTGGCTCACTGCTTTCTGGTGCAACTGAATTTCCCCCCTTTCCTTTATATTGCCATGGTGTATCTGCAGAATTAATTGCAAAATTAAAATGTGTTATGCAGAGGCTGGTTTTGATAAGTCCCAGGGGTCGTATACAAAACTGGAAACTGATTCCTAATGTTCTCCCATGAAAAAAACATCAATCCCACCAACAGGTGACAGTAGGAAATCATGTTTGAAACCAGATAAGTATATCTCAGGATAATTGATTGCACGAGTAATAGCACCCAGAATGATTACACAGTCTGGTACTTACAAAAAAATAATTACACTTCTGAAAATCTAAATTAATTTGTACACTCCTGCAGCATTTTTAAAAGTTGTTGACATTTCATTGTAGTGCTCCTAATGAAATGAAAATTATTAATAATTGTTTCTGTTTAAGTGTGACAAATGTCATTTAACTGGAGACAGGGAAGTGTCACAGACAGGGCATTGCCACACAACTAAGCTGGCAGCTTTTCATTCAGAATCATATTCAAAACAGCATCTGCCTGAAGGCCAGGCCAAAAACAAACAAAACAAAACAAAACCTATGCTAGCCATTCTTTTCCTGGCTAAACAAGCCCATAATTAACACTTTGTCTTAGTCAATCACACTGTTCCATTCAAGACAAATGTACAGTTTACTGGGTAGTGAAAAATCTATGCACTCTAGATTCCATGGGTCCGGTTAGTCATCTGTTTGACCAATTAGGTGAAACTGACAATTTTAAGGGGAATTTGAGCCAATCCTATTGTCAATACTGTGATTTTTTTGAAGAAGGCTAACTTTTCCCAAATAAAATCAATACTCTAATTCAGACAAGGTTGCTTCAGAGACCACTTGTTTTTCCGAAGGCAGCTTTAGTCATAGAACACTCAGGACAAACAAACTGGAATAAGAACAGTGTTAAAAAGTGTGTGTGTGTGTGTGTGTGTGCGTGTGTGGAGACAAACAGAAAGAATGACACCCATGTGTGTATCGAGAAACAGATCTGCAGAAACAGTTGTCCTAGTACTTAGTACCTAGAAAATAGGATGTCCCTATTTTCATCCAAGAAATGTTGCAGGGTATGTGGTAATGCTCATCCAGCGGAATAGCTCAAAGCATATTTTCATGCACAAATAGATGTGCGTCCACATCCAAGGCCACCAATTATTATGTGTAACTGGTTATCTGCAGCTCAAACTGGCTCAGCCTGCACTACAAATGAGAGCTCGGCCCAAATTTTATATAAAACAATACCGTTTAAGAGCGAAGAAATTTGAATTATATTTTTCCCCAGGGGAAAAGGATACAGCATGGGATCTGAAAGCCCAAACTATATGTGGCTATGGCTCCAATAGTCACATAAGGGAACATAAGAAGGTCCTCCTAGACCTGGCCAATGGCCCGTCTAGGCCAGCTTCCTGGTGCGTGCCAAGGTTCCAAGACACCCCCCCCCCCAATAACTCACACTTCACACAATATTTTAAGTTTAAGGTTTTTGGCATTAAATTTGGCCACAACTTTATTTAAATACAGCTGAATGTGAGTGGTTGCTTAGGCATTGGTTCTTGACATCTGTCCCCCGCCTGGGACAGATCTGACTCCCACAAGCCTAGTAGGGGAGCCAGTAGGTAAGCACCCTTCCGGGGAGAGATCGGAGCAGGGGCCATGCCCTTGACCTCATCCCTCAGATGCTTCCCGAGGCTCATGTGCGGCCCTGGCCCCTACCGGGGATCTGCGGACTACATGTATAGCCCCGGGATTCCTTTAAAGGAATACCCCTAAAGGCAGCAACAACCATGAGGGGCAGGCCCAACCAAATCCGTACCCCTCCACCATCCAATTTGAACCAATGCCTAACCACCAACCTTACAAGTTGTGACTTATTGCAGCGTAGTAGGCAAAAACCACCTGGCACCAGCCAGTCAGCCAAATGGCAAAATTCCTACCAGGCCCCTGATCCCAAACAGGCGACCCCATGACAGGCGCAGCAAGGTCAATGCAAGAACATCTAAAATTAGAGGAGGGCGGGCGGGAGATTCATTGCGAGCAGCAAAAGTGGAACTGAAAGCTGCTCGCTAGGCATATATAGGTTACAGGTAGGTAGCCGTGTTGGTCTGGGTCGAAGTAAAATAAAAAAATTCCTTCAGTAGCACCTTAAAGAACAACTAAGTTTTTATTTTGGTATGAGCTTTCGTGTGCATGCACACTTCTTCAGATACACTGAAATAGGAGTCCCACCCCCTCCCCACCCCTTCTCTACATAAGCGCCTGGGGACTCCTATTTCAGTGTATCTGAAGAAGTGTGCATGCACACGAAAGCTCATACCAAAATAAAAACTTAGTTGGTCTTTAAGGTGCTACTGAAGGAATTTTTTTATTTAGGCATATATAGGGTAAGGCTATCAATCAATCATTTGCTACATGCAAATCATAGAATCATAGAATCATAGAGTTGGAAGAGACCACAAGGGCCATCCAGTCCAACCCCCTGCCAAGCAGGAAACACCATCAAAGCATTCCTGACAGATGGCTGTCAAGCCTCTGCTTAAAGACCTCCAAAGAAGGAGACTCCACCACACTCCTTGGCAGCAAATTCCACTGCCGAACAGCTCTTACTGTCAGGAAGTTCTTCCTAATGTTTAGGTGGAATTTTCTTTCTTGTAGTTTGAATCCGTTGCTCCGTGTCCACTTCTCTGGAGCAGCAGAAAACAACCTTTCTCCCTCCTCTATATGACATCCTTTTATATATTTGAACATGGTTATCATATCACCCCTTAACCTTCTCTTCTCCAGGCTAAACATACCCAGCTCTCTAAGCCGTTCCTCATAAGGCATCGTTTCCAGGCCTTTGACCATTTTGGTTGCCCTCTTCTGGACACGTTCCAGCTTATCAGTATCCTTCTTGAACTGTGGTGCCCAGAACTGGACACAGTACTCCAGGTGAGGTCTGACCAGAGCAGAATACAGTGGTACTATTACTTCCCTTGATCTAGATGCTATACTCCTATTGATGCAGCCCAGAATTGCATTGGCTTTTTTAGCTGCTGCATCACACTGCTGACTCATGTCAAGTTTGTGGTCTACCAAGACTCCTAGATCCTTTTCACATGTACTGCTCTCAAGCCAGGTGTCTCCCATCCTGTATTTGTGCCTTTCATTTTTTTGCCCAAGTGTAGTACTTTACATTTCTCCTTGTTAAAATTCATCTTGTTTGCTTTGGCCCAGTTGTCTAATCTGTTAAGGTCATTCTGAAGTGTGATCCTGTCCTCTGGGGTGTTAGCCACCCCTCCCAATTTGGTGTCATCTGCAAACTTGCTCAGGATTCCCTCAAGCCCATCATCCAAGTCATTGATAAAGATGTTGAACAAGACTGGGCCCAAGACAGAACCCTGTGGCACCCCACTAGTCACTACTCTCCAGGATGAGGAGGAGCCATTGATGAGCACCCTTTGGGTTCGGTCAGTAAGCCAGTTACAAATCCACTGAATGGTAGCATTGTCTAGCCCACATTTTACCAGCTTCTTTACAAGAATATCATGGGGCACCTTGTCAAAGGCCTTGCTGAAATCAAGATAGGCTACATCCACAGCGTTCCCTTCATCTACCAGGCTTGTAATTCTGTCAAAAAATGAGATCAGATTAGTCTGACATGACTTATTTTTCAGGAACCCATGCTGACTTTTAGTGATCACAGAGTTTCTTTCTAGGTGCTCACAGACTGTTTGCTTAATGATCTGCTCTAGAATCTTTCCTGGTATTGATGTCAGGCTGACTGGGCGGTAATTGTTTGGGTCCTCTCTTTTCCCCTTTTTGAAAATAGGGACAACATTTGCCCTCCTCCAGTCTGCTGGAACTTCGCCTGTTCTCCAGGAATTTTCAAAGATTATTGCCAGTGGTTCTGAAATCACCTCTGCCAGGTGATTTCCCAGCAACAGCACACCCACCAATTTCCCCAGCAACAGCACACCCACCAATCACACATGTGGCCATCCAAACTGACCCGCCTCTCCAACCCTGCGATGTCTTTTTTAACCCTTCCGCAACCCATGTTCTCCTCTATGGGGAGAACCTGCTTTCTCACTGTGGCCATGTCTGTGGGAAGCCTACAAGCAGGACATGAGCACAACAGCACTTGGCTCACCTGTGATCCCCGGCAACTGGTGTTGAGAGGTGTGTTGCCTCTGCCAGTAGAGGTAGAATGTGGTTTGTCCGTCTTCAGGCCCTATCAATTGGCTATTCTAGTTTTGGCCCTTTCTTATGATGAACCCGAGCCAAATTATGGCTAGAACAAAACTGTTGTTCTTTGGGCTGCACCGGTAATTGGATCAGCTCCCCTGGTATTTTCTGATATCCAATTTAATAGCACTTTTAGCAAAACCTTTCTGTTTGGTTTCCTTTCTATTTTTAACATGGCTGTATAGATCCTTCCTTGGTGTGTTTTTCCTCCCCGTTTCACATTGGGCAAACAGTGACGGATTCCCCCCCCCTCCACTCCACCCTCCTGTAATTAACTTCTGAGCAGCTGAGATGGCAAGAGTCCTATCAATTAATCAATATATTCTTGTTTTCTCTAAGTGCCAGCTGAATAATATTTGCAGCTGTACACAAACGGTGGCGTGCTGCGCTGAAGGAACTGGCCCAGGTCCACGGCGATTTCTGAAGGAAGGCATCAGTTTTGTACAAATCAAAGCATCTCACAACGAAGGCCTTATTAATATTTCAAAAGTTTTCCTCATTTATTCAGAACTTATTCGCAGACCCTGACTGATGATAAAACAGGCTCCGTAGATGCCTCTCAGAATGGAGTACCCTGCCTTGGTTGTGCATAGAAAATGAATATGTCTCTTCTCCCAGAAGCTGCTGTAAATCTGAGAGGCATATTGGCAGGCAAGAATTGAAGAGCTTGAAGAGAGCCACCTTTGCTGTAAATGTATCCTTGCTTTAAGCGAGATGGGGAGAAACCCAATACGGTATATGTGTTTGCGGTCAGTTCCAGGGCTGGCTTCAGGATCTGAGGTGGGGAGAACCCTTGGCAAGACTCTATTATTCCTCCCTTCCTTGAACAGGGTTGGGGTGTGTGTGTGAAAGGGGAGGGACGCTCAAGCTGACAGCGCCCCCGTCAGTTGTCTTCTCGGAAGTTTCCTGTAGGCAAACCTAACCAGCCAAGGAGTCTGGCAGGAGTCTTCCTCATTCTAAGCATCAAAAAACGGGTGTGAAGAGAGAGAATCGGCTAGAGGTGTAGCATTCATGACATCCTCTGAAGGGGCCCTAGAGGTCCAAGTAAGTAGATATGGGGGGAGGCAATCTCTGTTAACTTGATCCCAAGCTGTTGAGGTCTTTAAAGAATAAGACCTCAACAGCCTGGGATCAAGTTAACTGAAAGATTGCCCCCCCCCAATATCTACTTACTTCCCCCCTCCAATTTTTTTATGCTTAAAACAGCCACCACAATATAACATATACATAACAATAAACACAAAAAAACAAAATAATATGTCGTTCTCAATTCTTAATCTTTTCTTCACATTTTAGGGTGACTTCCTCGAGTTCCCCCTATCTGCGCTTCATTAACAATCATCTTTAGCAATTTCTATCTCCTAACTTTAACTCATACACAATTTATATTAACCTTTCCTCAAAAATTTACCTATAAATTCTAAACCTGCAGTTTCTATACACTTCCAAATCACTTTATACTAATCAATTTTGCAATATTTCTTTAAATATACTTTACATTTCTTCCACCGACTCTTCTCCCTGATCGCGTAGTCTCCCGGTCAGTTCAGCCAGTTCCATATAGTCCATCATTTTTATTTGCCATTCTTTCACAGTTGGTACCTCTTGTGTTTTCCAATTCTTAGCTATCAATATTCTTGCTGCTGTTGTAGCATACAGAAAAAAATGACATCTTTCTTGGGAATTTCTTTTCCAACTATACCCAATAGAAAGGCCTCTGGTTTCTTAGTATATGTGTTTTTCAACACTTTCTTTAATTCATTATACAGTCATACCTCGGTTTAAGTACGCTTCGGTTTGAGTACTTTCAGTTTAAGTACTCCGCGGACCCGTCTGGAACAAATTAATCCACTTTCCATTACTTTCAATGGGAAAGTTCGCTTCAGATTAAGTACGCTTCAGTTTAAATACTCCACGGACTGTCTGGAATGGATTAATCCACTTTCCATTACTTTCAATGGGAAAGTTCGCTTCAGGTTAAGTACGTTTGAGGTTAAGTACAGACTTCCAGAACCAATTATGTACTTAAATTGAGGTACCACTGTAAATCTTTTCCCAGAAGTCCTTTGCTACTGGGCAAGTCCACCACATATGGTAAAAGGTTCTTTCCACGGCTTTGCATTTCCAGCATCGTCCAATCAATCATCACAGGTTTCACTTGTTCATCTTTCGTGTGCCACTCCAGCAATAAATTATACATTTTAGAAAGATTTCTTGTTTTTGATTCTAACAATTCCATTTCCAACTTGGATTTTTCTGATTGAAAACCAATTTTCCTGTCCATTTTAAACACTTCATTAATCTGATAATATTGAAAGCAATCATCAACCTTATCCCATATCTACTTACTTGGACCTCTGGAGCACCTTCGGAGGATGTCATGAATGGGGTGAGGTAGATAGGGACCATATAGAAGCTTTTTTCCAGTAGTGCCTCCACATTATGCAGCTGCCTCCCCAGAGATCTTTGCTTTCTCTATGGTAGCAAGTGAGCACCTTTCACATGAACCTTTCAAATACCTGATGTGATCTGGGGTTCCCCATTTTTAAAACCCACTGTTTAACTTTGGGAGTGCAATAGATATTACTTTGTTGCGAGGGGGCTCTCTGCTTAAGATAATATTTTTTCTCTCTCTTGCTAATTATGCTGTTCTAAATGTGGATGTTATATTTGACTTCCTTTAGTAATGTTTTCTTTTGAAATCTGTAAGATAATTTTTTTGTTAACATCGCTGCGTTAAATGTGCAATGTGTAGCTGACCTCCTTCGTAACGTTTAAATTTAAATCTTTACGATGGTATTTTAGTTTCCTGTTAATTACGTTGCTTTGAATGTATACTTTATATTTGGCTTTCTTCAGGAATGTTTGATTCTGGATTGTTTTATTTGATGTTTCAGTTTTGTTGTAAACCTCTTGGAGGTTCCCCCCCCCTTAAAAATATAAAGCAGCATAGAAATGAAATGAGTAATACAGTGGTGCCTCGCAAGACGAATTTAATTCGTTCCACAAGTCAATTCGTTTTGCGAAAAATTCGTCTTGCGAATCGCGGTTTCCCATAGGAATGCATTGAAATTTCTTTTTTTTGCCCATAGGAATGCATTAATTAAATTTCAATGCATTCCTATGGGAAACCACGATTCGCAAGATGACTTTTTCACAGAACGAATTCGTCTTGCGAGTCACCATCAGATCACCATCAGATCGCAAAATGCATTCGCCTTGCGAAAAATTCATCTTGCGGGGCAATTGTCTTGGGAGGTACCACTGTAATAATAACAGCAATAATAAATACATTGGCTACCTCAGCTCCCCTTGCATCTGTCACGAGAGTCATAGGCTGTGAGAGGCAGCAGCAGCTCAGGGAGGAAGGCCCTTCACTTTGGCAACTGATTCTGAGCCAGGATTAATTCTTGAGATACCAACAGCAGCCCAGAGGTCCAGCAGAAGGGTGACGCTTGGGACATGGGAAGGGGTGGGACTTATTTACAGCTTTGCCCCCACCTTAACCTTAATAACTATTATACCATTTTCTGTTTTATTGTATTTCAGATCTGTTGTAAGCCACCTTCAGAACTTTGGTTAGTAGGCAGGGAACACTAATAATAAATCAATAAATAGCATTTGAAACTAAGTGCTTCCTAGGAATAAGCAGATCGTGCCATCAAATTTACTCTGCTATTCACCAGTTTCTATCTCATGATCAATGCCAACACACACTCAGGAGTCAGATCAGGGTGGCCCTCAAGCCATGTGTTGCCCTGTCATTCTGTACTCTATTTTTCACAAAAAAATTATGTGCCTCTGTGATTATTCTAGTCCATGGGTTTTGCAAGAACTGAGGTTGCCTAGAGCACTGAGGAGCATTAGATGATTTGACCGGGGGTGGGAGTGGGGGTAAGCAAAAGATTAAAACCTGATTTAACAAATTTAATATGTTTGTTTCTGTTCTTGAGACATCCCCTCCTAACACAAGCACCAGGAAAGTTGATTGGCCCACTGTGAAGCTACTGGTGTTTGTGTATAAAAACAATCAATGCACAAGCAAAAATACATAACACTTGGGCACCTCTTTAGTTATTTTAGGAAAGTACCATGAAAACCCCCATAGTCGCTCCCTCTGAAATTATGAAACTAATGCAGTAGATTTTGGAGTTTTAGATATGTAAACAAAGGTATTGCCCCATTTGGATTACGGAGGAAAGCAAGTCTACTTTTCTCCTCGCCTCAAAAGCCCCTGAACCTTCAACATCAACTTTGAGAGGGACTCTTCTGCTTGCAAATTTCACCCGTTCCTGCCAAAAGGAGGGGGGAGGTGAGAGACCTGTGAGAATGAATGGGGCACAGAGTTTGTTTCATACAGAATGGCTTATGGGCAGAGCTCAGATAAGAGGGGGTGGTGGTGGTGGGGGAACAGACACAAAAGAAAAGTTGGGTTCTGGGGCCTAGCATAACCTCCAACTGTCACGGTTTTCCCAGGACAGTCCCATCCCATTTGATCCCTCACCAGTGCCACCACTACTGAGCCTGAGGAGGAGGAGGAGTTTTGTCCTGAGTGATGGTGGCAGCAGCACCTGCAAGGCAACATCCCATTGCCTTTCCATGGATGCCACTGGCAGCAGCCTCCTCCCTTGGGCCGCTCAGCCTCCCTGCAAAATACCATAGACTCCGGAAATAATTGATGCAGTTGTGCAATTCTTTCCCCAAGCTCTTTCCTCTTCCTTTTAAAAAGTTTGCATTGATTCTCAGATAGTAAACCGATTAAGTGCTCACCGTCTCTGTTATAAATAATTCCAAAAACTGCACGAGAGTTTATCTAATGCGAGCCCATGACAACAACAAGAAAGAGTACATACTTGATCTCTTTCTCAAAGCACCAGTTTCTCTTTGAAGAAAAGGGTTTATTTTGATTTTAAGAGCATCTGGCTGAGGTGCTATGAACACTTGGATTGAAGAACAGCTTGCCCATAACAAGTCTGTGTGCAACAAGAAAAAGTACAAGAAAAGGTACTCTTCTACATCTCAGAAAATCTGCAATCTGTATGAACTCTTAGAACAGTGGTACTTTCTAGAGATTTGTTAAAATGTAAGATATAAAAGCTTGCACACTCTCCTTCCCATAATAATTTAATCTTCCTCCTTTGTTAACTCATTTGATAACATCTGTTTAACTTAACACCTGATTACACTCCTTGTTCAATATATGTGTTGCTATCTACCAGTATGCTAATATTTGTGCCTTATTTTGAATTGCGTGTCGAGGTCACAAGACATCCCCCCAATAATTCACACAACATAGAGAATTTAAGTTTAAGGTTTGGGGCATTATTTTGGCCACAACGTTATTTAAAATACAACCAAATGTGAGTGTTGGCTTAGGCATTGGCTAATCTATCTGTCCCCCACCCTGGGACAGATCCGCACTGACTTCTGCTAGCCACCTATGGAAGTCAGTAGGTAAACATCCCATGGGAGAGGATGTAGCTGTGAGTCAGGCCCTCTCCCCTCCCCGAAATGCTCCCTGAGGCTCTTGCTCTTGTAAGGCCCTAGCCCCTTGCGGGGGTACAGACGAGAGCCCGTTGAGCCCCAGGATTCCTTTAACGGAATACCTCTATAAGCAGCAGCAATTTTTGAGGGGTAGGCCCAGCCTTTCCATACCTCTCCACCAACCAAATTTTTAACCAATACCTAACCACCAACCTAACAAGTTGTGATGATTTGCTACGCAGTAGGCAAAAACCAAATGGCCACAGCCAATCAGCCAAATGGACAACATTCCTACCGGGCCCCTGCCCCAAAGCAGGCAACCCCATGACAGGCATAGCAATGTCAATAGCAAAAGACCCTTAAAGAGAGTGGGTGGGCGGGAGATCCATTGCACTTGGCAAAAGTGGAACCGTAAGCTGCACACAGGGGTTTTTATTGGCTAAGGCTGTCAAACAAAACTCGCAACATACTTTTTACCCCAGCAACAAGAATGCTCCAATCAGCAGAGACCATCTAGACTAAACCGCCCAACAACCCAGGGGATGTCTCATTAACCCTTCCGCAACTCGCGCTCTCCTTGATTGGAGAACGCATTTTCCTCTTCCATGCTCTGTTGTAGTGATTTCCTTCCCCCTCCAAAAAAAACACAACCTGAACATTTTGTGCTTCAAGTTTTGCACTCATCTCTTTGATTTTTAGACTCATACTTCATTCTCTTCTATTGTTTCTGGTCTTATTTTCTTGGGCATCGCTTTCTTAGGCAAAGTGTTGCAGCAGGTGCATCTCAGCTTCAGGTTCTCCTGCAGAAAACTGATTTTTTTTTTCCTGGCCCATTTCAATCTGACTACTGGCCTGGTATGCTCATAACACTTGTCCCAATAAGGGTGTGGACTTAAGTATGCACCTTACATTTAGAATACATGGCTTCACCCGAAGTATACTGGAAGCTGGAGTATACCCCTCACAGAATTGCAATTCCCAGTACTGTTAACAAACTACAATTCCCAGGGTTCTTTGCTAGAAGGCAAGTGCTTTTAAATGTGCTTAAAATGTATGGCATATAGGCAGCCCTAGAGCAGGAAGGATGAGGGCTAACAAGTTGAAATGATCCAAGCAGTCATTGGGGTCGCTCAGCCAGCCCCACTTTTTCCCTGTATATAGGGTGCATGTTTATAGGCGGTGTGGGAGCACACTGCTGTGGACTACAATGTCCCTATTTTCACCCAAGGAATGTTGGAGGGTATGATATAGCACTGAGCTACGGCTCTTCCTCTCTGGTAAGGAAGAATGAAGAAGTGCATGCTCATTGGAACTCCACAGCCTCTGGACTAATCTGTAAATCTATTTAATGTTTGATTACAAAACAGTCAATGTTTTTGTTTGATACACATTGCTATCGGCCAGAAGCCCAATACGACTTTTGAATCTAATCTGAGTAAATAAAATGGATTGATTTGCAATCCATTTTAGGGACTAAGTTAAACAATTTCCTCCAGCCTATTCTCTTGCTAATCTTGTTCTCTGCTTGCCTAGCTATTCTGAACATGTGGATTAAAATATCCAAATTATTCCAACCAACCTAGGATCAAAGATAGGGACCAAATGTCAACTCTGTTACCTCCCTATAACTTCCATCACTTCCTATTGTTAGAGGCCACTTACTAGGACAGTGATGGCAAATCTATGACACGCGTGTCAGACGTGACACGCAGAGCCCTCACTCCTGGCACACGCCCCATCTGCCCATTCACACTGCTGTTGTTGTCCCCCCCCCTTTGTTCTCCCGCTCCTCCTCACGCTACAGCTTGTCTCCGCTGTTAAAACCCGGATCCCTTTTTGTTGTTGTTGTTGCTGGTAGTCTGAGATTGGTTTTTTAACCCTTTCTGTGCTGTTTTTTTCTGGAGCTTGGCAGACGATGAGTGGGAGTAACACCGTTCATTTTTTAACCCGTTCTGTGCTGGTTTTTTTGGCGCTTTGGCAGACTATGTCGGTGCGGCATGTTATTTCCAGCGAAGGTATTATTCGTCATTTATTTCTGTTCTCTTTTCCCCCAAAAAAGCGCAGCAGCTTTGGGGCACCCCCCAAAAAAAGCAAAGAAACTTTTGCACACACACACCCCAAAACCTCCAAAACTTTGGTCAGCAGCTCCCCCCAAAAAGCACAACAACTCTGGGCACTTTCTGATAAATAAGGGGTTTTTGGTTTGGTTTGGTTAAATAATTAGTTTTTGGTTTATTAAATACAGTTATGTATTACAATTATACACTTTTGTTATTTAAACTATAAATATCACGAAATTATGTTTTTTTTTCTTGAAGTGACGACACACCACCCAAGTTATGCTCGGTTTTTTGGCGAATTTTGACACACCAAGCTCAAAGGTTTGCCCATCACTGTACTAGGACCTGCAGACTTCTGGTCAATCCTTTTACCTCTGTGTAGTTGGATGTTTAACTCAAAGTATTTGTTTTATCCACTATGAAGAAATATGAAACAGTTAAGGTTAGTAGTAATATTACTGTGCTGTTTGCCTAATTAAACATGGCCAGCATTACAATCCCGCTGCTGCTTCTTCATCAGCATTAAATACCTTCCTGTAACATTTACAAAGATCTAATCTGAATCTCTCTCTTCATCATTAACAAGCCACAAAATGGATCAAAATATTTCCGTTCAATGAAATGAAAAAAAGTATTTTTTTTTCAAATGTTCTAGAGAGAATTCAAATCTGTCTTCATGTAGAGAAGTGGAGGGTCTAATTTCCATAGATTCTGCAAGAGAATTAATTTAAGCAATGCAAGGTAAAGGTCAAGGCAGTATGAAATTCCAATGCAAACGGTGTGGGCTGTGTTCTTATTTTAGGACTATTTTGCATTTAAGAAACCAGTGATTTACATTTCAGAGCATATAGATTAAATGGAGAAATTCTGGGTGCTACGAAGAAGTGTAATCAGAAATGCGTAGTCTGTTAAGCACTGGACTGGGAGAGCTGCTCAATAACATTTAGGTTTTTTTGTGGTGAGGCAATCAGTTGGAAAACTGGGGAATCTGGGATAGCTGCCTCTAGCTATCTCATGAACAAATCCTGGCATCAAATGGCAATCCATGGGTTTACTCATGGAACAAATCTTCCCCCAAAACACTTGGGACTCAGCTACATTAATCAAAAAGCAACGTTTTGAATTCATTATAAACATGCAACTCCAAATGGAACCAGAGAGCAAAAAGAAAGTCTATGTGATTTTTACATAGTGTTTTTTCCTTTTGTTATAAAGATTTAATCTAGCATTTTTTCCTGAGTGTAGATCCACCCTAGGACTGGAGTGCACTGGAGAAATAATTCACTGTGGATAAAAAGCTAGACTTGTCTATAAAAACTAACGATAACACCTGCTCTCTTGAGCTTTGGGAGAGAGCTTTGAGAAATGAAAAGGGAAACAAATAATAATAATAATAATAATAATAATAATAATAATAATAATAAGAGTTTGGATTTGATATCCCGCTTTATCACTACCCGAAGGAGTCTCAAAGCGGCTAACATTCTCCTTTCCCTTCCTCCCCCACAGCAAACACTCTGTGAGGTGAGTGAGGCTGAGAGACTTCAAAGAAGTGCGACGAGCCCAAGGTCACCCAGCAGTTGCATGTGGAGGAGCGGAGACGCGAACCCGGTTCCCCAGATTACGAGTCTACCACTCTTAACCACTACACTACACTAGCTCTCGCATTTATTTTTTAGTGCATTTATTTTTTATTTTTTTAAATTAAGACTGAAGCAACAGAACTACTCAGAAGGTTGGGCCGTCTCTGATCCACCTCAACAAAACTTTTAGTCATTTAGTCAAAACTCTCCACTATAACCTGTCCATCTTGGGTGGCCCTGCATGGCATAGCTCATAGCTTCTCTGAGTTATTCAAGCCCCTTCGCCACGACAAGGCATTGATCCATGAAGGGGCAACAAAACTTTAATAGCATGATCCAACTTGGAAACATAAGAATCTGCCCCAAATAAGAATCATTTTTCTGTTGGAAGCCGCCCAGAGTGGCTGGGGAAACCCAGCCAGATGGGCGGGGTATAAATAATAAATTATTATTATATTATAAATAACCCTGATTCATGGAGTGGATGGAGCCTAACGTTTAGACTGCAGTCCTATACACAATTACATGGGAATAAATCCTATTGAACTAAATGGAATTTGGGCATATATAGGATTGTGCTGTTAACCCGAACGTAACGTGAGGATGCAATGTAACAAGTTTAAAGAATGCACCTATTGTTTTAAGATGGCACTATGACTTTACTCATGAATTCGTTGATTTAGATGGAGGAAGAGTCTTACCAAATCACATTCAGTCGATGACATTCTGAAATACCAGATCCATGTCAGACCAGTGAATGCAAGGACAGTTTCCTATGAAAAGGAAAATAAAAAAAAATTCCTTCAGTAGCACCTTAAAGACCAACTAAGTTTATATTTTGGTATGAGCTTTCGTGTGCATGCACACTTCTTCAGATACTTTCGTGCATGCACACGAAAGCTCATACCTAAATATAAACTTAGTTGGTCTTTAAGGTGCTACTGAAGGAATTTTTTTATTTTGCTTCTACTCAGACCAACACGGCTACCTACCTGTAACTATGAAAAGGAAACATGCAGCTCTATACCTGTAGCTGTAACACAACTAACCCCATGTTGTATTGGCAAGACCAGCCCTACCATTAGCAGACTGTGGTGACTGCCTCAGCCACTAGATCAGGCATTCCCAAACTTGGCCCTCCAGATGTTTTGTGACTACAATTCCTTGTTAGGATTCATTCCCCGTCTGCAGTCATAGGGTTATTGTGTATCATATGACTCATACCGATTTGTTTATACTTTGTTGAGTGCAGTGCAGCGTAGGAAGGAGTTCTAGATGTTTTCCTAGACAACCCCATTGCTGCAGACTTACATAGTAAGTTTTTCGCTGTTATAAACAGCAGATGTGCTCACAAGAGTTTCCACTGCCATAGTGCAAGAGTTTGCTAGCACAGTTGCTAAAAGATGGCGCTGTTTGTAGGCGGCTCGACACACAAGGGTATGTGTATGCTGAAGAGTTTGCTAACACAGATGTTTTGGATTACACTGTTGTAAGTAGCTCACCACAGGTCTCAAAACCCGGAGTCCAGAGAAGGGTGCAGAGTTTGTCCTCAAGAGACAGTGAACCATGCCCAAAGGCTGTATGGGTAAAGACCATTTTTCCTTGGAGAAGGAAGCTGGACCACGTCCAAATGGCCGTGTGTACCAACAAAGCCAACTGTGCAATTTCCTGATAGTCAAAGAGCTGTGAAGTCTGACTTATCAGAAGGGCAAGATGGTATGGCCAATGCCAAATCCAGTTGCAGGTAGTTCCAAAGGTGAACTGCAGCACAGGGCATAAATCAGGGGAGTTTGTTAGGATTCATTCCCCGTCTGCAGTCATAGGGTTATTGTGTATCATATGACTGTATGTGTTTTCATTCCCACAGAGTGGAAGTGACATAGACAGGATGTTTACGTGGGACTGTTGTTCCTTTGTTCTTTCTCTTTACTGCCTGTTGTGCCAGAGAGAGGGAGCCATGATGTAGAGCTCCCACTTTGTTTATATGTAAATAAAGCAGTTTAGCCTTATTTACTGACTTGTGTGTTGTTCATCACATTTGTGAGAGCAATCGCATATTTGGCCTGTGGGACCAGTCTGACAACTGGCTCCCGGGACGGCCGAATTACTGACATTCCCATCATCCCTGACCACTGGTCCTGTTAGCTAGGGGTGATGGGAGTTGTAGTCCCAAAGCATCTGGAGAGCCGAGTTTGGTGGTGCCCGCACTAGATGCTGTAGATTCCACTGTCATCTTGGGCCGCTAATCCTGCCTGTTGCCTCAGAGGTGGTGGTGGATACAATGGGGAAGTAAAATGCTTTGGGTCAGCTTTGAGCTTTGGAGCAAAATAATTTGCGTGGAATTGCGTTTACTCAGACTGGAGTAAACAATTCTAGAAGAAAGGCAGGCTTTGCCATACTCTGGCTGGAATTCAGTTCATAGATAGATGATAGATAGATAGATAGATAGATAGATAGATAGATAGATAGATAGATAGATATAGATAGATAGATAGATAGATTCTTTATGGAAATCCATTACTCTTGAACATAGGAAGAAGCTGCTTCCTACTGAGTCAGAGCAGTGGTTTATCTAGTTCCCTATGGTCTCACTGAATGGGCTGGCAGGAGCTTTCCAGGGTTTAAGGCAAGAATATTCCCAACCATGCCTGGAGATATCAGGAATTGAACCTGGGATTTTTAGCATGCAACGTATGGCACCTACTGCTGAGCTTCCCCCGGAGTAGATGAAGGGAACAATGTTACACTTTCTGTAAATAATCACATATCACAAGGTTAAAATAAAAGCTGCATTTTATCACCCCTAAGAAACCATTGCAAAACTGAACAGGCAACCTTACTTTAAACCTGAACCTTCTCCCCCCACCCCCCAAACAGTAGTAACAAAATGTTATTACTTCGTAAAGATTTGTTTCCTTATCTTTCTTACAATCATACAAAATATTGTAACTTTTTAAATTTGTGTTATTATGACTCCTTATGCCCTGTAAATCATATCATAGTGGCTGGTGCTTTCCTTGTTTAACAATAATACAAAAGAAAGAAATTGGGTGTTCAAGAGCTCAGATTTTGCAAGGCATGCTTAGCACAGAAAGTATTTAATCATGGAAATCAAGTTCCCGCCTCCACGTTATTTTTCTTCATGACAACCTAAATACATATTATATTATATGTGGATCGGGAGATCTAACGTCAGTACGCATTTCAGTTTATTGACTCATTTTATCATACACAACTGTCACCAGTTCTTATTAATCTGTCTCCAAAGGATTAGACGGGGGGAGGGGAATCCGTAATAAATATATTTGTTCTTCTAGAGCTGAGGTCGAAATGAAATTGTTAGTTACGGTAAATGTACTGTGACATTGAGTGGGAATATCTGAGTAGAAGGAGAAACTTTCCCATCAAACCCCATGGAGCAAAGTGGTCTTTGGACAAAGATATATATACTACATATAATTTGTTAAGATTGTGCCAAACATTTCTCCTGCATTTCTTCACCCTGGTCCTTTTCCATCAATTAATAAGGAAAAGAATTACTTCTGGAAAATTATGAAAGGGAATAGAAAAACTCAACAAAGCTTTATTGGTTGGGATGTGTTGTTGTTGCTGTTGTTGTTGTTGTTGCTGCTGCTGCTGTTGTTGATGTGTTGTTGTTGCTGTTGTTGTTGTTGTTGCTGCTGCTGCTGCTGTTGTTGTTGTGTGGCTAAGGTGTGTGAGAGAGTGTCCTTTCTTCCATTATTCAAATCATCTTTCAGCTGCTTTGCACTGTGCAGCCCTCCTGGGTGCCTGAAAAAAAAGCCCTGACATCATCAGCTGTGAGCACAGGAAGGTGGGGAGGCTGCTTTTATGTATCCAGTTGTTGGTGGCAGTGGAAAACTTCCTGGAATGGAACAAAGACCCACAGTGTAGGGATGAATGGATGGATGCATCTATTTCCAACTGTTGTCAGTTTTGCATATATTCATTCATAAGTCCACTCTGTCCCATTTCCACATTAATCTATGAATTATTATTTTTAATGCATGTCATTTGGCATTATGTGAACATAATTTTTCCACAAAATACAATTTTGATATATGTGTATTTTGATAATATGTTTGGCTTAAAATTGTATCACATGAATCATAAAACTGAAATTCCCTCTTCTGCTGTTTCTCCTACATTCAATTTTAGAGATAAGCTCCTTGGGGCCGTCTAGAGCACTGTGCATACTGATGGTGCTGTATTTTATTATTATTACTGTTATTATTTCTGTATAATCAAAGAATAATATATAAGGCTCTCTTCTGAAGCGTAGTAGAAAAATACCCTCTTGCATCCAAATCTGATGTGACTTACTCAGTGCTTTTTTTCTGGGGGGGTGGGTACGCAGGGGTATGCATACCCCTAAACACTTTGTGAATCTAAGTTTGGCCTCATTTATGGGCAGTATTTCAATATGAGTACGAAAATGAGAGTACCCCTAAACTTTTTTTTAAAAAAAGAAAAAAAAAGCACCGGAGTTACTTCTTCCATTGAGAGAAACCACCTCTCCACATGGTCTTGTTCCCTGGCATATAAAAGGATGTCATATAGAGGAGGGAGAAAGGTTGTTTTCTGCTGCTCCAGAGAAGCGGACACGGAGCAACGGATTCAAACTACAAGAAAGAAAATTCCACCTAAACATTAGGAAGAACTTCCTGACAGTAAGAGCTGTTCGGCAGTGGAATTTGCTGCCAAGGAGTGTGGTGGAGTCTCCTTCTTTGGAGGTCTTTAAGCAGAGGCTTGACAGCCATCTGTCAGGAATGCTTTGATGGTGTTTCCTGCTTGGCAGGGGGTTGGACTGGATGGCCCTTGTGGTCTCTTCCAACTCTATGATTCTATGATTCTAAGTTGGGGAGTGGTTCCAAAAAGCAAAATGCCAAAGTTATCAAAAATAGATCTTTTGTTCCTTCTAGCTGTACTTACATGCCCACCTGTTTATTTACATATGAATTATCTCTGTGTTCTGGTGTTAGAACAAAATTGAAAATAATTATCAGGTATTTAAAAATATATTCCAAGTAAAAATAATTCTTCTGTTGAAGTTTGATTATCTTTCTGGGAACTTCTCCATTCCATACTTTCTCTAACAGTTGAGAGAGAGAGAGAGAGAGAGAGAGAGAGAGAGAGAGAGAGAGAGAGAGAGAGAGAGAGAGAGAGAGATCCATTTTGCAATATACCTTGCCACCTTATGTAGGGAGAATGACAATAGCTTAGTGGCAGAGCATCTACGGTAATTTTGCATTCAGAAAGTCCCACATTCCACCCCAACATCTCTAGGTAGGGCTGGGGAATGCCCCTAATCATAAACCCTCAACAGACACTGCCAGACAGCGTAGACAACAGTGGAATAGATGAAGAAGAAGAAGAAGAAGAAGAAGAAGAAGAAGAAGAAGAAGAAGAAGAAGAAGAAGAAGAAGAAGAGTTTGGATTTGATATCCTGCTTTATACACTACCTGAAGGAGTCTCAAAGCAGCTAACATTCTCCTTTCCCTTCCTCTCCCACAGCAAATGCTCTGTGAGGTGAGTGAGGCTGAGAGACTTCAGAGAAGTGTGACTAGCCCAAGGTCACCCAGCAGCTGCATGTGGAGGAGTGGGGAAGTGAACCCGGTTCACCAGATTATAAGTCCACCGCTCTTAACCACTACGCCACCAATATAATGCAGTTTCCTATTTCCTAAGCAATTCCTCATGCCTCCTCTATCCTCTGAGCTCCCGTAATATCTCATCTTCTCCCTGACACCATCTCTCCCCCACTTCTCCGCCTTTGCACTCCCTCATCTCTGTTCACTTTGGCATATGCCAATTCTGGGACCAAGTCCAATTGGTTATGTTGTTCTCCACACTTCCTTCATGACTAAGTTAGCTCTTCACCTCACTCTGGCTTCCCAAGCCATCTCGACAATAAACACCAATAGTGGCTCTATTACCAGTTCATAATTTTGAGCAGTCAGCTTCAGGGTCAACAAAGGTTGCAACATTTGGGACTTTGGAGTTTAGAGGAAAAGTGAGTAAGAGGTGGCATGACAGAAATTTAAAAAATTATGCATGGCATAGAGAATGTGGAGAAAGAAAACATTAGGAATAACTTCCTGACAGTAAGAGCTGTTCGACAGTGGAATTTGCTGCCAAGGAGTGTGGTGGAGTCTCCTTCTTTGGAGGTCTTTAAGCGGAGGCTTGACAGCCATCTGTCAGGAATGCTTTGACGGTGTTTCCTACTTGGCAGGGGGTTGGACTAGATGGCCCTTGTGGTCTCTTCCAACTCTATGATTCTAAAAACCCTGTTGATGGCTGTGAGGCTGCTGGATTTATGGCCATATCAGTTGTGGAAGTACATGTAAAATCCCAGAACAGGAATATATTAATATTTATTCAATTTATATGGCAACCTTTATCAAAAGATTCTAGGGTGGTGCACAACATTAAGAATACATTTTATGGAACCTCAATAAGAAAAAGATAATAGAAAGCATAATAACAGACAACATATAATAAAATTACCATAACACTCGCCCCTTTAACAGGCCTTAGATTATTTAATGGCCAATGGCCTGGGTAAACAGGAATGTTTTTGCCTGGCACCTAAATACATGTAATGATGGTGCCAAGCAAGCCAGTCTTGGGAGAACATTCCACAGTCGGGGAGCCACCACGGAAAAGGCCCCTTCTCGTGTTTCCACCCTCTGAACCTATTGAGGAGGGAGGACATAGAAAATGGCATCGGAATACCAGTGCAGGGCCTGGGTCAGTTTGTGGGGGGAGACGTGGTCCTTAAGGTATTAAGGTCCTGAGTTGTGTAAGGCTTTCAGCATACCCTACAACATGCTGCAGAGGAAAATTGGGCTGTGCATCTTTCAGAGCTGAGCCAGGTGACTTGTGAGAGAGCATGGCCCCCCAAAATGGGCATCTTTGGGGGCCACGCTTTCACAGGAGGCAAAATGGGACATCCTGGGATGCAATGAGAAGTTGGGAAGGTTTCTGTAAATTATGGGATGTCTCACTTAAAGCGGGACAGTTGAGGGGCATGTTATAAATCAGGCATCCCCAAACTTCGGCCCTCCAGATGTTTTGGACTACAATTCACATCATGCCTGACCACTGGTCCTGTTAGCTAGGGATCATGGGAGTTGTAGGCCAAAACATCTGGAGGGCCGCAGTTTGTGGATGCCTGTTATAGATCAACACCAGCTAATTGTCAAGGCTGATTAATAATCAGTAGAGAGGCATTTTATTTTATTTTTTAATGTTGTAGAGATGTTTAAAAAGGAGTTGAGCGGTATACATTTTAGGCAACTGTTGGGTATGGCCAGATGACAACGAACTGGATTTCAGTGCAGGAAACAAATCAGGTAATGGGCATCAGGAGAAGACATTCCCCACCCACTTCCTGGTCTGTACAGGAATGTAAGAATGTGACAATGAAAGGAAATGACCTTTCTGCATCTCAAAGGCGCTAATGTGTACACGAAGAATGGGGTCACGAAGAGTCGGACACGACTAAACGACTAAACAACAACAACAACAACAATGTGTACATAGGCTTAGATAGAAAAGGATACATGCAAGCAGCCTCGGTTTCCATTTCCTCCCTTCCATTTATCTTCATGTTCAAAGTCTTCCAAATATTTGCAAGTTCTCAGATGAAAAGCATCAGCACATATCATAATGAGGTACTATTAGGATGGAAGGCCTTGGTGAAATGACCTTCCAAAGCACCCAGACAACAAAGTAAACTAGGAATGAGTTCTTGTATTCACTTTGCTAACTGATGCGTATTGATGTATTGTGGTCCACAGTGGCGTATTTATGAAGTTTCTCATCTGATCTGGCAGACCATTCCACTGAGACCTAGTAAGCCCTGGAATGTACATGTTAGGAGATAAAGGAGCAGATCAAGGGATATTCTAATCCAGTTTTATGGGGATGCTTAAGCACTGATCACCTCTGATTCTCTACCCCACTTTTTTCTGCATCGCAACTGGCCTGAACTAGCAGCACCCTGAAACTCTTGCTCAGATGACATTTCCCCATATACCCCCATCACCAGCATCAAAGGAACTGTTTCCACCACCAAACCTTGCAACCTAACAAACATTGCTTTGTTTTTGTGCTCCTCCTCGAACCCACAGGTAGCAAAGAAGCACAACCAAAATAAAAAAGGAGTATTTAAATGGGTTATCAAAAATGTGAGGGCTACTTGCTGCAAAATGATAGCTTTAAACACAGCAGTGTCTGCTATTTTTCATAAAATTAAGGGCAGACTCAGGCTTTCAAACATTCATTTGGTGAAAGGTATGTATTGCAGGCAAGTGGGATCTGTCATATACTAAATTTATATCCGGAGTGTCCCAGTATATGTCTGTTCTGGATTTGAAATGGTTCCGTATTTTTTAATTGCTTGTATATATTAAATAGTCTTGAAAGCTTTTACTGTGAAACTGCTTTGAGATATTTTATGGGAAGTGATTCATGAATGGAATAAAATAAATGAATGAATTTTAGCAGAGGCCACAATCCTAGGTAGCTCAGTTGATAGAGCATGAGACTCTTAATTGCAGGGTTGTGGGTTCAAGCCCCACGTGGGGCAAAAAGATTCCTGCATTACATGATAGCTTCCTTCCAAGGTTCCTAGTACTTTCACTTTGTCAATAAGTTCCTCTCTGTTGGTGAGAACCAAGTCCAAGATAGATTATCTCCTTGTTGCTTCTACCACCTTCTCGGAAATGAAATTGTCAGCAAGGCAATGGAGGAATTTGTTGGACCTGACATTCTTTTCAGAGTTTGACTTCTAACAGAGCAGTTGATGTCTCCCATGGCTACTAAATCTCTCCTTTTTGAATGTTTGGTAATCTGCTGTAGTCTTCAGTCTGGCTCGGAGGTCTATAGCAGACACCCACAGTAAGTTCACTGCTGTTTTCCTCTCTACAATTTTTACCCATATACGCTCAATCTGCCTTTCATGTTCCAGGTCATGGATCCCTTTAAATATAATGCTGCTACTCCTCCCTTCCTGTTGGGTCTATTCCTTTTGAACTAGTTATACCCCCTCAATTTCAGTAATGCCTATTAGGTCATATTTGCCACCCTGTGGCAAATTCATCTTGCTTGTTCCCAATACTTGCTTGTGCATTAGTATAGACCATGAGTCATTCCCTCCAGCTGTATCCTTCTTGCAGTTTCCTGGCCTTTAGCAGGTTTCTGTACCGCCACATCAGTTTTCTATGTGTCAATGAAGCTATTATCCCCAGTATTATCCCCTGTCATCTATAATGTTGGCTCCCTTCCTTTCCACTCAGAATTTAGTTTTAAGCTATCTTGATCAGGTTCGTGAGACTCTTAGCAAACACATTCTTGCCAACCACCGTGAGGTGCAACCCATTTCTTGCCAGAAGTCCTTCCTCAAGGAAGCAGAAATCATGGTCCAAGAAACCAAACCTTTCCTGATGACACCACCTGCACAGCCAGTGGTTTACTTCCAGTATTTTCATTTCTCTTCCTGGGCCATGACCTTCAACAGAAAGGAGTGATGGGGAAAACATCTGTACCCCCAAAGCCCTTCAGCTTCCTATCCGGAATACCCAAGACTGACCCTCATCTTAAAAGCACCGCCTATAAATCTTCTGTATTCCCTTTACCTTGGCAAATGACATAACACTCAGCCGAGAAAGGGAATCTTTTGAGAAAGCTGGCTTTGTCAGAATGCCGTTTAAAACCCTCTCGCTGTTTGTGCTCACTGCTGTGCTCATTGTTAGAATTTCCTTTCAACAGACATCTGTAAGCATTCAAGAACAGCAAGAGATCCTTTTCTGTTGCTGAAATCCCTGTGTGGTTTCTTTCTAGCATCTGTTGTCCCTATATTGTTGAGAGGGAAACATCATGAGCAGAAATCGCTGATAGATGCTGGCAATCCAATGGCACCTTATGCATTGGCCGGTGGCTGTGAGCTGCGTGCCAGTTAGTCCAATTTAGTCAATAGGACTAAGTCCAAGAACCCCAGAGCTTCTCCCCCACCCCACCCCCATATGCCTTTCATTTAAGGTTCCTGTGCATGTTGTCTGAAAAGATCCGGAAACCTGTGTCTATTCCCTCCCATTCATATGCTGAAAGGGCCATATTTAATATATCTGCACACAAACTATAGTACTTCTTTCTTCAGAACGCATTTGACTCTATAGGGGTATTTTCCTTTTGCTGTTCATGCTAACTTTTTATTGGCCAGCGCTTGATGCCTCTATTGATAACTATTTGAGAATATTTTCATTAGTTTGCAGCCAGCTAAGCCATACTCTGAGAAGACCCATTGGAATAATAGACTTTTTGTTTTTCTTATATAACAGTAGCATGCAAAAAAGGCAATTCATAGAAGTCATATTTGTTTTGTTTAGTATGCAATACTCTTTAATCTTATTTTCATAATATGTAAGGAGAATGTTTCTTCTCAACCTATCAAGACTGTCCAGGAAAGTTTTGTGAAGCTGGTATGGCAGTCCCAGTTTCAATAGTTCTTGACCATAGAATAAATCCATACCACAACCCCATGAAATAGAGTTGGAAGGCAGCCAGAGTGTTGCCAGGCAACCATCAGATAAGCCAGAGTCTGAGGCTGGGTCTTCTGGGAGTGAGGAGGAGATAGGCCAGTGGTTCAGTCCCCATACTAGGAGGCGGGAGAAGCTCAGAGAACAACGAAAGTGAAGGAGGAGAAAGGTGGGGTTTTGGCGTTCTTCCTGTTGGGGGAGGGACGATGAGTCAGACTGAGCAACTACTCTTAATGAGCACAGGCAGGAAGGCCGAGCTCTGGATGTGTTTCTTCTTGTAAATAAACTTACACAAAACTAACAGAGTCATTGCTGCTTATCAGGCTGCTTGCTTGCCAGAGATCATTATGACTGCACACTGCTTGAAGTAGTACTTTCTTTTCTCCGTCCTGAATCTTCTGACATTCAGCTTCATTGGATGTCCACAAGTTCTAGTACCAGGGAGGTGACTAATTTATGCCCATTGGTATCAGCTGGAACATGGATACATACACACACACACATATAAAGTCTACGTCTGTAAGCAGCCCGTTCCTAAGTTGCGAGTGTTGTTGATCTGTTGTTGATCCATTTATTAAAGGGGACCGTATCTTTATTCTCCCAGTTTATCAATAACAGTTTCTTGGCTCCCGTTAGGGTGCATAGAATCCATTTTCATTGCCCCAGTGTTTACTGACCTGTAGGCTTGCAATCGAGGGAAGATGGAAGGCTCCACTAACCCACCCAAGTTATGTCAGCCTCCAGGAATAAACAGAAGATTACTTTTTTGCACAAGTGCAGTGGATGATGCTCAATGTCAATATATGTGAAATAACACAGGGGAGGGATGAGAGGGGAGGTAAGAGCAAGCTGACAGGAGCTACATATTCCTGTTGCTAAGATCAGACAGTGAGAAGATAGAACTAGCCCGACTTGAAAGCTTTCAGAAGGGTCAGAGTTCTCCACTGGCCTGTTCTTGCTGGACTGACTAGTTTCCTTGCGAGGCTGGTTTGATGTTCATCTTCTGAAACTTCCTGCCTTATCCTGACCCAGCAGTAGATATAGGGCTTAGACCACCCCATAGGCCTCTGATCCGCTGCTGACAATTTCATTCCTCAAACAAATCATGATGCATTATACAGGGTGAGAGTGTGCATGTGTGTTAAATATTTTAAAAGAATCCTCTACATGCACTATGCCTCCATGAGAAAACACAGTCAGATCTGCTTCTAGCTCTGCATTGCCATATATATATATATATATATATATATATATATATATATATATATAAACGAGAGAGAGAGAGATGGTTGGTTCATTTAGTCTGCAACATTTATATACCATTTGATTATTATAAAACCTCTAAGTGGTTTGCAAAATAAAATAAAATAAACATCACAACTATCAGCAGAAGGCAGTCAAAACATGTATTTAAAAACATCCAGAAGATAAAATAAAATAAAATTAAGAGTAAGCAACAGGAGCTTAGAATACATGCCAACATTTTGTTAGAGGTCAGGAATGGAAATCGCACAAGCAAATATGAGCAGTGTTTGCTTTCTTTTCTTTTTCTTTTTAGTCCTCAAATGATATGTACATAAATAATCATGGGGCATTTCACATTATTATTATTATTAGTATTAAAAATTCTATTTTACATATACAAGTGAAATAAAAACATAAAGATATCCCCATTGTGGATCTTAATATAATGGTTTCCCCCTCTGCATCTCTTTCATAACTCCATTGTTATAAATACTTTATCATTCCATAGTTCAAATTTTTACTACAAGTTTTAGGTGAATCCTTCCAATGTGTGTGATTGTTTACAATAGTTTCTCAAATAGGTTATAAACTTTCCCCATTCTTTATTAAAGCCTGCCTATTCCTGGTTTCTAATTCTCCCTGTAAGTTTTGCCATCTTGGCATAGTTCATCAATTTTATCTGCTACTCTTCCTTGGTCGGAGTCAGTGGCGGAGCTTCATGCTCCTGCACTGGGGGCGGAGAGCAGGTGGGGGCAGGGCTGGCTCACGTCCCGGGGCAGAGCGCACCACCCGCAGGGGCGGGGCACACACTCTGGGGGCATGGCACACATTCTGGGGTGGGGACAGCCGCGATGGCACCCTGCCGGGATCATGCTGCCTGAGGCAGCATGCTCCCATTGTCCCCCTCTTCCTATGCACCTGGTCGGAGTTGTACTATCTTTCCATTTCCGGGCTAACAGAATCTACACAGCTGTGGTCATGTACATGAATAGTTTCCTCTGATCCTTCGGGATCTCTGGAACTATAATACCTAAGAAAAACCTTCTGGTTTCTTAGGAAAAGTTATTTTCAACATTTTTTTCAATTCATTATACAGTATATCATTTCCCACAAATCTTTTATCATCTTACATGACCACCACATGTGATACAAGTACCCTCCTTCTCTTTACATTTCTAGCATGTTTTAGCTAATTTGCTAGGAGTTAAATACCAACGGTACATCATTTCCATATAGTTCTCCTGGGGCACTTCACATTATTGTTCTCTTCCACTGAAATGGATTCAAGTTACTTCATAGAATTGTAGAGTTGGAAGGGACACCAAGGGCCATCTAGTCCAACCCACTGCAATGCAGGAATCTTAACTGCATTAATTAATTGCATAGGTTTAGGCCATAGTGGTTAGCGAGATGAATAACATAGATTTAAGCAGAAGCCAAACTGGAGTGAAACAGAAACAGACCTGATTGCAATGAACTCTCCACGAGAAAATATTTAGCCAGGCTACCCCCCGCCATCTACAATATAAAGTGGTACATTCCCAGAATGGTTTTACCATCCCATTTATTGCTAATGTGACCTAGATCTTAGGGCAGTTTTCCTCCCATTCTGTTCAGTCCAGTCCTGTCCAGCGGGGCAATGAGAATGCTAAATAAGGTTTGCAGCTCTCCAAAGCCTCTGCAAACCACATTCAGATTTCCATGGTGAAATATACTCGGAGTCGAGAGTGAATTTCATGCTCTTTATTCAGCTCATAGTCATCAAGGAGAAGAAGAGAAGAATCGCTCTTTTCCCAAAACCATCTGCTTATATACATTATTTACACAATGGGCCTTGCGTGATTGGCTACTTCAGGGCTACACCTGTGGGCCAATCAGGTTGTGGATTGACTTCTGCCTGCAGCCTGATTGGCTGCTCCTACAGGCCAATCAGGTTGCAGATTCACTTCTGCCAGCCGCCTGATTGGTTGCTCCTGCAGGCCAATCAGGTTGCGGATTCACTTCCACCTGGAGTTGGATTGGGTAGCTCCTGCGGACCAATCAGACTGCTGATTCTGAATCCTATTGTTCTAGGATTCAGCTCAGTACATAACACCTGGACTCTGAGATTTTGCTTGAAGCAAAAGGCAGAGGAGAATTTGATAGTTCCAGATTAAGGGGGGAAACTTCTTTGAAGGAGAACAAAAAACACCACAACAACACTAGCAAAGCTTCCCTGAGGGGTTCTGCACATCTCTCTCTGCAAGCACTGAGCACATGGTGCTATCAAGTGATTCTTTGCTGGAAACCAGACGTGCCAAAAATATGGTTTTCTTTGATTAAAAAGATGGTGGCACAGCTATGCTGATATCGTGATCCTCTGGAGCTTGGTAGTGCAAGATTTTGCCAGCACGTGAGCCTCACTTTAACTAATTTACATAAAGCTCACAGGGGTAGAATGTGATACTACTCAAATAACATTATTCTTCCATTGTGCTGTTGGGTTTATTAATAGCCGCCCCATAAACAATAAAGCCTACTCGAGCATGAAATGTGTTTATGTGAATGTGCTCATTACCTTGACATTAAAGCGCTGTGGATTTTAGGTACTATAACACCATTTATTATATGACTCCATCCTTCCGTCTGAGCAAAGAGATCATGGAAGGGGGAGGAGGAAAAGGCCAAATGGCATAATTCCAGCCCAAAGTGTCCATGATTTTTTTGTGATGTATTTAAAACAAATACCTGATCTCCCTTCAAATCCTTTGATCTTCCAAATTAACCTAAACTGCAACCCCCGAAAAGATTTGTAATAACATGGAACATTTCCCCTTTGGGGATTCGGAAGGCAGGGCCACGAGTGGAGTGAAATAGCTCATCTTTGCCATTAAACATATAAAGGACAGAATCTAGGGATGAAAGCAAAATGGAAACACAAAGGACATTTTCAACATTTGAATCTTACAAAATGTACTTCAAGCACCTGCCCACCAGCTTTCAAATGCTTGAATTTTTTTTTAAAAAAAGGTGTCATAGAACAGACTCTTGGTCTTAACTAATATGAGGGCAAGTCACCTTTTATCGACTCATGGCTCCTAAAGTATACCTGCATGGAATTTTTTGGTTCACGCACACACACCCTTTCATTTGTTTCAGGAATCAAAGTTCTCTCTCTCTCTCTCTCTCTCTCTCTCTCTCTCTCTCTCTCTCTCTCTCTGTGTGTGTGTGTGTGTGTGTGCTCTTGAAAAAGACCAAGTGTACTTTGAAATATAGCTCTCCTGACATTTTGCAAGAATATGAAAGGCAAAAGTTTAACTAACTCTGTTGCTCCTTCAGCTTAAATAGACTCTCTGTCAAGAGGACATAGGCTTACATCTTATATCCACAGCCTTCATTGTAACATAGATTAACCATATCCATCTCTCTGCCCCTATTATTCTGTAAGATTCAGGGGCCAACTTCAGCTTCCCAAGGCGGTGTGTGTGTGTGTGTGTGTTTATCCTAACTAGCTAACCCTGCCAGCCTCTTGAAACGTATTAATCAAAACCTAGGGATGAGGAGTGAATTCAATTCAGTTCACATTTCATGCTAAAGCTGTCAAATTTGCGCTTTCTGAAACAATGTGAGAACCAAAATACAGCCAACGTTCAAAATTTGCATTTATCAGAATCATGAGTTTTCCTACCAACCAGTGTTTACAAAGATGCATGTTAGGGTGACCTGTGCATAAAAAAAACATATTACTGAAAATAACATGCAACATATTTGGAGAAATTGCTTACAAAAATGTTTAATTTTTTAAAAATAAATAAATAAATCTCAAATTGCTGCAGAAATGTGGAGAACTGAATTTAAGATTTGAAAAATGGGAAACTGAATCAACCAAAATTGACAGTTCATTGTATCTCCATTGTGACCAAACTGAAAACAGAATGAAAAGACCCTAAAATCAAAACTCAGACAAAACATTGAGAAATAAAAGCAGAAGCCTCCAATCCTTCTAAACTCAAAGGGATATATCCAACACAATCATTCTGCTAGGCCAGTGGAATTTCCCCTCCCTCTGCTTCTCCTAATGGGCCCCTTCACCCTCCCCAATTCTGCCCAAAGGACTGGGGGAACTCTCAGAGAAGAATTGTGGGTTCAGGGGCCACTCAGGAAGAGGAGAGGGAAAGGAACTTCCATTGAACAAACAGAAGTCATTCATTCTGATCATGCAATGACTTCATTGGATATCAAAAGGTGTTAACATAAAAAACAACAAGCTGGGAGAGTCCATTAAAGTTGCTAAGAAAACTGTGTGGCAATTTCAACCCAGGCCTTTCCAGTTAGCATGGGAGCCGACTTAGACCCCAGGTTATGGCTGCCCAGTGCGCATGACATCGTGACATCACATTGTGATGTGATGTCGTGACGTCATGATGTCACGAGCACCCCCAGCCTCAGAACCTGACTTCCAGTGTGACTGGAAGTAAGATTCTGAGGTCTCTCGAGGCCTTGGGCAGCATATATGAGATCTTGTGAGGTCTCAGAGGTGCTGTCCGAGGCCTTGCAAGGCACCGGAAGTTGTGTCAGGGGCCCTGCGGTGAGGGTGTTGTGGGTGCTCGGGCACGCAGAGACCCCTATAGTTGGCACCCCTGCCAATTAGAATCCATCATGCTCACCACTAAACAAAACTCTAACTCTTAAATAAACTTAGTTGAGTACTAGAGACTATGCCCAAAGACTAAATGTTATTCTTTTTGTGATGACATTGGATGAACATTCCATCTGAAGTACTGAAGTAGGCTTGGCCTTTCCCAATGAGTGACATCAGTAATGTTCACTTAGTTGTGCTGAGCATCTCCCTCTGCTCTTTTCATTGTCTCAGAGACTACCTGAACATATAACAGGGACCACTGGTGGAGTTTGGGCTATGGTTTAAAAACCACTGTCCCAGTTCACACACGCAAGAGGCAACATTGATAAATTTAGTGGTGGGGTACCATTTCACAGCCCTTCCTCCATGTAAAGCAGATTCTCCCATAAAGGAGAGCATGGGTTGCGGAAGGGTTAACAAGACATCCCAGGGTGGGAGAGGTGGGTCAGTTTGGATGGCCACATGTGTGATTGGTGGGTGTGCTGTTGCTGGGGAAATTTGCTTGTAGCAAGTGATTGATTGACAGCCTTACCCTATATATGCTTAGAGAGCAGCTTTCAGTTCCACTTTTGCTCCTCACAACGAATCTCCCGCCCGCCCTCCTCTAATTTTAGGTGTTTTTGCATTGACCTTGCTGCGCCTCTCATGGGGTCGCCTGTTTTGGATCAGGGGCCTGGTAGGAATTTTGCCACTTGGCTGATTGGCTGGTGCCAGGTGGTTTTTGCCTACAACGCTGCAATAAGTCACAACTTGTAAGGTTGGCGGTTAGGCATTGGTTCAAATTGGATGGTTGAGGGGTACGGATTTGGTTGGGCCTGCCCCTCATGGTTGCTGCTGCCTTTAGGGGTATTCCTTTAAAGGAATCCTGGGGCTATACATGTAGTCCGCAGATCCCCGGTAGGGGCCAGGGCCAGGCATTAGCCTTGGGGAGCATCTGAGGGATAAGGTCAAGGGCGTGGCCCCCTGCCCCAGTCTATCCCAGTAAGGGTGCTTACCTACTGGCTCCCCTACTAGGTAGTGGGAGTCAGATCTGTCCCAGGCGGGGGACAGACGGCAAGAACCTATGCCTAAGCAACCACTCACATTAAGTTGTATTTAAATAAAGTTGTGGCCAAATTAATGCCAAAAACCTTAAACTTAAAATATTGTGTAAGGTGCGATTTATTGGGGGGATGTCTTGATACCTCGGCACGCAAATAAAATTACATGTGAGGTGGAAGCTCCAGACAATACCAACACACATGATGGCTTCACTCCTACTATCTTACCTCCTTTTTCACCTCCCTGTATACCTGAAGGAGTGTCCTCATCCCCATTGTTCAGTCTGGACACTAAGTTCTAGCTCCGAGGGACTTCTGATAGATCCCTCATTGCGAGAAGTAAAGTTACAAGAGAACTAGGCAAAGGGTCTTCTCAATAGCCATGCCTGCCCTGTGGAAGGCCGTCCCATCAGATGTCAAACAGATAAATAATTATACAACCTCCCATAGACTTCTGAAGGCAGCCCTATATTTGGACACTTTTAATGTGTGATGTTCTGATGTGTTGTTGCTGCTGCTGTTGTGTTTCTGTATATTATGTTAGAAGCTGCCCAGAGTGACTGGCTCAGTCAGATGGGTACAAATTATTATTTTTATTAGACTGGGGGGGGGGATAATTGAACAAAGCAGGCCATTGGGTAGATAGATTCCACACAGACAGCCGACCTTAAATGAGATGTTATAGGATTTGTAGAGAAACCCAGCTCCTCCCATATCTAAGCTGCAACGCCATCCGCTGAGTCTACAAATTGGGTCTTAGAATAACAATGATCGACCATGTCATTATACAATAAATGTATCTGCAGGGAAAGACTGATGAACATATTTTAGTGCTTTGAATGACAAGTGTTTCCAACCAACCATGACTAAAAAGCAGACATAACCCCTTTTAATTATATGAAATAACCTCCTTCCTGCAGCCAGTTTATCCTCTTGATTATACCCCTGGGAAATAGGCTCAGTGAAAGATGTGTGGAACTCTCTCTTGGTGTTGCTTCATATTAGATACATCCTTTTGCATGTAACCTTGAAAAAAAAATGAGTGGGGAGGCAAATTCAGAACGGGCGAGTTTGGGATATGTGGAGATGAATCTCAAACCCCTTTCCAAGTAGGTTTCTGGGCTGAAACAAGCAAACAGCTTTCCCTTCTTTTTATTGGCACACAACTTGCTTTGTCTGCATCCTGCTAAGATTTCATGGCAGCATGGAGAAAGTGTGCAAGCACAGATTTCTGTTTTTTACATTTGGTCCCCCCACCCCAGGAAAAGCAGTAATTTCCTGTCTATTTGGGACTGTAGAAAACATCCTTGGTTTTTCTTTTCTTTTCTTACCATACTGCACATCATATCATGTGGTCAGCCACTTACCTGTAGAGGAAATCACACACATACACCACAAAAGATTTTCTCTTTAATTCAACATGAGCTAGAACATTATAGCTTCATCCCCAAGTTTGGCATGTTCCTTCCCTTTCAATTTCACCGAGGGCTGGGGCGGGGGGGGGGGGTGTTGCTCTTCAGTTGTGCCATCTAAAATAAAGTCAAAGTGACATTTTTTTGACGAGAATACATTGCCGGCTGCTTTGTCTCGCCTTTTCATTTCAGCTTTGTTAGATCTTTTGTTTCTTTGATGCTTGGAATATTGCACCATTTGGCTCTAAAACCTACATTAGAAGAGCATTAATTAAAGGCAGGCACGGCGCAATGGAGACACTGTTAAAATTATGCTTGAAGGTACAATGTAATTAATTTTGTACAAGCGAAACATAAAAGAGATCTGATGAGACCAGAGGAAATAGCAGCATATCCTCACCAAATGATAATGAGAAATACAATTGCAGATTAGACACAATATGAAAGGACATATGGACTAATTAGACTTCAAGGGAAAGAGTCAAAACAAAAGGGGGACCTGCTAAGTGTTCGTCAAAATTAAATAAAGTAAACATAAGTTGGATCCCACCCACCCCCCCTTTCACCCCCTCCTCCCTATTTCTTTGGCTAGGGCTGAAGTATACCTGAAGGAGCGTCTCCACCCCCATCATTCTGCCCAGACACTGAGGTCCAGCGCCAAGGGCCTTCTGGTGGTTCCCTCACTGCGAGAAGTGACGGTACAGGGAACCAGGCAGAGGGCCTTCTTGGTAGTGGCACCCGCCCTGTGGAACGCTCTCTCATCAGATGTCAAAGGAAAAAAAACAACTACCAGACTTTTAGGAGATATCTGAAAGGCAGCCCTGGTTAGGGAAGCTTTTAATATCTGGAGGACTATTGTATTTTAATATTTTGTTGGAAGCCATTATTATTATTATTATTATTATTATTATTATTATTATTATTATTATTATTGCACTAAGTCACATGAGCATGAAGCAGCTGATGTTAAGGCGAGAAAAAACTTCTCCCCTGCAACAGTAAGCTGTTGCAGAAGCATCAGGTTGGGTGGATCAGAGCTGCAATGCTCGCTTCTTGGTAGGTGGGTTGCTGTTACTTATCGGTACAGAGCTGGGAAGGTTGAGGTGCCGGGAAGGTTGATGTAGTAGTGCAAATGTTATGGTCGAGCCAATCCAGCACTCCTTCTGGAGCATTTGTACCATGCCAATCTTCTTGCCATCTCACCCCTCCACCCATAGGAGCCAACTCCTTGGGGCTGAGGTCCTTTGGGGGGTCTCCCAAGTTGATTGGCATTGCCATTCAAATGGTATGTGTGTGTTGTGTGTGTCACATCTTGTCATTGATTATGTGTGGTGGGGCTTACCTGGGCACCCCAATATTTTATTCAAGTTGACACCCCTGCCTCCACCTTTCCTTTCTGGTAAACAACAGTGGATCCTGCTGTTGGGATTACAGCATAGCATCTCTGCTTCACCTGGTGACCCAATTTTGGGCTCTTGCATTGCATTATGAAAGTTTGCAGAGCAGCTGTGTGTGTGTGTGTGTGTGTGTGTGTGTGTGTGTGTGTGTGTGTGTGATTTAGATGCCACACTTCATCATAAAATCTCAGGACAGTTCACAGAATAAAATAGAGACTCACACTAGACGAGGTGAATTTTTAATCTTTTATTTGCTTGAGTCATGTTATGTCAAGTTTCTTTCCACTTTTCACTGGAGATTGACCTAATTAGATGTTCCCGAACATACTTGTGGTTCAGAACAAAACTCTCAACTTACACACGTCTTCGGATTTCATGGTGCATTTTTGGTGGACAAAAAGAGTATAATAAGTATCCATGCAGATATGTATTTGATGTGGAAGATGAATCCAACATGTCAATTTTACTGGTGAATGCATGCGAAAGCACTGAGAAGTTTGTACTTTACATAATAAGTGTTTGTTTCATATCAAGTGTGCACAGCATATGTACAAAATGCATTTAAGGGCTGGATGGAATGGAGTGTAATGGTATACAATTGAATGGAAGGAAACTATGACCAAATGCCAGTAAGAGCTAAACGGGTGGAATTCTCAGACTTTCAGCAATGGGCTATAACATAATACCCACTTAATAAAAAGGTAAATCAGGTCAATCAACAGACAACCCCAAAAATGCATGGGAACTTATTAATTATTGTAAACTAATGCAGCAATGGGGCAGACGGAACTTAAGAATTTTTTAAAATTATTTTTTAGAAACAGAGAGAAACTGAAAGCGATATTCATCCATCTTTAGGTGAAAGTATCTTTAAAATATGTGACCCCCATATTAAGAACATAAAAACATAAGCAGGGTCCTGCTAGATCAGGCTGATGGCCAATCTAGTCCAGCACCTTGAGTGCAAGAACATTCTCCTGTCCTGCTGTTCCCAGTAACTGGTATTCAGAAACATATGACCTCTGAGAGTGCCGCTAGAACACAGCCATCAGGGCGAGTAGCCACTAATTCCACGAATTTGCCCAATCTTCTGTTAAAGCTATCCAGGTTGGTGGTCATCATTGCCTTTCATCAGAACAAATTTCAACATTTAGCTTTGCACATTGTGAAGTGGTGCTTTGTTTTATTCTGTCAGGTTCCTAATGATCCTATTTTCTTTCTACTGCCTGGAATATTACCATTAGCCAAAATGAATTGCAACCCCCACAATCCTGAAAAAAGATATCTCCGTGCCTTTCCCATGACTTGTTGACTTGTTGATTCACATTTCGGTCTTTTACGACCTAATGATCTAATTGTAGAGTTGGAAGGGGCCACCAAGGGTCTTCTAGTCCAATCCCCCCCCCCCCCGCAATGCAGAACTCTCAACTAGAGTATGATGTTCATCTTTTGCTGGGAACAGAGAAGCACAGGAAACACAGGGGGGGGGAGCTAGATTATGCAGAGTCAGTCCTTTGTTTCATTTAGCTCAGTATTGTCTATGCTGACTGGCAGCAGCTCTCAAAGAGCAATCTCCCAGCCCTATCTAGAGATCATGGGGATTGAACCTGGGACTGTCTGCACAAAAAGCAGATTTTCTAGAGCAGATGCTCTACAGCCCTTCTCCGGGGTTACAAGAGTCTCCTGCAAGGCTGCCAGTTTTGCTGCGTGCCTAGTTTCTTCCTACCACACCTGGATTCAGGCTACCATTAATAATAATAACAGCAACCCATTTTCTCCTCTTCTTTAGAAAAGCAGCCCTAACTCACAATCTGTTATCATTCTGCTTCGGAACAGCCTTCTCTCATGCGATTTCAGAGAGGAAAATTGAAATCTGTTAAACTGTCCGGCATCATCAGCATTTAAGTCCAGGCTTACAAAATTGCAGAGTGAAAGTTTCATTCAGCAAACCCAGCCAAGTGGGAACTGATGTTGTCTAATATAACACAAATAAGAAGTTGCCTAACTGGGTTATTGATATGTGGTGTGGTCTATATGTCAAGACTGACAGGCATTATTAAATATAGAGGAAGCAAACAAGGAAGTAAAAGTTTCATTGAAAAATGGCCTGTGTTTATTATGTACTGGAACAATATTGTTCCCGCTCTTCAGCAGGGGTACATTTGCCCTCACCCCTCTTCCTGAAAGAGGGCTCAGTTGGTTCCGAAAGGGAGGCTGTTGAGGGGCAGATCATGTGAGGCATGATGTCCAATCAGGAAGGGGGAGGGCCAAGGCTTTATAAGCCCACTCCTTAGCTCTTCTTCTCCAGCTTTTGCTCAATAGACCTAGTGTGGCATTGTTAGTTGACCATTTGGAATGACTGGTACGAACGTTTTTGTGGGGGGTGGGAGCGGAATTTTTCAATCAACCCTTAGGATCCCACCTTTTTTCACTTACTGCATACTGCTGGGACTCACTGGATTGGCATTCTGGGGATAAGCAGACAATCTTATTTTCTTCCTTTGGTGCATCTTTGATTCCCTCGTCATCCGAAGGCCCAACTGCCTCCTTAGCTGGTTTCCTGCTTGTACAGTGGTACCTCTGCTTACGAACGTGATCCATTTTGGGGTGCCACTTGCACCCTGAAAAGTCCGTAAGTAGAGCGCTGCTACTGCGTGTGCGCAAAGTGCGATAGAGCGCTTCTGCACATGCACGAAGCACACAGATTGCTTCTGGGCATCTGCGCGCGGCGAATCTGGAAGTAAACACTTCTGGGGTTGCCATGTTCATAACCTGAAAAGCCGCAACGTGAAGCAAACGTAACATGAGGCTTGACTGTATTGTTTTGGGTTTTAAAAAATTTGTTGTTGTGCTTTATGCTTTTAGTGTTGTGCCTTATTGTTTGTTTGTTTGTTTGTTTGTTTGTTTGTTTGTTTGTTTGTCTTTCTTTGGCCAAAGTTTGCTTTCTGTAGGTTTCCCTCATTTTGACAACACTTACATTTTCTGAAGGAAGCCTTGCCTCTAATATCAACCTTGGCTTTGACCAGGCATCTTCTTGGCTCTGGTGGTACCTTATTGGTCTGCCTTATGCATTCTCACTGAGATTCTGTCACTGAAGCTTTGAACAATCCCAAAGCATTTTGGTGCAATTTGACCGTCTTGACTTTGCCTTTCAGCTACCTTTTTAACCAATCCCATACCCTCCACCATTCGTCAGATGTAAATAGGGACATTTCTTTTTCTTTTAAATTGTTCTTATTGAAGATTAAAGTACATTGTCTCTATTTTCAGGTCATAGAGACTTTTCTACAAATCAGTCACATTCAATGTGAGACATTAATGTTGGGGGAGATGAGAGGTGGAGAGAGAGAGCGTGTGTGGCGGGAGAGAAGGGGTGTATGGTAAACTTATATTCTTTTACTGTACTTAGTGTATGTGTGAGGTTTTTGTCCCAGTGTCACATGAGTAGGTTCTCTTTCTATTCATTTATTAGTTTTCAATGGCAGTGAGAGAGGTTGGGGGGCTGCAGGCCATTTCTGCCACCATTTAGTGCCACTACCACTAAACCAACCGAGCACAGCACACACACCCTCCACCATCCTGAGAAAACACATTAATCACATTAATCACATTAAACACAATCTACTTGACCTTTTTCACTGGATATGGTAAAAAAATGATCCTGGGATTTTCCACATGCAAAGCAATAGCTTTGTACCATCCCCTGGATATTCTTTGCATGGGGGAAACCCATGGAAGAAGTCATCACCTCGCATCAGAGCCTACCTGATCAACATGAAATTAATTCTTGGACAACCAAAGAAGAAATACCTCTATTGACTTCAGATTATTTCTGAAGCCAGTTTGGGGGCTTACCCCTCCCTAATTAATATGGGGCCTACTCCATAATGACCTCTCAATTGTCACTCCTCTCTTCCCCTTCCCTTTAATTATCACTTAGTTAATGACATCACCTCCCAGGATACTGTTCCAACATGGACGGGGCATGGTTCAGTCCTAATTAGTGCCAGATCCATCCCATAATACAACCACCTCTCATTAGAACAATGCAGCACTCCTTCAGCATAAGAATACTTCAACCCGTCTTCGATCTCATGGGGCTAGGTATTCAAACAAGTTATCCAGTCTTAATTAGGCCACACAATTACTGTCATTGTGCACGGCAATGTGCCTAATTACCCACCGCTATTCACAGCTATCTCATCTGTGCACACAGTCAAGGTAACAGAGCTGAGAAATTTCATGTGCGGAGTCCCCACCCCCCATATGTGGGCATGGCTGCTTTGAATATTTTGAGGAGAATGGTGTCAAATCTATGGAAAGTTTGCCCCTGAATTCAGCTGCATAGCAGTCTTTATCTCTGTTTCCAGCCCAAAATGGAGAAATGTAAATTAGGGGTGTGTTCTGACCACAAGATTGAGTTTGGACTCTGATTTGGTGCTTCAGAAAACTGCCTGCTACAGCCTAAGGTGGACTATAGGTTGCCTGATTTGTTTTAAGGTTCATTTGACTTTTCTTCCTTCCCAGCCTTTTATTCACTATTGTTGTTGTTTAGTCATGTCCAACTCTTCGTGACACCATGGACCAAAGCACACCAGGCACTCCCGTCTTCATTCACTATTGAGGATTCAATAAATGGCTGTAAGTGCTTGTTTGTTTTTCCTGTTCACAGGAGTGGATGGAATTTGAAGACACAGAAACACTATGAAGTGGTTAAAGTTTTGCAAATGACAGGCAAATAGGTCCAGAAGATTTTGTGCCAGACATCTTTCAACACCAACCGCCACCGCCACCACCAAATCTGTAACTTTTTTATTTTGAGATAGAACTGGATGAAATTTGCAGGCAAGCTTAGCAGGGGCGTACCCAGGATCAAAACTGGGGGAGGGCAAGGGGAGGGGCCATGGCACGGGAGGGGAGGGGCCACAAAGTGGGAACGTGGGCAGGGCTACGGAGCCCAGGTGACTCCCTCGGCAACACAGGCTCGCGAGGGATCGGGCGTGCTGACTCAGACTTGCTTTTAGCTGCGGTGCAGTGGCTCCGTACACTCCTCCCCACGGGAGACAAAGTGCATCACCTGGCAGCATGGTACAGTGCAGGCGCTGATTGGAGCCATGCAGCCCAGCACCCGCGTATCTTGCGCACCCCGCTGCCGGCTTGAGCTCAAGATATAGGGAGGAAGCGCAGACAAGCATGCGCGCCCCAAGACTTCCGGTGTGATTTGACACCTTCAAGTGGTGACTGCGCAATATGCCTATTGCTTGCAGGGAAAGGCCAGCCGCCAGCAGAGCTGTGAGAGGCGGGCAAGGGCAAGGCGATCGTTTTTTGCTGCTGCTTTTAGTGTGTGCAAAAGTGTGAGAGAGCAGGCTGGAGCAGCGGGAGAGATGAGAAGCAGGGCCTTTTGCATAGCTGGAGGGAGTGTGCAGCGCAGTGGGCGGGAACGCCGAACTCGTGCTCCGCCGGGCTGCGCTCTGCCTCTGCCCACCAGCCCCGCCGGCAGCGCCGCTCTCGCCCACGGCTGTGCCAGTCCTGCTTCTGGGGGGGGAGCTGCCCCCCCCCGCCCCGCACTGGGTACGCCCTTTTGGAAATTTTCTCAGGCAAAAAAAAGTTTTCTTAGAAATTTTAGCTCAGCTCTCATTTCTACAGGTTGTGAGGAAACACTGCAACTCCCATCACCCCGCCATGTGTCTTCAAGAAACTCCCATCTCCAAACATATATTTTCTGGACACATGTTTGTTTCAAAGTACACATAAAGCACTCACATACACCTATTTAAAATAGAGTACGGCATTGTACCGAGTAAATATGAAGAATTTGCAGTTTGTTCCAATGGCTATGTTCTGTTGGAGGCAATAGACCTCTGAATGCCATCTGATGGGACTCAAAAGTGGGGGAAGAGGTGCTGTTATGCTCAAGTTCAGCTGGCAAGCTTCCCCTGGGCATCTGATTGGCCAGTGTGAGAATGGAGTGCTGGAATACATAGGCCTTTAGCCTGATCCAGCAGGGCCCTTCTTATGTTTATACCAGTGGTCCCCCAGCTGCTATTGCTTCTTCCTCCCTTGGTTAGTCATAAGGGTGACCCCACCAAATTGGAGCTGACAGCACAAAGCTACACAGCCAAATAGATCTGACCACATGATACCCGCACAAAGGACAACTGAGAGCAAAGGCAATGTAAATCAGATAGCTAGGAAGGTGCCTTATCCCATTGGTCCATGTATGGGCCTACCTACAATGACTGGCAGCAGCTATTCAAGGGACGCGGGTGGCGTTGTGCTCCAAACCACTGAGCCTGTTGGGCTTGCCGATCGGAAGGTCGGCGGTTCGCATCCCCACGACAGAGAGAGCTCCTGTTGCTCTGTCCCAGCTCCTGTCAACCTAGCAGTTTGAAATCATGCCAGTGCAAGTAGATAAATAGGTACCGCTGTGGCGAGAAGGTAAAAAGCGTTTCCGTGCGCTCTGGCTTCCATCATGGTGTTCTGTTGCGGCAGAAGCTGTTTAGTCATGCCGGCCACATGACCCAGAAAGCTGTCTGTGGACAAACATCAACTCCTTTGGCTTGAAAATGAGATGAGCACCCCAACTCCATAGTCGCCTTTGACTGGACTTAACAGTCCAGGGGTCCTTTATTTCTACCTTTTATTCAAGGTTCCAGACAGGGTTCTATCTCAGCCCTTCCTAGAGATGCTGGGAATGGAACATGGCACCTTCTGCATGCACAACAGATACTGTACCACTGAGGCATGGCCCTTTCCCAAGTTCCCAGCCTTTCCTCCCTGGTACTGCCATGTTAGTTATTTAAGGCTCACCCATTATGTTGGTAGCATCTTTCCCACCCACACCCCACTAACAGCTGGCTGGCTCACTTAGCCATACCTGCTGTAACAGTTGTGGCCATCCAGCTGTAATACTAGCAGACTCCGGCAGGGGCCACAGGGGCCTGGCATTTGCCTGAGTGTGCCACACACCGGCCCTGGGCCTGATCTTGAGTATTATTATTTTAAAACAGTCAGATGATCCTCTTGTTATTCAGTACAGGCTGGGTGGTAAGGGAAGGCTGGCTTGTAAATTTAACTAACCGAACTCCTCTGAGAAGTAATTCATTTAACTGGAAAATATGGTTTAATGGTCTATGGAAAATATAGTTGACTGTATGTTCCATTTCCCCATGACTTATGCTGCTACTGAAATAATTATTACCTTCTATGTTAGGGAGCCTTAAATACTTGAGCATCTTAGTGCTGTTTAGGAAGAATGTTCCTTGTATAGTTGATCAAGCAAAAACAAATGATCACGCACACCCTCTCCCCACAAACACATTATTTCCTAGTCATTTAAAATAGGATCATTTATAGCCTGTGGGAATATAACAGAGCAGAGGATTCAAACACACATCTATTTTTTTCATGTTAAGTTTACCAGCTGGGGAAAAATATCCTAAGCCACTGCCAATTAATCTGTAAACATTTATTTATCATTTAGAACATGCATGTGTGTGTATCCATGCGCTTTTGCTGTCTGCTTATGCTTATCGACTTCTGGAAGTAAGATGTTACAATTCAAAGTTGTTAGCTGATTTCCAATTGCCATATACACTACAAAATAAAGAATTGGGAACATAGGAAGGGACCTTATACCGAGTCACACCATTGGACTTCATCTCCCATCATCCACGATGACTGGTCATGCCAGCTCGGCCTTATGGGAGTTGGAGTCTTACAGCATCTGGAGGGCTGAACATTCCCCATCCTTGGTCTCAGGTTTCAGACAGAGTAGTCTCCCAGTTCTACCACTGAGCTGCATTGTTGAGAGTGCATCGGTGTGTTTCTTGGTGGAATTGCAAAACAGTTATAAAACAATAATATTTGCAACAAAGAGAGGCAGAGCGGGTACAAGAAAGCAGAGCACCTCGCTGTGTGGTCAGGGCTGGTCCAGAGCATTTTACTGCCCAAGGTGGACAAGCGCTAAAGAGAAGCAGTGTGGTATAATGGTTAAAGTGCTGGACTGACTATGAACTGGGAGACCAAGGTTTGAATCCTCACTCAACCATAATGAGCAATGAGTGACCTTGGGCCAGTCAGTGTTTCTCAGTTTTATATGGGGTTGTTATGAAGATAAAATGGAGAGTGAGAAACCATGTACACTAAATTGAGTTCCTTGGAGGAAAAGGTGGGATGAAAATGCAATAAATAAAATAAAACAAATATGCACACACAAACACACACCCTGCTCACTTTACATACATAAACCTTGTGCAGCAGCAACTAAATCTAACCCACCCCCTTTGGTCACACAGAAGTTGAAGTTCGTAACCTGAGTTGGCAATCAGCTGTGCAGCTCTTTGGATCATAAATGTGTTGGGGACTCTCACCATATCTATACCTACCCTGGTTCAAGGTATAATAATAAGCTTAAAGAAATCCCGGTGCATTTTATTCCTTTAAATCTCACTCACTCTAGAACCAGCTTACCCACTGATTTAATATGAGTCCATTTCAATTTAGATCATATGGCCTGTTGTGTCTGTGTGCATGCGTACGTGTGTGCATGTGTTTGTGTCGGGTTAAAGGCAATATGAGTAACGCCCAGTAGATTTAGGTGTATTGAAACTTGCTTTGATGAAATTGAGTGGCAATACTAGACTGATCCAGCTTGGCACAAAGACATTGTAAAAACCATGCCGGAACCAACATGCTAATGAATAGTTTTTGTCAGAGGGTCGTCATGGCTACTCTAGAGTAACTCCGCTTGAGTCCAGTTTGTCTTTATAGACTTTTATTGTGCAAGGTATTTACAGTGCAGACACAGCTTAAAACATGACCTCTCATTCCGAATCAGAATCCAGCAATGGTGCACGTCTGTTCTTACGCCAGCAAAGTACTCGGGGCACCCCAAAACACCTCCCCTTTGACCTGCATCACGGTGCTCTCCTTAACTCTTGCACCAGAAGGAGCGATGCCCTTTCAGTCTCCTCCCTGTCCGGGCGATGGCAGGGCTCTCCAGCATCCCTGAGCCCTTGCCTGCATCTCTCCACTCCCGAGCTTTCCCATTGTTCTGCAAGCTGGTTTCTCTCTCCCTCCGAGTCTCTCCCCCCCCCCCCGGCTGCTTCAGACCCACTGCTGCTCCCTGTGCTTGGTGAGGTGGGCGTCAGGATGATGGGGGCTGGCTCCCTGTAGGGAGTCACCCTTACAGTTTTCTTACCAATGCTATTTCCTTTCCGTTACCTGAGCGAATATGAAACGGGAGCTGAACAAACACAATAATATTTGTGGGTAGCGAATAAGGCATTTGGAGAAGAGATCTCAAAAAGCAATGTCAACAGGAAGAGATGCCAAGCGCAACACTTGAAAGTTTACTATTGCTTTGCCCTCAGTCATCTCCTTGCCCAATCAAGGAAACAGGCTCCTCAGAAGTATGTGTGTGTGCCTGTGTGTCTTTAACCAAGTCTGCAGCTTGTTTCAAATTAGGATTGTGGTTGTGGCCACCTGTCATTACACAGGCAGCTACGATTAAACCATCAAAGAGGTATTTTGGGTCCTTTGATGTAGGCTAGAATTGTATCTGCTGCAGAATGATGATTAGATTAAACATTACAAATGTATCCGTAGGGGATAGGAGCTCCTCTCTAATGCTTGATCCATCCCAATTTAATTTTAAATGTCTCTTTATCGTTTTTATAATGCTGTAGCACTTCCACATATATATAGGGAGGAGTGTCATTTTTCTGGAGGGAAATGTCACAGATGGAGGAAATAATAATAATAATAATAATAATAATAATAATAATAATAATAATAATAATGAAATTTCTTGCACCCCACCCACCTGACTGGGTGGCCTAGCCTCAAAATATAAGGAACATGACAAAACATCACATAATGCATCTATTTTATAGACTGAGTCGATGGCATGGATCACTAATGGCAGAAGCAGATGGCATAGTCAGTAAGTGGTGCTCACCTGATCTCCCATCAGTCATGTTGTTGCTGCTTACCACAAGGTAGAAGCAACAAACAGACAACACGGTAATGTTAGCAAAACAATGAAAAGGTAAACAACCGTGAAGTGCAAATATTTAAATGTATATGCACCAACAACCTTCACATATACAAAGAGATTCAAAAATGTGTGCAAAATCTCATGCTCGAAGTCTTAAAAGTCCAGTATGAAGTGCAATAATCAAGTCCGGTAATCAAGTCCGATAATAAAGTGCTACGGTGTATCATGCGTTCTTATTTCTTCCCATGCGTTCTCTGGAAGAATCTCTTTGTATATGTGAAGCATATTGTATATGTGAAGCTCTTGGCCCTCTGCGACCCCGCCAAAACCGGGGCCCCTGGTTTACCGAGGAGCTTCGGAAAATGACGGCTAGAGAGAGTATGGCGGCGTGCTCGTGATGGAGCCTCAAGAACATCTTATAGGAAACCTATGAAAGCCTATGAGATGGCAGTGAAAGCTGCAAAGAAGTCTTACTTCTCAGCTTCCATTGCATCTGCTAGCTCTCGCCCGGCACTTTTTAGAATAATTCGGTCTGTAACAACCCTAGAGGAACAGCCAAATTTAAATACGAATTTGACCCATAGCTGTGAGGCATTTGCAAGCTTTTATGCGGAGAAAGTCTTGACACTCCGCCGTGACCTCCCTGCCAATTTGGACACAATAACAGAACTGGAGGCCCCTCGACTGTCTTCGAGTCCAGTATTGGACCAATTCGATCAGATACTCCCTGCCGATGTAGACAGATTCCTCCGAGCTGGAAGGCCCACCACTTGCTCCCTTGACCCGTGCCCGTCCTGGCTGATTAGAGCGTGTCCAGATGAGGTACGGGCCCCCCTGGGTGAGATCATCAACTTGTCCCTTGGCACAGGGACTTTCCCAGAGGAGTTGAAGGAAGCAGTGGTGTGTCCGCTCTTAAAGAAAACATCTCTAGAACCAATTATCGCTCGGTTTCGAATCTTCCGTACCTGGGTAAGATAATTGAGAGAGCGGTTGCCAAACAGCTTGGTAGGTTTCTGAATGAAACATCGGCTCTAGATCCATTTCAGTCCGCCTTTCACCCTGGTCATGGGACCGAGACAGCTCTGGTCGCCTTAACAGATTATCTCCGTAGACAGCTGGATCGAGGTGGGTCGGGACTGCTGATTCTTTTAGATTTGTCATCAGCCTTCGATATGGTCGATCACAAACTTTTAGACCACCGCCTTGCCGACGTGGGGATTCAGGGCACAGTCCAACAATGGCTGTGTTTCTTTATCTCAGGTCGGGGACAGAGGGTGGCACTAGGGAGGGAGTTTTCGCCGTGGCACTCCTTGGTGTGTGGAGTCCCGCAAGGCGCAATCCTTTCCCCAATGCTTTTTAATATCTTTATGCTCCCCCTTGCCCAGATTGTCCAGAGTTTTGGGCTGGGTTGTCATCAATATGCTGATGACACCCAGATCTATCTGTTGATGGACGGCCACACTGCCTCGGCCCCGGACACACTGACCAAGTGCTTGGAACCTGTGGCTGGATGGCTACGTGGGAGCCGACTGAAGCTAAATCCTTCGAAGACAGGGGTCCTCTGGCTGGGTCGGGATGACATGGGGTTGGGGAGCCAACTCCCATCTCTTGCAGGGGCTGAATTAGTGCCAACGCTTTCTGAGAGTTTGGGTATAACCTTTGACACCTCCCTTTCCATGGAGGCGCAGGTTGCATCCACAGCAAAGGTGGCATTTTTCCATTACCGCAGTATCAAGCAGTTGGTCCCCTACCTCTCTCGCCCTGATCTGGCCACGGTGATCCATGCGATGGTCACCTCCAGGCTTGATTATTGTAACTCGCTCTACGTGGGGCTGCCCTTGAAACTGACCCAGAAACTCCAGCGGGTGCAGAATGCCGTGGCGAGTCTCCTTACGGGGTCCCGGCCGCGGGATCACATTCATCCAGTGCTTTACCAGCTGCACTGGCTCCCGGTGGAGTACAGGATCAGGTTTAAGGTGCTGGTTCTGACCTTTAAAGCCCTATGCGGCTTGGGACCCTCGTACCTACGGGACCGCCTCTCCTGGTATGCCCCGTGGAGGACCTTAAGGTCCACAAACAACAATATTCTGCAGATCCCGAGCCATAAGGTGGCTAGATTGGCCTCTACTAGGGCCAGGGCCTTTTCAGTATTGGCCCCAACTTGGTGGAACGCTCTTTCACAGGAGACCAGGGCCCTGCGGGATTTGTCATCTTTCCACAGGGCCTGCAAGACAGAGCTGTTCCGCCTGGCCTTTGGGTTGGATTTAATCTGACCCCTGTGTTTTTCCTCCCTCATGGCTTGGATTTATGGATTACTTAAAATGAGGCTGCATTTTAAATTTTAATACTTTATTTTAATCTGTATTTTAATTAATTTCTTTTTATGTTTTATTGTGATTTTATTGGTGCAAGCCGCCCTGAGCCCGGTTTTGACTGGGGAGGGCGGGGTATAAATAAAAAATTATTATTATTATTATTATTATTATTATTATTATTATTATTAGCTCTGCACGGTCCTTTGAAGTCCTGGTGGTCACCTGATCATTGGTGCTTCAGAAGTCCCTTTTGACCTGGCCTGGCCACCTTTTTACCTGTCCACACATATATGATGTCAGGTGACTGGGAGGTGGGCTTGGCACAGTCAAAATACTATGCCCAGTTCTGGGCACCACAATTTAAGAAGGATGTTGGCAAGCTGGAATGTGTGCAGAGGAGGGCAACCAAGATGATCAAAGGTTTGGAAACCAAGCCTTAGGAAAAAAACAGTTGAGGGAGTTGCCTATGTTTAGCCTGGTTAAGAGGAGACTGAGATATGAGAGCCATCTTAAATTTCTTAAGGGGTGTCAAATGGAAGATGCAGCAAACTTGTTTTCTTCTGCTCCTGAGGTAAGACTTGAACCAATGGCTCCAAGTAACAAGAAAGGAGATTCCAATTAAACATCAGGAAGAACTTTCTGACAGTAAGAGTTCTTCAAGAGTGGAAGGGTCTCCCTCAGGAGGTTGTGGAATCTCCTTCATTGGAGGTTTTTAAGCAGGGGTTGGATGGTCATTTGTCATGGGTGCTTTAGCTGAGATTCCTGCATTGCAGGGGCTGGGTCGAATGAACCTCAGGGTCCGGTCCAATTCTACGATTCTACGATTCTGTTATTTTAAATGGACTGGTGGGTCAAACGGGGGGGGGAGATTGGAGTTCCTAATTCATACACCCCTCCCCCTCCCTGCCATATCTGCCAAGTCTCCCGTATTCCCCGGGAAACCCCCGTTTTTCCAGCTGTTCCCAGCCGAAAAAACGGATTTTTTTGTTTTTCCCCAGTTTATTCTGGGGGGGCGGCCATTTTGGAACTGGGTGGAGCATGCTCAGAAGCGACTTTTGATGCTGCTCTGCCCAGTTCCAAAATGGCTGCAGCGCGACTTCTGGTGCAGCATCAAAAGTCACTTCTGATCTGAGCATGCTCCGTCCAGTTCCAAAATGGCGGCAGTGCTACGTCCGGTATGCTACTTCCGGTCCGGTCCCTTATTTTTCAGGCAGGAACTTGGCAGGTATGCTCCCTGCCTCATTGTCTCTGGAAGAATCATGGCTTCCAATTTGTGTTCTGCTCCCTGTTGCAAACGTTAAGTGGTCAAAGTGAATCTCAACCTCAGATGTTGCAAATGAATCCGGGAGAGGCAGATTCTGTAACAATTAATGTTTCCAGTTTCTGGGACTAAACTCCATGCACCCAGGCTTAAATTAGGCCCTGCTACTTTTAAAAGATGCTGTTAATTTTGACCAGCCGATTGAGATGTGCATTAGTGAGAAAACTGACAAAAGGGCAGCAGCTTATAAAAGGCTCCATTAGCTTTTATATGGGATGACACATAAAACGGGCATTTGTTGTACTACACAAATTTGGACCGTAAGACTTTTATGTCACACCTCCTCACATCATGCAGGCACTTCTTTTCTCCATTAAATGCCAAAACAATGGCTATAGGGGCAAATAAACATTTGAGCAGGTAATTTATTTTAATGGAAATAGCCACGTGTTTGATACAGAGCTTACAGTCAATCATCATGTTGTGCCGCTTCCTGCCGTACTCATTATCCTAATGCACGCCTGTTTGATCTGAGCTCCCGGGTTTGTTTGGTGTGTGTTTGTTTTCTTCCTGTGTTCTGCCTAAGTTCTCAAAGTCATATACCGTGTTTCCCCCTTTTTAAGGCGTAGTCATAAAATAAGCCATAGCAGCATTTCTAAGCATTTGAGAAATATAAACCGTACCCCGAAAATAAGCCATAGTAATAGGCGCTGTGCGGAAGAGATCACTGAGCTCCCCGAGTCAGCAGCAGCAACGCCGGCCGCAGCAGTGTTTGCTGAGTCCTTTCTTGCTTTTGGGACTTGGTTACTGTGCTGGCTTGGGATGGTGTGTGTGCAATTGCTGTTGCTGCTTCGTGTTTTTCAGCTGGATTCTCTGGGTTCTAAGCACTTTTCCCCGTTTGTTTGTGAAGCAGCACTCGGCTGCAGCCCCTGCCTCTCCCGACGGCTGCATGAATGCGAGGCTGGAGTTGATCGCTATCTCCTTTTCCATTTCTTTTGTCTTTGAGCACCCGGCCCCGCCCCCTCTCCCCTTCGTGGAATGAAGAACGGAGTTTTAGCAGCATTTCCTCATTATAAAAAAAAGGTCAGGAACTTTTACTTTAACCTCAAAAATGGGATATTTCCTCTCTCTAAAAACAACTCTGACCTGAACACCAATAAAATGGGGGTAGATCACCTCCAGTTTATAAATCCGCAAGTAGATCGCAGTCTCCTGGAAGTTGGGCTCTATACTTTGGCTGATTGCAAGCCTTTGCATCTTTAAAAAAACAAAAACCATGCGCTTCTCAGTCTTAATTTTCCTTTAATTCATCCCCCTATACCCTCCTCCAACCATTGCCTCCTTCCATTCCTTACCCCCCTCCCTCTCTCCCCCTTCCCTCACTCCTGTGCGATCTCATTTAGTCATATACTTGCTTTTTCTGTTGTGTTGTCTATTTTATATTTAATATTATTACCCTTTATGATGTTATTTTTCCCCTTGCGATAATTATTTATTTTTTATCTTTAACTAACTTTCCTTTCCATATTTTTCCATATATAACTCAACACTTTCCCATTCCTTCTTAACTCTTTGGATAGAGTGCCCCCCCCATTATTGTTGTTAATTTTACAATTCCTGGATTTTTTATGGAACCGAACAGCTCGGGTGCTTCAGAATGTGCCTTCTGTTGCTACAGGGCTATGGGGCTTCACTATTTGACCCCCCCCCCAGGTTGGGATTTTTAAAGTAGTTCTGTGGGTCCCAGGGCACAGAATCACCCCCGATCCTTTCCTTTGTCTAAACAGACCTCTTCCCCCCTGACTTTGGAAGGCTGTGCTTCAAGGGTGATACCAGGGGTTTTTTAAGACCTGTGCCTCTTAAGGATTGTTACGGTCCATAACTTCCATTGCTTTCTACAGGGTTGGGGGTTTAAAGCACTGCCACCCCCACCCCACCCTGCAGGCGCTCGGAACTGGCAGCGCCAACAACGCGCCCAGCAATGTGCAGAAGAGAGCACCGAGCATCCTGAGCCAGTGGGTCCCAGTTGTACCAGCACTTTTTTTAAAAAAAAAAGACACCCCCTGAAAATAAGCCACTGTGTGTTTTTTTGAGGGAAAAAAGTTATAAGACGGTGTCTTAAAAAAGGGGAAACACGGTAAGATTGGAGTGGAGCTGACTGATGCTGTGATGTTTGGTCCAAGCTAAGCTGAGCAATATTAAGGATGGACTACCCACAATGGTCAGGTCAACAACCAGCAGGTGGACAGCATGGAAATTAAAGTTCTTTCCCTCTGGTCTGCTGCCTCCACCAATGTATTAATACTTGATAGCACTGAAACATTCAGATCACCATCACACTGCCTTCGTTGTTGTTGTTTAGCCGTGTCCGACTCCCTCGGCCTGAAAACGAGATCATAGAATCACAGAGTGAAAAAAAAAAGAATCACAGAGTTGGAAGAGACCACAAGGGCCATCCAGTCCAACCCCCTGCCAAGCAGGAAACACCATCAAAGCATTCCTGACAGATGGCTGTCAGGCCTCCGCTTAAAGACCTCCAAAGAAGGAGACTCCACCAGTCAAAATACTGGGTCCAGTTCTGGGCACCGCAATTTAAGAAGGATGTTGGCAAGCTGGAATGTGTGCAGAGGAGGGCAACCAAGATGAGCACCCCAACTCCATAGTCACCTTTGATTGGACTTAACAGTCCAGGGGTCCTTTGTTGTTGTTTAGTCGTGTCCGACTCTTCATGACCCCATGGACCAGAGCACGACAGGTACTCCTGTCTTCCACTGCCTCCCACAGTTTGGTCAGACTCATGTTCGTAGCTTCGAGAACACTGTCCAACCATCTCGTCCTCTGTCGTCCCCTTCTCCTAGTGCCCTCCATCTTTCCCAACATCAGGGTATTTTCCAGGGAGTCTTCTCTTCTCATGAGGTGGCCAAAGTATTGGAGCCTCAGCTTCAGGATCTGTCCTTCCAGTGAGCACTCAGGGCTGATATCCTTCAGAATATACGTAGGTAGCCATGTTGGTCTGACGTAGTCGAAACAAAATTAAAATAATTCCTTCCGGTGTGCTACTGGAAGGAATTTTTTTATTTTGTTCCTTCAGAATGGATAGGTTTGATCTTCTTGCAGTCCATGGGACCAGGGTTGTAGGAAGGAAGGGATGATGGGGGTGAGATCCTGAGGGTGCCATGGTGGCTGCCCTCCCTGCCCGCGCTGGGCACCCCGCCCCAGAATACGCACCCCACCCCTACGGGCTGTGTGCCAGCCCTTCTCTCACTGCCTCCATTTCTTCTGAGGCTGAATTTAAGAATGGGGGAGAAATTCCATTTACCTTTAATGGTGAACCTATTTAATTTTATCTGGGAAAATTCACTATTAGTGAACTGGGATGCAGCCATCCTTTAAAATTTACACTCCTCCAAATTTTGCAGTGCAAAAGTAAATTAAATTAAATTAAAGTGTATGCAATGTATATACCAGTACTAGAATACAATATGTATTTATTTATTCATGAAGGCTTCTTAAAAAAAACAAACCAAAAAACACTAACTAATGTGGAGAACAGAATTGAAGATTGGAAAAATGAAAGAAACTAAAATTGGCAGATTTACCTATCCCTATCTGAATCACATTCAAAGATTTTTATAGGCTCTTCCCAAGCCTTGCAAGGCTTCAGTAACTCTTGGGATTCCTAGCCACAAGCTCATGAGATGGAACCAGCAGTGGCTTCTGGCAGCATTCCTAAGCCAGAGACAGACAAAATTCTGTTGGCAACCCTGAGGATAAGCAAGGGCTACTCTGAAACCCCCAAATCTTTGCTTAAGAGGGAATATTTAGCAGAGGTTGGCAGGAGAAATCTGAACCAGAGGAGGGAAGTTGTATGCTGTCCCATGGCTCCCTATCATTTATGGTCATCTGCTTTTAAAACTGTTGCTTGTTTTTAATGGCTGCTGCTTCTGTTTGCTACTCTCACTTTTTTGGGTAGGTTGTCTATATTTATCTTATTTTGTACACTCTTGTTTTTGTGTAAGCTATTGTATACTTTTTGTAGAAGGGTGGGATGATGAAGATGAAGAAGAAGCAGTAGTTAATGCATGTTTCCCCAAGCTTGAATATTCAGCTGTTTTTGGACCGCAATTCCCAAATGATGGGATGATGGTAGTTGTAGTCCAACATCAGCTACAAACCCAAGTCTGGGAAGCCTTGAGTTAATGGCATCATTGTGGGGACTGAACATCCCACCTTGATTTAGCTTCCATTTGAAAATGTGTCTGTGTTATTACCAAAGGTAACTTGAAAGCAATGGAATAAATTCATTAATATATTTTTGTTAGTCTTGAATTCTCTTATGCAGTCTGCAGAAGGTATATGTTTGTTTTGTGTATGGTTTTTGCAGTGATAAATTCAAAGTTTTTGTAGATGATAATGGTAATAATAATAATAATAATAATAATAATAATAATAATAATAATAAATAGCATCAGCAAATAAAGCTGGTGGACTGGGGCTCACTGGAAGGCAGATATAGGTGATGAACTTGTTGTGGAGAGAGACATGTGGCCCACAGACAACCAGAAAGGCACTCCAGCACAGGCAAGTATACTGAGAAGGAGCTGCTACATGTGAAAATATGAGGATCCATTGACTGAGTGACCACTTTAATGAGTTTGCCTTTGGCCTCAGAAGGGCCAATAGTAGGACTGCTTGGCTGATTTGCATGTCACTTCCGAGCATCCTCCGCCCAGCAAGTTGCTGTGAATGAGGATGCCTTGATTACATGTAATCGCCAGCAATCATATTTATAGAGTGACAGATGGTGTCTATTAGCAACACATTATTGTTTGATAATGAAACACCTTTACTCTTTCCTTCCACATACTATCATTTTGCACCCTCCTGCCTGCAGTGGGGGGAAGTATATGTGGGATTATTATTAGCCACAATTTAGCAAGAGCTATGTTTTACTTGTCACTCATCAACCTTTTAAAAGCAATGCAACTGGCAAAGTTCTGAACTCTCTCCTCCATGTTAACTGAGCTTCATCAGACAAAGCAGAGGAGGTGTCAAGGATTATGGAGCTCGGGAGTGGGAAGTTCAAGTCTCTAAGTTCGCAGCACACAGCCCAGAGGCTTCCTGATTCTCGGAATCAAATCATCCCAAAGACTCAGCCCCAGAAAGACACCCCCCCCCCAGGTACAATGAAGAAGAAGAGTTTGGATTTGATATCCCGCTTTATCACTACCCTAAGGAGTCTCAAAGCGGCTAACATTCTCCTTTCCCTTCCTCCCCCACAACAGACACCCTGTGAGGTGGGTGTGGCTGAGAGACTTCAGAGAAGTATGACTAACCCAAGGTCACCCATCAGCTTCATGTGGAGGAGCGGAGACGCGAACCCGGTTCCCCAGATTACAAGTCTACTGCTCTAAACCACTACACCACACTGGCTCTCTGTCTGCCTTGCTAAAGCTCATTAACCCCATAGGGAATAATGAGTGTTGCGGCCGGACCCAGCAGAAAAGACTGTGTGTGTGTTAAGGGGTGGGTCTAAGCTCAAAGAGAGAAGATGATTGGAGGGCTGAGTGTTGCTAGGGTAAATTGCATGTATCCATTCCTTGATTGACAGGGCAAGTGCTTAAGTACTCAGCGTTTTTTGTATTAAGCTCATTCCTGGCTAGTGATTTGAATCTCCCTCCTGCCCACCTCCTTTCTTTGCAGGTTTAGAGTGACCTTGCTATGGCGCCGTCTGTATTTCAGGGGCCAGTAGGAATTTTGTTCCATTTGGCTGATTGGCTGTTGCCATCTGGTTTTTTGCCTACTGCTTAGCAATAGTCACAACTTGTTAGGTTGGCAGGTTAGGCTTTGGTTGATGAGTTTGTGAGGGGCATCGCATGGAGGGGCATGCCCCTCAGTGTTGCTCTTATAGAAGTATTCCGTTAAAGGAATCCTGGGGCTCTGGGGCTCTAGTTCTTACACCCCCGCAATGGTGCGGGGCTGGGGCCAAGACAGAGCACGAGCCTTGGGGAACATTTCTGGTGGGGGAGTTGGCCTGCTCTCAGCTATCTCCTCCACCATGGAGTGTTTACTTGACTTTCCTACCGTAGGAAGTCAGAGCTGGTCCTGCCCCACTGTGGGGCAGAAGATTAACCAAAGCCTAAGGCCAACACTCAAATTAATTTGTAATTTTGAGTAAAGTTGTGGCCAAAATTATGCCAAAAACAAAACCTAAAATAATATGTCTGTCTGAGTTATTGGGGGGAATTTTCTGGGGGTCTTGGCACGCAAACGTAGGTAACTGGTCTATTTGTCTGCTACTTGCTTGTTCTTCTTTTCTTTGGCAATCACTCGTGACTGAGTAAGATAGTCTTCCATAAATACGATTTTAATAGTGGGTCCGAAAGCGACTGTGGAGGCCAATTCTGGACCCACACATCCTTCCACAGTGGGGACATAGGTTTCTGGGTGGAGTTGATCATGGTTTACCAAGCGTGCCTTCCTCTTAGCACATTTCTCCCATTCGTCCTGAGTTCGAGTATCTTCAAAGCCCATGTCACCTTTGGTAAAGGCTGTTCTCCAATTGGAGAGCTCGAGACAACAAAGACTTTAAAAGACAATGGGAACCCTTTACAACACATATGAAGAGAGAACATAAAGAAATGGACTCATGGGCAGGGTTTGAGTAAACAATCACAACTGTATGCAACAAAAAAACAAGACAATATGTATTGGGAAATTTTGGGGGGAAAACAATAGGGAGGGTGAACAATATGGAAATAAAACAAAACGAGAGTAAGAGTATGAGGGAAGTCCAGGGGAGGAGGGTGGAAATATGAAAAATTGTTAAAGATATATTGTTAGAAGAAGTATACAGTACATGGAAAAATCAATAAAAATATTTTAAAAATAATAACTGGAGCGCTCGCAGGCCAGTGTTTCCCAGTTGTCAGTGTTTATACTACATTTTTTAAAGATTTGCCTTGAGACAGTCTTTAAACACCCAAGTTGCTTGCCAGAAGTATTCAAACCTGAGTGCCTAATCTTGGGGAAGGAAAGAAACAGTTAATCATTATTACTTATTACACCCAAAAAAACTTTATGTAAAGTCTTTATCTGGTTCCCTCTCTCACAACAACCTTTTCAATAATTTCCAATTTACAAGTGGATAACTTAGGCCAAGAGAGAGCCATCTGACCAGTTAGCAACTGTGTGGCAGATTACTGAATCTGTATGTTTCATCTCCAAATCCAACATGCAGTCCATTAGTCTTACTGATCCATCAGCCACTTAATATCATGTCAAGATGCGCTCCGATGCCATTTTAATTACAGCAAAGAATTAAAACTATTTAAATTTCAAAGCATGGGACCCAGGTGGCGCTGTGGTTAAACCACTGAGCCTAGGGCTTGCTGATCAGAAGGTCGGCGGTTCGAATCCCTGTGACGGGGTGAGCTCCCGTTGCTTGGTCCCAGCTCCTGCCAACCTAGCAGTTTGAAAGCACATCAAAATGCAAGTAGATAACTAGGAACCGCTATACCGGGAAGGTAAACGGCGTTTCCGTGTGCTGCTCTGGTTTGCCAGAAGCGGCTTTGTCATGCTGGCCACATGACCTGGAAGCTATACGCCGGCTCCCTTGGCCAATAATGCAAGATGAGCGCGCAACCCCAGAGTCGGTCACGACTGGACCTAATGGTCAGGGGTCCCTTTACCTTTACCTTTAAATTTCAAAGCAGTAGTCAGGAAAACTTGGAGTGACCTGCTGAGGTCCACATCTGCAAAGTGTTTCAAGTCTGGTAAAAGTTTAGTACAATTTCTAAGGGGTGCTGCTGCTGCTGCTGCTACTGAATTTTATCTAAAGTGAAATCTAATGCAAATTTGAAGACCCCTATTCAGGCAGAACATCTGTAGGCATTTCAAGGCAATTCAAAAGAATATAGTAAGATTTCTCAGAGGGAGTTTGCACTTTAAAAAAGGTGTTTATTCTGATGAAGGAATTTAAAGTATCCACATTTGGGGGGATTGCATTTTGCATGAAATTGAAATGTCCTGTTGTTATGCTATTGCTCATTGCCTTAACCTTATGCACAGGCTTGAATCAATATGTTTGAATCGAATGAACTAAAAGGAGAATTCTTAATATCACTTGCGAAAATATCCTGAATCTCAAATATTGCTTTTGAAGTGTAAAGGAGAATACACCATAGTAACTGATTGGAAGGACTGAAGAGCAAGATTCTGATTGCTTGAGTCCCAAGAGTACACCCTATCTTATTCAAAATCACCTTAATATGTTGCAATTTTAAAATAACCAAGAAATGAATGATTCCAAATGAGAGAGTTAATTAAGGGGCGACCACAACCACTCTGTAGGGAGAAATCAGAGTGCTTAAGACTGTGTAGGAGTAGAATAAATGTCCCAGCGGAACACGTCACTCGGCATTGATCACAGGGTTTGCATGGATCCAAAGCTTGGCTTAAGCCTTCAGCAAAATTTCTGAAGAGGATACCAGCAATATCATGGGGAAATTGCAAACAAACAAACAAAAGGTTACTCTAGGGAATTAGACCAGGATCCTGGCTAATGGAAGGAAAGGGTCCTTAACATTCGACTCGAAGCTTTTAGGCAGCGAAATAGATCTGCCCGACAGCATCAGGCTTGTATGGTAGTGGGAGGAAATAATCTGAACTAATTATGTGAAGGGCAAAGCTACAATGAGAGGGAGTACATCTAGTAAGGAAATGGATATACAGTATTTTTCCTCTTTTGCAAAAAGAAGTATTTCTAACCCGATTCTGTTATTCAGTCTTCAATGGAAAATTGCAGTGACACACAGGTAGGGGAGAGAGGCATCATAAAGCAAGAGGATTGTGTTTGTCATTCTCCATCTCATTGCATAGTAGAAGCATATGTCATTTTTTGCCCTCTTCTGTTTCAGCTGCTACAAAATAACCCACATCAAAAAGCTCTTGCATGCATTATTTTACTTGCCCTTTTTATCCCCACCAAACACCCGCATTGGAAGGAATGCTTATTTGGATTTCCACCTAGAGGAAGCATAATGGCACACTGTAACTTGAAAACTTTTAAAGATGGATTTAAAGGGGATTAGATAAACTGGTCGTCAGTAGGGACGGACAGATCACCCTCTTTCCAGTCTGTGGGCCCCTCCAGGTTGCATTATCCATTTGCTCTGCGATGCTTCCCCAGTGCTATCACATTAGCACTGTTATGGAGGGGCTGCCTTGTATGCAGCACATCCCAGGTTCAATCCCCAGCATTTCCAGGGGAGACATTCCCTGTCTGAAATCCTGGAGAGCCACTGCCAGACTCAGTGTGGACACTATTGATCTAGATCAGGCATGTCCAAATAGGCTGTGATCTTTATCCAGTATCAAAAACTGTCAGTGATCTACCACATTCTTCCAAGTGTCACAAGACAGAGAAACCAGGAGAACACTTCAGTCTCGCAGGACATTCTATACAAAGAATTCTATCTCAAAGTAGCTGTCTTATTACAAAAGAATTTCAGAAACAGACTGGAAAGAGAAGTTGCTGAATTGCAACTCATTACCAAACTTAAAACCATGGAGAGACCTGGTCTGAATAGAAACATTGGATTCTTATCTCATTATACATGAGAAAGCTATTTTTAGCCATCTCACCCCTTGCTTTTTCCTGTAAGACCAATTGCAGTCATTAACAGTCTTCAACAGGTTTACCACACCTATCAGCCAATCACCCATTCCCACCACCCTTCTGAGTCATACCCCTCCCCACCCTCTCACCATATATAAGGGTCTGGTGCCTTCTGTTTCAGTGTATCTGAAGAAGTGTGCATGTACACGAAAGCTCATACCAATAACAAGCTTAATTGGTCTCTAAGGTGCTACTGGAAGGAATTGTTTTTCATTTTGTTTAAACACTCTTCCATTGTCATTCTTCAACTTAAACATATTATATTTGGCAGGGGAAATAATATGGGCGGGGTAGAAATAATAATTTTATTATTATTGTTATAAAAATAATAACAAATTATTGCCCCCACACCATCCCCCTCTTAGGACCCCTGCCACATGTGGGATGCCAACACGCTCCAAAATGTCCAATTCCCCCTTTACTGGATGACAAGCTTTTGAGTAAGGGCAGCTAGCAGGTGCTGGAAAGGCGGGAAAAGTTCAGCATCCATGCAGAACTAGGAGGAAGAGCGGATGGGCGGGGAACACAGCATTTTCTTTCCACGGGAACTGGCAAGAGAGGGAGGAGGGGCATCCTCGTCTCTCTCCATGCACCACCCTTCCCGCGGCTCCCTCCGCAGTGCTGCAGCTTGTGCGGAGCCCGTGTGCCTCGTCATTGCCCGTGCCTCTTTGCCTCGGGGTTGCGGCTTGCAGGGGGTGGAGGCAAGCACCTCACACCTTTCCAGGGCTGGCCAGCTGGCTGGGCGTCGGGCAAATCTTTAATGAAAGCTCATCAAATTATGATATAGAGAAATGAGGTTGTAAAAAAGTCATCACCCTAATGTACACACATATACACTGACACTCCTCTACATCCTCCAAAACAAACAAGCAAAAATGTGACCACAGTTTAAGGGCACAGTCCAGCCAGGCAAATGCACCCAAGCAAGTTGTAGGGTCATGGAAGGGTATGACCTTTGGAGGGGCATGATCTGGGCATAGTCCTAAGGCCAGAAAATGAGGTTTGAAGAGCCACAATTGGTCCCCGGAACTTTCCATCTGCTGCCATGACAATCAGGATAGTGGGAAATAGAGATGAATAACAGAAAGCAACTCCACCTCCCATCCTCTTGCATAAAACGCTGTGCGTTTAACAGATTTTTAACATTCAGCAGAATAATACAGTTTGGTTTGGCAAGCTACTGCAGCCTATGCTTTGTGCTCTGCAGGGCAAAGTCTGCTCAGAGTCTCCATCCAATCATTCTCTTTTCTTTCTTTTTTTACGGTAGGGACAGCAAAGTAAATTGCAAGTGCAGCTCATATTCTGTTGCCCCGGGGTTATAAGAAATCTCTAAAGAAAAGCGGTGAGAGTTGGGTTTTCTTTCTCTTTCTCTCTGTGCTACGACCTAAAAAAAACAACCCCTAAAGATCTGTGTTGACTGGTGCAAACGGCTGTCTTCCTTGCATGAGAAGAACTTTGAGACTGTTACGTTTTGCAAAGGATAATGAGGTTCTGTCCCATCAGCCCTCAGAAAAGATTTGCATACCCATACAAGAGATCTGATTTTGTGCAGGGAGAGCTAAATCCCAGATCTATAAACATCGCCACCACCAGTACTGAGAGGAATAAGGAGAGAGACACTTTCCCAAAGCAAATGCTTATGAACTGCCTTTCCATATACAGAACAAGCTCAAGAAACCCACTCTTGGCAATTGTTCAGTGCCTATGTGTGAACACAGGTGATTCGCATGGAAAACAATGTCCCTGTTTTCTTTCCAGTGATATTGTCTCATATACACAGAGCACTTCCCCTCTCTGGATCTCAAACTGTTTGCATGCTTTAATTAATTAAACCCCATATACACTCTGAAGAGCAATAAACACTGAAAATTACACTGGGGGGGCACTGGGGGGGCACCTGATGCTACAGCACTGATGAACTGAAGATGGTGCACACCTGATCAGTTCCTTGTGTGGGAGACCACTGATGGATGCATAAAACATTGGGATACAAGTGTTGTTGTTTAGTTGTTTAGTCGTGTCCGACTCTTCGTGACCCCATGGACCATAGCACGCCAGGCACTCCTGTCTTGCACTGCCTCCCGCAGTTTGGTCAACTGGGATACAAGTACAGTAATTTCCTATGCATTGAACTTCAGCATGTGGAATCCCCCCCCCCGTCCCCATTTCAAACCAATCAAATAGAATCATAGAATCATTGAATTGCAATGCTGGAATCTCAACTAAAGCATCCATGACAGAGACCTCCTATTTGCTTGGTAGAGCTGATGCAGGAATGGAAAAGGGAGAAATAAGGACGCTCCTAGCTTCTTGCCCTATATCCTAAAGCACATGGAATGTGCCAACACAGTGTCTAACAACAATCCTCTTGGCTTTAGAGGCAAGCTTGTGGAAGAGCCCAAGCCTTCGTCTTTGCTCCAGCTAAAGAGTAGGGCTGTTCTTCCTCTCTTACCACTCTAGAACTCATGGATGAAGTCGAATGTTGGAAGATCCAGGACAGATAAAAGAAACTTCTTCTTTATGCAGCGCACAGGTGAACATAGGTGGCAATGATGGCCACCAACCTGTATGGCTTTAAGACCATTTCATGGAGGCAAAGGCTACCAACATCTAATAGTCCTAATGACTAGCTTCTACCCGCACTGACATGGGGCATTCTGTCTCTGAATGCCAGTTGCTGGGAATCACAGGTGGGCAGAGAGTGCTGTTGTGCTTCTGTCCAGTTTACAGGATTCTCACAAGTATCTGGTTGGCCATTGTGCAAACAGGAAGCTGGACTAGATGGGGCATTGGCCTGATCCATTAAGTTCTTTTGTTAGATTAGAATGTAAGTGCCCAGCTGAATAAGAGCAAAGGTCCATCTATTTTGGCAGCTTTCTTCCTGGATCCCTCTGCAAGACAGACATGAATAGGCACTGGTCCTCTCTTGCTATCGCTCCCTAACACCTGCTATTCAGAGGTATTGTCATTGAGATTTCATGACTAATAACCATTGATAAAAACCTATCCCCTATTTCTCTTTTACAGCCATCTAAGCTAATGGCCATCATGTGACAGCACATCCTGTAAATTAATTATGGGTTTTCTGCAGAAGTACTTTATTTGGATCTGAACAACTCTTTATAAGAATGCTGGCAATAAACAAACGACACCTCTTACTAAAAGTGGGAATTTTCAGAATATGTGAATACTGACTAATGGCTCTATGAAAGCAATAATTAATAAGTCTCCAAATGGTACAAGAGACTTTGAATGGAAAAGTGGTTTGATCTAGCTGGAGATTACAAAATCGTGGTCTGTCAATTGGGACGTGTGTTGATGAGCAGAAGTGACCAGTAAAATGTCATCCTAGCAATTCCAGAATTCTTCTCCATCATGGACTTCCATTTTGAATCAGCGGTTTTTTACAAGTCAGGACAGGACAGTTGTGCAAGCTCAACCATATATCTGAAAATTAAGCTTTCCTTTTGTGGCTTCACGGAAGTGCCGGGAATCAGATATAGCAGGCATGTCAAACCTGCGGCCCTCCAGATGTTTTGGCCTACAACTCCCATGATCCCTAGCTAGCAGGACCAGTGGTTGGGGAAGATGGGAATTGTAGTCCAAAACATCTGGAGGGCCGCAGGTTTGACATGTCTGAGATATAGTATTTGCTGCCAATTTTTATGACAAGACATGACAGAATGCAGCACAGCTGATTTCTACCCTCCATGCAGGAATCTGATCCTCCAGAGCAGATTTGGGGAAGGTCCCATTGCACTAGTGGGAATCCTTGTGCTGGCTTCCACTCCTGGAACCGGGTAGCTGAATCTGGCCCCAAGTGTGCCAAGGAAAAAGTACAGCCCAAATCTCCTTCCTGACATGCTCATTTTCTGTAAGGATTTGTTTTTTTAATTCAAGAGCCATGTGGCACAGGCACAGGCGCGCACGTGCGCACGCACACACACACACACACACACAGCATGCAAAGTGGTGTCAAAAATTGTACAGTTGAGACTTTTTTAAACTAGACCTTTAAAAAGAAAGGAAAGGTAACGACTGAACCTAAAAGTCAGTAAAGTTGTCGATTAAATTTGCTGTGAAAAAGCACAGGTTCTAAGAAGCATTTACTTAGCACAGCTACTAAACACTTTAAAATAAATTGTTAGGAAAGAAAACACACACAGCAGTTTTAATCAAATTGTCAAGAACAAAATACAACAATGTATCAAGCCCACTAGCTTTCCCCCTCCCTTCAGACCAGCATAAGTCTAAATTTCTTATGTAGCATGCTCAAAACACAAATAATAGCCACGTAACCCTCATGTTTTGAAAACTTTGTTATTTCTGTTTGCCCTGAGATGAAATGCATAATTACCAGTTCATTATAAAATGACAGGTAACCAGCTTTAGAAAGGTGCCATCAGGTTATTATGGTTAAATGAAAGACACACACACACACACACACACACACACACACAGTCTTCTCTATTGTATTTAATTAGGGCAATTCCAAATTACTAGCTATGTTTCCCCCCTTAAACAGCAAAAGCTATTTTAATAATACAAGGAAACAAAGGGAGGGGGAAATATTCCATCAACATTTCTCTAAAAAATGCAACACCACCCAGGTGTGATTTAGGATTAGGAAATTAAGACCTGAAATTTCTGTAACTAGCGGGGGTTACCAGGGAAATCATCAACTGCAAAATTAGGGGATCAGAGAGGTTGATTCCCTTTCTAAAACACACACACAATTTAACGATGGATTCAATTCCATTTGATGACACCTCATGCCTCATGTCTCCGTAAGCAGGTGGGTGGCTGGGGCAGAGTGACAAAACAAAGCCAAGAAAGCAGTTTTAGCTGTAAAGAACATAATAAGTTATCTGATACTGAATCAAAACATTAGTTTATCTACCTCAATATTGTCTGCACTGACCGGCAGTGGCTTTCCAGGGTTTTAGACAAGGAGACTCACATAGATGAGATGCCAGGAATTGAACCCGAGACCTTCTGCATGCAAAGGAGGTGGTCTATCACTGAGCTATGGCCCACCCCCTGTGGCAAACCGTGATTGGTGCATTCTGAGATTCACAAGCCAATGCCAAACCGTGATTTCATATTGTGGTTTGTTGGCCACAAACAAACCACAGATAGTTGTCCAGGGCAGGTTCTGATGTGTAAACAAACCATGGTATAGATTTACATCTAAATGTGACCAATATAAGACAGCTTCAACTGTTCACACTAGACCATGCCCTCCGTGAGGTCCCTGAAAGATCCTACAGCAACACAGTTACATCAGTTGATTAAACTTTTATTTCTGGAGATGGCTCCACGCTGTCTCCACACTTCCCTCCCCATTTTCTTCTCTTGGTGCAGGGTGCCAGCCAGACCCGCCTCCCTCTCGCAGTTAATGCATTCATTAGTTATAATTGCTTCTGCCAAGTCCCCACCAATCTTAGCCGTCTCCTTACTTAATGGTTTTGATTGGGCGTTCAACACTTTTATCTGGACTAATTTACTATTCATAGTACAGTGATGGAGTATTCATTTTGCTACCCAGATTACAGCTGTAAATGGATTTATACATCATCAAAGACAGCACCACAACCAGATCATTTAGCATACAAATACCTTCCAGTTATCTGGAAGCTACTATCCCTTTAAAAGAAGAAGAAGAAGAAGAAGAAGAAGAAGAAGAAGAAGAAGAAGAAGAAGAAGAAGAAGAAGAAGAAGAAGAAGAAGAAGAAGAAGAAGAAGAAGAAGAAGGAGGAGGAGGAGGAGGAGGAGGAGGAGGAGGAGGAGGAGGAGGAGGAGGAGGAGGAGGAGGAGGAGGAGGAGGAGGAGGAGGAGGAGGAGGGGCATAGCTGCCAAGTTTTCCCTTTTCTCACGAGGAAGCCTATTCAGCATAAGGGAAAATCCATTAAAAAAGGGATAACTTGGCAGCTATGAGGAGGAGGAGGAGGAGGAGGAGGAGGAAGAGGAGGAGGAGGAGAAGAAGAAGGAGGAGGAGGAGGAGGAGGAGGAGGAGGAGGAGGAGGAGGAGGACCACCCAGTATTCCTCCAGCTGTGGAATGGCTGTTGAAATATACTCAGAGAGAATCCTCAGTTTCATGGAGTTTATTTCAGTTCATAATAAAAACAGTCAATTGGGTGTGTCTGTCAGTAAGCTTGTATGTCTCTGGCCCCTCCCAGATCCTAGGCTATACATGCTTTGTGCACACCCCAGGTCACACCTAATTGGCTGGTTCAAACCTCCCTTCTGGGCTGGATTGGACGGCTCCAATGGCCAATCAGATTACCACATTCTAAAGTCCCACCTGCCTATGATTCTGGGATTAAAGCTCCAGGCATAACATTAAGTACTAAGTGTTTTATCCATTTATGTATTTTATCCATTTCTATGGCACCCTTCAACAAATACTATCTTTGCTGTGAATTGCCATTAAATGCTGGATTATCCCCCCAAAAAAATTGTCAACTATTTAGGGGTGTGTGTGTGTGTGTGTGTGTGTGTGTGTATTATTGTAAGCATTTATTGCCACCCTTCACTTGAAGGTCCTAGAATTAGCAATACAACAGCAGAGCATATTGGGGCTTAAAGCATCTGCGCCCTCAAAATGCTGCTGCTGGTGTGCTCCCCATGAGAGGTTGTGGTGAAGCTGGGGGAACTTCCAAGGCCCCTGCTACTTTGTTCCCCATGATCCACTGTCAACCTAAAACAATAATTATAGAACATTAGTTAAAGCAATGTTTTGCTTTAAGAGTGGCAGTTTTAAGGCAAACTGTTTGAAGGGATGATAAGGCAAATTCTTCAGGGGAGCAAACTCTTACCTGGCAGAATGTTTGGTCTTATTCGTTATTTTAACTGTGCAATGTTAAATTAATTAGAGAGAAGAAATGCCATGCTGCATTTCATCTGCCTTCATCTGCACCCATTGCCACGAAACATGTCTTCTCTCGCATCTGTCTCTACAGCCACAGCAGGAGTTGTAACTCTCCAATGGTTCAACTTCATCCCCCAAAGGCACACTCCTCCACTGTCTCCCGAGACAGAAAGTTGCCAATAAGTATTTTATTCTGTTTCACTTATTTTATATGTTGCAATGGCTTTGGCTACACAAATGAGTAACGCTTGCAATAACTATTTGCAACAATAGTATATTCACTGCTTGCAGCTTAAATGTCCTAAACATTCAAAGCCACAGTTTGCCCAAGGCAGAACAACAGCGTTGTTGCAAAGACTGAGGAGCAACAGTTGAAGAGCACTACTGAGCTCATGTCCTGCACGCTGGCTTCCCACACACATCTGATTGGCTGCTGTGTATGAAACAGGATTCTGGACAAGGCAGGCCTTTGGTCTGATCCAGCAGAGCTCAGAAATATTGGCACAATTTTTTGGCAATATTTTTGCACATCCTTATTTAAAATATTACTATCTAGCTACTTCTGCCCCATAGAAAACCCCCACCGATATTTAAACCAAATGTGGGTCTTTTAAGAACCAAGTTTTAAAAACCAAGTTCAGGGAAATTAAGTTTCCACAACAACCTTTTCCAGTTTCAGAAAGGATTTTGCTAATATCTCACCTACTTCTTTTGGGCTTCAGAGTGAGCAAACTGATTGGCTTAGTATGGTGCGGTTAGTTCCAATCACGTTCAGCCAAGGTACTGTGCTGATTAAATCATCTTAATGTTTGTGGTGGCTACAGGGCAGAAATCCTGGCATGGTTTGTCTGGCTTTGTGAATGCTACAGCAGATATTTTAGATCAATACACTTTCTCTCTCTCTCTCTCTCTCTCTCTCTCTCTCTCTCTCTCTCTCTCTCTCTCTCTCTCTCTCTCTCACACACACACACACACACACACACACACACACACACCCCAATCCTGACAAGGGATACCCACAACTTCTGTTCCACTCTTCAATAGTTCTCACTGTCAGAAAGTTCTTCCATTTGTTTAGCTGGAACCACCTGTCTTGTAACTTGAATTCATTGGTCTGGCTCCTACCCTCTGGAGAAGGAGAAAACAAGCTTATTCCTTCTTCCAGCCCTTCAGATATTTGAAGATGGTTGCCGTATTTCCTCTCAGTTTCCTCTTTTCCAGGCTAAACATACCCAACTCCCTCAATTGTTCCTCATAAGGCTTGGTTTCCAATAAACAAATGCTTTGATGGAGTGCTCTGGGGCATATGGGGAAATGTAAAAATGGTGGCTCATAGTTTTCTTTTGCAGGAGGTACAGGGCAGTATCAGCACTGGTGGGTTTCTTGGAGCCCCTTCCTGAGGATGCCAAATGCTGATTCTGGGCCTGGGATAACAATGCTTTATGAGGAACGGCTTAGGGAGCTGGGTATGTTTAGCCTGGAGAAAAGAATGTTAAGGGGTGATATGATAGCCATGTTCAAATATATAAAATGATGTCATATAGAGGAGGGAGAAAGGTTGTTTTCTGCTGCTCCAGAGAAACGGACACAGAGCAATGGATTCAACCTACAAGAAAGAAGATTCCACCTAAACATTAGGAAGAACTTCCTGACAGTAAGAGCTGTTTGGCAGTGGAATTTGCTGCCAAGGAGTGTGGTGGAGTCTCCTTCTTTGGAGGTCTTTAAGCGGAGGCTTGACAGCCATCTGTCAGGAATGTTTTGATGGTGTTTCCTGCTTGGCAGGGGGTTGAACTGGATGGCCCTTGTGGTCTCTTCCAACTCTGTGCTACTATGATTCTATGACTAATGGGATTCCTTATACAGACATGCTCTTTTCCCTCTTGCTCAGGGCCCTGCAAATTCTTTAAAAAGAAACGGAAACTGGCAGCTGATAAGAAAAGAAAAAATAAACAGCAACATGACGAGCATCGGTTAGCTGTGTATCTCCGCTGGTACTTGTCTAGAATTCCCAGCTGCACGATACCTGATGTAGGACGCAATTTGACTTTCACTTGTGTTTACTACTCAACATATGCCTGGTGGCATTCAGACTTATGAGCTCATGCTTGAGCTGTATAAAAAGAGTCCTACAGATGAATGGAATGTTTTCCCCCTCCTTCCGCTACACAAACAATAATCATGCCTTTTGAATCTTTTGTCTTGCAGTTTATATTCAGCTCCTTTGTGAACCTCTCTAGCATGAGCCCTCACAATCCTTCAGCCCAGAGTTTGTGGCAGGCAATTGCTACGAATTTCAGAAGAGTTATTCACAAGCAAGGCCAAGATAGCCAAAGAACCACACAAGAGCACATTTGTCTATGGGAGAATGAGACCCCTGCAGCCTTCTTGCCTGATGCCCCTTCCCGGTGACAGGCCCGGATCCCTTTGGGTGGCTCAACCTGGGGCAATCCAGGGCTTTCTCATTCAAAACCTGGATCCATCCCTAAATTAGCCAGATTTGGTTCAGGATTTGACCAACCTAGTGCAGAGCAGTTTTATTTATTGCTGCAAGGGTGGGACTATCGGTCCATTTCTAGTCGAAGTCAATTTCACATGTACTCACCCATATGTCCAGTCTGGCCCAATTCCACACTAATTTGAATTGTACGAAATTTCACATTCAAGTACACATTTTATCATAAAGTACACATTTAAATATGCACTTTATCTTATCATACAGTGCATATTTCTAAATGTATCTGAAAATGCACTTTCTCTCTTTTCCCCTTTCTTACACTTTTAGGTTCTTACATTTCATTTATTTTCCTTTTTTTCTGAGCTGAGAACTGTATTGCAAAATTTGAAGATGTGCAAAATTCAAAGGATAATTGCATTCCAATCCACACATTCCAACCGAGAGGTGTGAATTAGGTTGGCTCACTTAAAAATGTGGACCAAAAGAAATTCTCCTTCACCTCTAGTTAGTGTAGGTGTTTTATCTCTTTTCATATGCTTTTCATATATTTCATATATTTTCATATATTCATAAATATATGAAAAGCATATGAAAAGAGATAAAACACCTACACTAACTAGAGGTGAAGGAGAATTTCTTTTTATATTTTATAATATTTATATATTTATATTTATATCTAAATCTAAATAAAAGGGCTATGGCAATATGTTCCAAGATCAAAGTCTTTTCCTTAAAAGTTTTCACTATTTTCTTCACTCATAACTTCCTCCTAATTTTGCCCCCTACCTTTTGCTCCCAGACCCAACATTTTGAGCTAAATGCTGTGTGTGTTCAATAGCAGTTGCAAAAGGCACCCATGGGGGGGATTGTGGGTGGTAAGAGAGGCAGGGCCGTCTTAAGCATGCCTGGCGCCCTGGCGCGAAGAATCCCTCCGGCGCCCCCGCCCTGTTTCCTGGCACGGCGGGCGGACGGGCAGGCGCAGCACACAGCGCGGCTGCCGCCTGGAGGGCCAGCGCCCTGCGCCATCCAGCCTGGCCACCCCCTGTTGCGATGCCCCTGTGCACGGCGGAGGTGGCCTCAGGCCCACGCGCCTCTGGAGAGCGGCCTGAACAGCATCCAGTGCGCCTGGGGCAGCCTCCGCCGTGCCTCTCAGTGGGCGCAGCGGCGCCCCTGGTGGACTGGCGCCACTGGACCCAGGCCTAGAGACGGCCCTAAAGAGAGGGCTCCACACCAACAAACACCCACCTGGCTGCTTTGGCACAAAGAGCAGCTTTTCTTCCAGGACAAATAGGAAGTTCAGATGTGGCAACATTTGACGGGAAGGAAGCATAAGGAGAAAGTTAAATGCCTCTCCATTCACCCTGCAATCCTAATCCAGAAATGGAGGGGGGAGCTGCTCTTTAAACCACACACACATACAGGCACACCCAGAAATCGAAGGCACATTTAATGCTATTTGTAATTCAATTGCTAATCACAAAAGAATCAGGCAAAGCAATAGAGAAAAGGTCTTTCTCTGGTGATAAACTTGTTGTTCTTGTTTAGTCATTTAGTCGTGTCTGATTCCTCATGACCCCATGGACCTGAGCACGCCAGGCACTCCTGTCTTCCACTGCCTCCCACAGTTTGGTCAAACTCATGTTCGTAGCTTCGAGAACACTGTCCAGCCATCTCGTCCTCTGTCGTTCCCTTCTCCTAGTGCCCTCAACCTTTCCCAACATCAGCGTCTTTTCCAGGGAGTCTTCTCTTCTCATGAGGTGGCCAAAGTATTGGAGCATCAGCTTCACGATCTGTCCTTCCAGTGAGCACTCAGGGCTGATTTTCTTCAGAATGGATAGGTTTGATCTTCTTGCAGTCCTGGGGACTCTCAAGAGTCTCCTCCAGCACCATATTTCAAAAGCATCAATTCTTCGGCGATCAGCCTTCTTGATGGTCCAGCTCTCACTTCCATACATCACTACTGGGAAAACCATAGCTTTAACTATACGGACCTTTGTCTACAAGGTGATGTCTCTGCTTTTTAAGATGCTTGTCTGGGTTTGTCATTGCTTTTCTCCCAAGAAGCAGGCGTCTTTTAATTTCGTGACTGCTGTCACCATCTGCAGTGATCATGGAACCCAAGAAAGTAAAATCTCTCACTGCCTCCATTTCTTCCCCTTCTATTTGCCAGGAGGTGATGGGACCATTGCTTTTGTAAATATGCATTAAACATTTCCTATTCTTTTTATATTTAAAATTCTTTTTTATTATCTTGATTTCGAAGTTTTCCAGTTAATTTAGACATTTCAGCATACTCCATTAACTTAATTTGCCCGTCTTCTTTGGTGGGAACTCTAGTCCAATACTCTAACCATTACACCACTCTAACCATTACACCACACTGGCTCTCTCTAGAAGAAGACCTCTGAAAATGAAAACTTTGCAGCCTCCTTATCTTTGAGGCTGTCCTTGTGAGTGTATTCCAATAAAGGCCACAGGTTTTGCTTGAAGCCTGTGTCCTTTTGGAAGTCTGTGCCCTCCTGCCAAATGAATAGCTTTAATTACTTCCCCATCTCTACCCACCTATTTCCCCTTTTACTCAAATATCAAGATGTTTTAACACCACTATTCTGTTGGTCTTGAGAAAAAAAATCCTGCTAGATGGATTCTTGTTTTGTTTTGAGATCCATACCTCTGCCTTGGAGTGGTAGAATTTCCCTGGGAAATTGCCTGATCAAATTTCAGCTCGGATAAGGGTGAATCTTGGGAAGAGTGAATCTTGCACTTGGCAGCTGTATCAAACTGGAGGAAAACAAGATCTGGGTGGGGGGTGGGGAATACCCAGTAGTGTGAGAGAATAAAATAACCTGATGCATTTTCAGCATCCAGGGGTTTTTTTCGAGGGTATATAGTTTTTGCAAGACATAAAGGACTGGTGTTCATTCCTGCCTGGTCTCTCCTGCCTGCTCCATATCTACAGATGAAGCAAAAGCGGCTGAGTTCCCTGCAAAACTCAGAATGTTTCTTGAAAGCTCACTGACTCACCAGCTGCTGTGTGTGTTAAAATGAGCTGTGCAAAAGCAAGGAAGAATACAGCTAAATTAAATTTCAACCAAGCTGCAGAATCACACACAAGTCCAGTTGTCAATGGAGTCCTGGAAAATGAGCTGTTTTACCTCTGGGGCATAATTATTATTGGGAAGATGTATTTCTATTCTATTTTAACTGAACAAATGTTCTGCTCTGTGTGTTTTCCCAGTTTTAATTGAGGGGAAATAACTTACTATCTGAAAGTAATGGTCATTACCAAAAGTCAACAGTCAAACATCCCTTTCTTCCATTAATGATCCTTAGTAGGCTCTGAGCAAGCAGTGCGTTATATGGTCATTACTATACATCATTCCAAAAAGAAAAAGAAAAAGAAAAGTCCATGGAGTGCCGAGTCCAAACTGTCACTTTTCCAGTAATATTTAGGGTGGAAGGAGACTCAGCAGCTCGCTTTCTGGGGGCTGGAAATCTGACATTCCAAAGTGGTAGTGACAGGTGCTAATGAGCTCAATTTTGTTCACCACACTCCCATCTATTTGGACAATTCAAGAACCTCATTTTCAACAGACTTCCTTTAACAGTGTGTTTGCTGTAGATATGCTACATCAAACAGTTAACTTGCACTGCCTACAATAGCAAAGCTGGAAGCAGGGAAGCAGCAGGAATTCAGGCTAGTTTACAATGCATTGAGGACCTACATAATCCATACTTCCTGAGTCAAAAGGCCGCCCTTCAACATTTGCACTTCTCTGAATTTTGAAGTGCAGGCTTCCAGCCAAATAAAGCGTGCAAGAACACATATATCTGGTGCAAGCGTACATAAAAATGCAGATGTTGGCAAATATAACCTTTAAAATGCATTATATTAGGGGAAAGTCACTTGCAAAAATGTGTGCTACTGTGTTTCTCCGAAAATAAGCCATACCCTGAAAAATAAGCCACCGTGTTGTTGTTTTTTGAGGAAAAATAAATATAAGGTGGTGTCTTATTTTTGGAGAAACACGGTAGGTGAAAGGCACATTAAACCGCTGACAAATCTTTGTAAGGACTTTAAAACAAAACAAAACACTACATCAGTTAATGCAGAAACATAAGGGAATGAATTTAAGATTGGAATATGTCATCCATCCTTAGCTGAAGGGATGCTAGTTCACAGTACAGCGTTATTCCAGCCAAGGCATTGTTGTCGGGAAATGGCTCTCGCCATTGGAGCTGCAAAAATAGGACTGTGAACAGGGCCGGATTTAGGTTTGATGAGGCCCTAAGCTACTGAAGGTAATGGGGCCCTTTATATATAGAAATGAGCAAACCGGAGATATTTTAGGGAGCAGGTTGCAGGCGGGGCCCATTATTTACATCATAGGAGCCTATGCAACACAAAACACTGTTGCTGTATGTAGGTTTTATTTTATTTGTTTTTTATCTTATATTTTGGAAATGTACATCCAGTTGTTGTTTTTCTTGAATTTTTTTGGGGGCCCCCCAAGAGAGTGGGCCCTAAGCTATAGCTTGTTTAGCTTATACATTAATCTGGCACTGACTGTGAACATGAGATGACCTCTTTGGCTCAGGCCAGTCGCTTACTGAACCTAACACCACTCCATCATTGTGGTGTACTGGGAGGAGGCTATGAGATCGCTGCACTACAAACTCACCGGTGAAGCCTCTTCCGCTCCCAGAATGCCAGTGATGGTGGTGATGGGAGGTCAGGCAAGCAGCAGCACATCACCCTGCCAATCACTACTGGCTCAGGTATAAGATGTGCATTGTAGGGGGTTGGACTAGATGACTCTTGGTGCCCCTTCCAATTTTACAATTCTATGATCTCATGTAGGTATTAGCTGCCATTGTCTTGTTGATGCAGCCTCGCTATTTGTGCAGCCAAATGTGTATGCAAGAAGCAGCCATGCGCCCATACAGATAAAAGAATCTACATTCGTAAGCATCAATTACTAATCATCGATGACCTTAAGAGGATGAGCACTACTTGATTAAGTAACTGATGAGAAAATAATACAAGAAACTTAACAGCAGCAATGCAACGTGACCTTTAAAGAGTAGCTAACGCCTGCTGAAAAATTCTTCTTTTTTTGAAAACAATATGTAATTTGGATACATTTCCACTCATACTTTATACCCTTTCTCTGTAGGTTTTTGTCTTCCTTCCCAGACGCTTGTGATCACTAGGAAGTATGACATTAGAAAATTCATTTTGGGTGCCTGAAAATCTCCCTTTGGGTTAGATGTAGCACTGGTAGAATCAGACCTGCTGGGACTCAGTTGGAATATGTTTCCTCTATTTTTTCACACCCTTCCCACCATGGAGGGAAAACTGGCAAAGGGAGTTATGATTTGGGTAGGAGGAGGAGGAAATCTTCACAAAATTACATGCCGCTGTTTGGGCTCCGCACTACGTGAAACCTACAGAGCACAATCTCTTGTGCTCTGTGAACATATTACAGTTTCATCTGACTTTTTCTATATATCAAAGGCTTATGTCTGCTGGCATTTCACAGCTGCTTTTCTACACATGTCAATAAATGTAAGTTGGGAGCTATAATGCTCAACGTAACACTAAGCAAAACATCTTCTCAGGCCCAGCAGCTGTAAACTTCAGTTTATGGAGAACGGGGGGAAAGCAATCTATTTCTGCACTGGGTCATTTTGACATGTGCTCACTGTTGGATTTTTTGAATAGTCAAGTTACTTTAGAGCCGGTCTAATGTAAATACTGTCTGTTTAAGAGAAACAGGTGCAGGTGATTTCTGTTAATTGCCCACAGGCGTGGGCTCTGCTCCTTGTATATAAGGCTCTGCCAGAAAGCATTCTGTATCTCTTAGTTAGATCTTTCAGTTTGATTCATCTCTAAGTAGATCACTCTCTCAGTTGTTCTCAGTTTAAGAGATTCCTCAGTTGAATCTTAGTATGAGAGTTGCTTAGTTATAATGCAAGTTTGCTGTTAATTCTCAGGTAGTTTAATGGGAGTTTTGTGGGAGGTTTGGAAAGTGGGTAGATAACATTGCTAAGAGAGAAAGCATTTATCTTTAGTTTAAAGTCTCTTTAGATTCAGTTTGTTTTTCAGTTAAAGAAACCCAACCGTTTGTATTTTCATCTGCATACTTTACAAGTGTGCAGCTAGTAAGGGGTTTCATATAAGGGATATAATTCCCTATGCTCTTGGTGGTGTTTTCTTAGCCAGGTCAACTTCTTACTGTGTATAGTCTGCGTGAAGCGTACTTTAAAGGGCTGCTGTAAAACTGGGATATATTATTTAGGTTAAGCAGGTTTCAATATCCAGTTTTCTCCAATATTATTCTTATCATATATATATTATTTCTCAAGACTCACACATAAATCTGCCTTGTTCTGTTTCCCCATTAATCTGAATAAAAAAAAAAAACCCACGTACATGGATGTTCAGAATTAAATATGGGGGTTATCCTATACTGTCTGCTAACAGAAGGAAACCATCAGCAGAACGGGGAAGGAGATCAATTACAAGCAATTCTCACTCCCTCTTGCAGCTCCCACAAATGATCTGGAGGGTCCCCCAAATGTATGGTGCAGTTTTCGGGGCTTGGGGGACAGAAGAAGGCACTTGGCATATGCGATGTTTTCCTCTCTCCCTTGTTTCACTGATGCATTCCTTCCTTCAGGGAATGGTTTGCACTGCGTACCACCCAAGGTGTTTTTTGTTTGTTTATTAATTCTCTGAAAAAAGTATGTCATTGCCATGGAACATAGGGGAAGAGCCAAAGTCAATGGTGACAGGAGCGAGCCTGCAATAAATCACACCAAGAAAGTTGGAGTTAACTCCTCATTAGCAAAAAAAGATCTGCACAGGAGTGTCAGGACTAATCACAGCAATTCATCTTCCCCCATGAAAGTCTGGCCTCCATGAAGCAGTTGCTGAGACCGAAAGTCCCTGCCTCCCCATAGCTGCCAGGTCTCCTCTTCTCCAGTACTTTTCCCAAACAATCTCACACTGTGCCTGGGTGAAGCTAACTCCCCTCCACCCTCTTCTTGCCTCTATTGGTTCTGGGAGACCAAGCGGGAGGGGAAACACCTGTACCTCTTCAGCAGCGAGACTCATCTCTGTCTCTTGGCCTCCCTCCTGTCCTGCTTCAGCTTCTGACTCGGATTCTGGACTTCTCTCTGCCACAGACTCCCCCAGCTCACTAAGCCCTGTTACCCCTTCAGCTTGCCACACCTCCTCTTCCTAGTCTTCTACCTCTGACCACTCATCACCATCCCACCACCAATCCCCTGGCTCTGAGCCTTCTTCCCTTGGGGGTGTTCTGCAGCTGGTTCCTCCCACCATTCCTCTGCGTCCAACCAGTCCATGGCAAGTGTGTAGCAAAGCTACAGATGAGACATTACTCAACCGGCACAGCATCTGCTTTTCATGGAGGAGATACCAGTTTCATTCCCCGACATCTCCAGGTAGGGCTATGAGAAAACTCTGCATATAACCTTGGAAAGCTACTGCCAGTCAGTGTAGACAATACTGAGCTATAGGGACTTAGTATTAGGCAGCTTCCTATGTTCCTAGATAGGCCAATTCCTATCAGTACCAACAAAGACTGAATTCTTTGTTGGACCCCTACATTCAGTTGTGTTGTTAGTGCTCTTTTTAACAGCAGAGCGCCACTTATGGATGCTACAAATCTAAAACTCCTAGGAAAGATCTCCCCACACTAGGCTGTTCTGAAGACCTTAAGAGAAAACAGAGTCATTAACTTCCCATTTGTGTTCATTTCTTGAAGGAATTCCAAGGATGCGAGTTATGTATGCAGAATTGCTCCTTCGCAGGATGCTATTTTTTTCCCAGAGCTTCCCATTAAGAATGAACTGCTCTTTAACAGTTAATTGACTCCCCCAAGTTAATTACCTCATCTAAAGGGTTTTAATCACATTTTAAACATGATAGATACTGTGCTTCTGAACTTCCCTACATGTCCTGAATACTGATATCTGGCCACTGAATAGCTGGCAAATGTTGAGAAAACTTTTGCAGCACAAAAGTAAGGAGGGGCATTTCCTATGACGGCACACATACAAGTTGCAGGCAGTTTTGCTGATGTTTTCCACATACACAGCTTAGCTTGTTTCTCCTTTCCTCTCCAAAGTATTACTCATTCACAAAAGACAATTCCCCTCCCAATCTCCACTCCCATTTCTCTGAACTGGCACCCGACAGTCAATACTTGTCCATCAGCCTTGCGGAAAACCACCCAAAGCATCAGAAATAATTTAAGAGCTTCCAAAAGTGCAACAGCGGTTGTTTCTGTTTCATCTTCACCCACACATATTCACAGAAAGCCAACTCTCTGAAGACTTGAGCCCATATCAAAAAGCATCTAATAACTCACACTTTTGTCAGGTAAACTATTTGTCTAAGAAGATGAGTTTCGTGAGAGCATTAAGCTTGCCTTTCCAGGGCTGAACTCTGCCTCTTAGGTCTGCTCCCAGGGAGGCCAAATTTGTTGCTGTTTCTTTTCAGGATGTGTGCACGTGGACCAAAGGACCCGACAAGCGCTGTATTTCTGGGACTGTTACTCACTTCTCAGGAAAAGAAAAACCCTTATGTGGCCAGCACAAAGAGAATAGTTTATATTTCTGAGTGTCGAAGCGAAAGAAAAGAATAAACCAAAATAAAGACAAGCCTTCGTGAAGTTTCACTAACTTACGCATTATGACAAACTGTCACATAGCAGATTTCAGGAGGCAAAATATTTAGATATTCACTTTGTGTAATACTTTTAAGTAAAGAAAGAAAGGAAGCAAAGAAAAGAGGGGAATCTTGATAAACTAAGAATGTGCTTGTTCTTTGAAGAATAAAAGAACCTGCATCGAAAGAAGACGTACGCAATAAAAGTTCTTTGAATGTCTCTCCTGGATTTAGGTACTGTACACAAATTAAGTAAGTTGTGGCAAACAGGACTCTAACAGATTGCGTTGGACAACAGGTATAGGTGGGGAAAATGCTCACCAACCTAGAGGTCGCAGGCAACATAAATGCTGTCCCGTGATTTCAGTACACATTGTCATCTGAGACTGAGCTTGAATTGCTCAATTCTAGGTTGGAGCAAACCCCATTTGCTCAAATAAAGAATTAATATTGAGTCAGGACTTTTTATTTCTCTTCTAAACACTCTCTTAATTTTAGATTTGTTTCTTTCAATTCCCATTCCAATTGCCCTTTTCTGTTGTCTGTTTTAGTATACCTGAAGGAGCATCTCCACCCCCATAGTTCAGCCTGGAAACTGAGGTCCACCTCTGAGGGCCTTCTGGTGGTTCCCTCACTGCGAGAAGTGAGGTTACAGGGAACCAGGCAGAGGGCCTTCTCGGTAGTGGCACCAGCCCTGTGGAATGCCCTCCCGTCAAATGTAAAGGAAATAAACAACAATCTGACTTTTAGAAGACATCTGAAGGCAGCCCTGTTTAGGGAAATTTTTAATGTTTGATTTTTTAAATCACTTTTTAATCATTATCATCATTATTATTCTGTTGGGAGCCATCCATGATGGCTGGGGAAACCTAGCCAGATAGGTATCATCATCATCATCATCATCATCATCATCATCATCATCATCATCATTATCTTAAACCTGAGGCTAGAGATGAGAATATTCAGAGACTGGATGATGTCCTGCTGGCTCATGATGTCTTTAATGTCTAAATTCACATTTGTATCCACAACTGTATTCTCTTATGTTTTATGCAATATCTATTTCATGTTGGAAATATTAATTAGGAACATTAATTAGGAACATAGAAAGCTGCCTCATGCTGAGTCAGACTATTAGTTCGTCTACCTCAGTATTGTCCACAGCCACTGTTCAGACTTTTAAACAGGGAATCTTCCTCTGGAGACAATGGGAATTCAATCTGGGAACTTCTGTTGGTGCAAGGAGAAATGGGTATAAAAAGGAGAAACCCCGGATGCCAAGATCCAAGTTCGGGGCAACTACTCTTTGGCAAGAGAACCTCAGCAGAGATTTAAAGTAACAAAATATGCAGCAGAGTAAAGCATTGAAATATAGGCTGTTAGACATTTAAAATATGCCCTTGTGAGTTCCAAAACCTCCCTTACTTACAAAGTGAAGGCCGGGTTCATATGCTTTTCTGTACATTGTTCAGAATAGTTGCACAGGCAGTACAATTTTGTTTAGTTGCAAAGTGGTGAAAGTTCCTAAATTATTTCTATAGGAACACAAGAGAGACTTCCAAGAAGCAATATATAGGATTGCACTGTTTAAAAAATGTCCCCAAATAAGAATAGAGTAAATTTAAGTTTACACCTGCCTGTCCCATGAAACAATGGAAGAGTAAAGTCAATGTTAGAGAGTTACAGCACTGTATTGGCTGTAGAAACCTATACGAGTGAGACATTTTGCAGCTGAGGCAGATGAAGGAATCCGGTTTTGCTGCTGCAAATGCACCATAGTGTTCTTCTCTCTCTGCTCCTCCCAGCAGTCATCAATCCTCTGGTCAATGCTGTGTATTCATGACCTGATTGTCTGTCTCCAGGCACTGCAGTCTTCTGCAACATGGCGAGGTTAATGCTGCAAGCCTTCACTGAAGACATTCTTGTTGGTCCGCCAACAGGCCTGGTACCTCAGGCCAGCTCCCCATAAAGCACATTATTGGGGATTCTGCCATCTCCCATTCTATGTACGTGGCCAAGCCAGTGTAGACGTCACATAGACAGAAGTGCAAACATGCTGGGAATGTGGCCGCATCCTTGTCCGAGACTGTGTCCTGCTATGTGATGCCCTGAACCTTTTTGATGCAGTGCAAATGGAAGCCACACCGCTTTTGCGTCTGCCCTTCCCCACTTTTGCCAGTGGTGTATGGCCCTCAGAAGGTTCCCTGTCCCATAATATGGCTCTCAGGGTGAAAATGTTCCCCCACCCCAGGCATGTTTCCATGTCATCGTCTCTGAAAAGCCTTCTGGGTTTCCTAAACTGCACAACAACCTTGTAGAATGATTGAGAAGAGTATTGAAAATGTGCTAGTGGAAGAAGAAACAAATATGAAAGTGTTCTTTTACCTGTGTTTAATCATAACATACTATTTTATTTTATTTTATTTTATTTTAAAAAAAGAATGCAAATGTCAATCATTTCCCACTATAAAACTATGGCATAAAATAAACACAGTTTGGATATTGCTTAATAAAAGAATAACAAATGATTCCTGACATAATCACCTCTAAGCTTCCCCTGACCTCATATCTTTTAATTATACATAGGAGCCTGCAGAATGCCTGTTCTCCAAGGATCTCCTCATTACCTATAATTCCTATTTTATAACTTTTTTGTTTGATCTGCTCCTCAATTCATTCCAGAGATATTCAACAGCATAAGTTATCATTCTCCTCGACCATCTGACTGCAACTTTGAATATATAATGTATCCCCCCATGTATATTATTTATGAAAGATTGATTATTCTTTCATCTCCATACTCTTTTTTTTTACGCCATGAAGATTGCAGGTTTAACACTTTCCATCTCATTTAATAGGTCATGCGCAGCTTCATGGGCAGCAAAACTAGGGATTGGAAGGACTTGTCAAAACAAAACCAGTTCCGCTATTTTTTCAAGGTACTTTAGTACTCATTTACACCGAATATTCACATGCTGGTTTCAGGCCAGCCAACAACTGTGATTATGTGAAATCTACACACAGGCAAACACCATAGACACTCCTGTGACATACCCACATTTCAAAGGATTGCTGCAGTCTGTTTGCCCATGTAGCTTTCACAAAATGAATAGTTGTTGATTGCGCCAAACAAGGTTATTTTTAGATCCTCTTAGTTGTTCTTGAATGCCTCACTGTTTGTTGCTTTAAATATGTTTTTATTTTTAATGCATACCTGCCAAGTCTCTCACGGAGAAATCCGGGATCGGCAGCCGCGCAACACCGGAAGTTGCGTAGACACAACTTCCTGTGTCGCTTTGCCCATCTATGGGCACCAGAAAATGGCCAGTACTGGTGCCGAAAGTCACGTCTACGCATGTCTGGAAGTGCGTAGACACATGTTTCAGTGTCGGCGCAAGCCATTTTTGGTGCCCATAGATGGGCAAAGTGACACTGAAAGTTGTGTCTACGCACTTCCAGACATGCGTAGACGTGACTTCCAGCATCAGCCATTTTCTGGTGCCCATAGATGGGCAAAGCGGCACCAGAAAAATGGCCGCCGACAGGAACCAAAATAAGGGAAATTAACGGGAGAGGAGCTGGAACGGGAGACCTACGGGAAATGGTAAGGAAAAACGGGGGTTTCCCAGGAAATACGGGGTACTTGGCAGCTATTTTTAATGGCATTGACTCCTTGGGGAGAAAAGATGGGACAGAATATTATTATTATTATTATTATTATTATTATTATTATTATTACATTACTCTGAATTTTTCAGTGCAGTTCTTCAACCAAGTCATGCATACAAAAGTGTTCATGCTAGGTCATGTATGCATGAAGTTGCATATAGCAGTGGAAACAATATTTTAAAATGCATTATATTACAGGAAATTGATTGCAGAAGTGATATGCTGGCTTAAGGGTATTTCACACCCCAGGTGAACTCTAAGTCACTGCCTCCCTGCCTTCACTCATAACACAACAATAGAAGAAATCCCCTTTCTTCAGTTTTCAATCTATTGCTTCAGGCTCTACCCTTTGGAGCTGGAGAAAACAAGCTTGTTCCATCTTCAGTACAGCAGGCCTTCAGATCATATAGAGCGGAAGATGGTTACATATCTCCTCTCAGTCTTTTCTTCTCCAGGCTAAACATAACCAACTCCCTCAACCATTCCCCATCAGGCTTGATTTCCAGACCCTGGATCATTCTCAGCACCCTCCTCTCACAAGTTCAAGCTTGGAGTAGGACAGGAGAATTGAGAGCAAAAAGGCTTTGCTGAAAGCTTGAAGCATCTCCGCAGTGCATATCAGGAGAAATCCATGCTAAAAAAGGTATAAATTATTTTAAAAAGAAAATAATTTACGAACGGATGTGGAAATATGGAGAGCCGAAGACTGGGGGGGGGGGGAAATGGAAACTAACAGAAAATTGAATTCACAAATTTGCTCATTCCAAGCACCTAGGAGTTGAATTTTGTCTTAACTGAAGCTTCTGAACCAGATGCGAGTGTTGCCCCACATACAGTGCATGGAAAGGGACACGTCAGCCCCTCCTGGCTTTTGTTTTCCTGATCAGAAGACTTGTTTCAACTGCCTCCCAGCTTCTTGCCATTCCAGACTCTAGGCAGTGATTTCTGCTCAAAGACCAGAGTGGTGTGTTTGAACGCCATAATCATATACTTATTGGTGTGTGCTTGTGAGCATGTTTTGAGTGTGCAGCAAAAAAGCCTAGCCTAGTGACAAACTGTGTGTGTTTTATGAACATTGCCCAATGGATTGTGTTGCCTGGAACCAGATGGAATGGTGATGGGGAGATCACAATGAATGAGGACCAGACTCATGAAATTCCATGCATTACCCCCCAAAGAAATTTGTAAGAGCAGCCTGAAGTTTTCTGTCATTATTTTTGTGGGAGTTAATTCTCCAATTGTTTTGTTTGTCTGATTGTTTTAAAACATCATCATTTATTATTTGTAACCCACCCATTTGGCTGAGTATCCCCAGCCACTCTGGGTGGCTCCCAATCGAATATTAAAACAATACAGCATTAAATATTAAAAACTTCCCTAAACAGGGCTGCCTTCAGATGTCTTTTAAAAATAGGATAGCTGTGTATTTCCTTGACATCTGTTGGAAGGGCGTTCCACAGGGCGGGTGCCACTACCGAGAAGGCCCTCTGTCTGGTTCCCTGTAACCTCACTTCTCACAATGAGGGAACTGCCAGAAGGCCCTCGGTACTGGATCTCAGTGTCTTGGCTGAATGATGGGGGTGGAGACGCTCCTTCAGGTATACAGGACCAAGACCATCATAAATGAGCCGTCATAAATGAGCAACTTGCACCGAAATGGGTGGGTGATGCCAGAGGTCACCCAACACAAGACCAGTAGCAGTCAGTGGGGTAGAACTGGGTGGCACAGCATTGCTTACCAATGACAAGCTTAACTGAGAGGGTGAGGAGGGAGAGGTAAAGGTAAAGGACCCCTGGATGGTTAAGTCTGGTCAAAGGCAACTATGGGGTTGTGGCACTCATCTCGCTTTCAGGGAGCTGATATTTGTCCACAGACAGCTTTCCGGCTCATGGGGCCAAGCATGACTAAACCGCTTCTGGTGCAATGGAACACCATGACGGAAATCAGAGTGCATGGAAATGCCGTTTACCTTCCTGCTGGAGTGGTACCTATTTATCTACTTGCACTGGTGTGCTTTCGAACTGCTAGGTTGGCAGGAGCCGGGGCAGAGCAGCAGGAGCTCACCCCGTTATGAGGATTCGAACCGCCAACCTTCCGATCAGCAAGCCCAAGAGGCTCAGTGGTTTAAGCCCATAGTGCCAAGCAGTGGAAAGGCTTCTAAAGTATGTATGCAGAAGTTAGGAGTGGTGGATTGCCTCTGCTGCTGCATCTGCACTGCAAGGACCTTTCTGCTCCTCTCCCTCTCAGTTACCAGCAACAACCTCTGCACTGAAAAGCCACTACTGCACAAGACAAAGTTGGAGCCTACTGGAATCCACAAATTGGTATCAAGAGCCATCTGAACTGGATTCCTAGGCCATCTCGATCCCAAAATCCCTTTGCCTTCCCTAATATACTGAGAGCGATGTGGGCTATAAGCTATGACTGCTGTGGTGCAATTAAAGTGCTCTGCATGTTGAGTCCTACGCATTTTTACCCTTTGGTGTTGATGACTTAGCAGATCATGGCAAGAAAGCAAGGGAAGTTTTAAAGAAGAATTTTAAGTAGATGCATATTATTAATAAAGCATAAATCATATCACATAGTTTTCACAAATGCCTTTTTTTCTTGGCATATCAAGAACAGCAAGAAATAAAAAGAAAGTATAGAAAGCCTCAGGAAGGACGTTCCCCCCCTAGGAAAATATATGCTAATGAAATCCTACCCATAATCATAAGGTAAAGTTTGTTGCCTTAACAAGATACATTTGCCCATAATTCCCCCAGGTTTTGCTCTTTTATTTCCTTGTGTTCCAAAACTGTAATGAAAAGAGGAGAAATGGGGAGAAAAGCAAGAGAAGAGTTTTTCAACTGCCTGTCTACTAGAAGTCCTATTGAATGGTTGCCATCCAAAGAGAGATCAAGAACTTGGGAGCACAAGGCTTATTGCAGTAATAAACAATCTTTTGGACCCAAAGTGTATGATTGGCTGATTGTTCTTACTATTAAAAAGCTGCAGGTCCAACCCTACCATTAGACAGAGTGAAGCAGCTACCTCAGGCAGCAAGATGCTAAAGGGAGAAGAATGATGCCAAGGCACTAGAGGATAGCTGTGTGTATCACACCTGCTTGCCCCCCAGAAGCTAGCCTGCTGTTCAAGTGCAGTTGAGGACAGCCCATTGCTAGAGCAGAAATAAGATTCAACAGCTAGTCTGGACAGATTCTGCACAAGGCAAGCTGTAATCTCGTCCTTTACTACAGGCAACAAAATGTCCTGGGCCAGCCCTGAAAAGGAAGCCCCTAGTAGTACAATCAACAAAGGAAAAGGGATGACAGTTTGCACTGTTTTCAAATGAAACAGGATAATACCAAGCAACAATGCCAATACCTCAGAGCTCAGGTGCCTGTTCCAAGCCAAAGCTAATTCTGAGCATGGGAAATTTGTCAAACATTGCATGCATCATTGAAGCATAAGTCCATTCCTTCAGCTTCTCTTAGGCATAAGAGAGAAAGGATGCCTGACATAGTGGTCTCAAGCTGCCAATGGGCCCTTCTCTGAGTGGGCCCATCATCTCACACCTGTCATCATTTCCAATACCTTTGCTTCTCCTTCTAGCCCAAGTTTGTACTACTGCCCAGGGAGTAAGTCACTCAGGTCCTAGTTGTGGGTTTCTCATAAGCATCCGGTTGGCTATTGTGAGAACAGGTTGCTAGACTAGATGGGATTTTCACCTGATTCAGGAGAGCTGTTCTAAGGTTCTTGCATACGTGTTCTACTTCCACTGTCAGAGACCCTATGACTCTGAAAATCAATTCATAATAATAATAATAATAATAATAATAATAATAATAATAATAATTCTGAGGGGTAATACTACTATTTGTTGTTGTTGTTGTTTAGTCGTTTAGTCGTGTCCGACTCTTGACCCCATGGATCAGAGCACGCCAGGCATTCCTGTCTTGCACTGCCTCCCGCAGTTTGGTCAAACTCATGTTCGTAGCTTCGAGAACACTGTCCAACCATCTCATCCTCTGTCGTCCCCTTCTCCTAGTGCCCTCAATCTTTCCCAACATCAGGGTCTTTTCCAGGGAGTCTTCTCTTCTCATGAGGTGGCCAAAGTATTGGAGCCTCAGCTTCAGGATCTGTCCTTCCAGTGAGCACTCAGGGCTGATTTCCTGAAGAATGGATAGGTACTACTATTACTACTACTACTACTAATAATAATAATAATAATAATAATAATTTATTACTTATACCCCACCCCTCTGGTCAGGCCTCCCCAGCCACTCTGGGTGGCTCCCAACAGAATATTAACAAAAAAGCGATAAACATCAAACATTAAAAATTTCCCTAAACAGGGCTGCCTTCAGATGTCTTCTAAAAGTCAGCTAGTTGTTTATTTCCTTGACATCTGATGGGAGGGCGTTCCACAGAACAGGCGCCACTACCAAGACGGCCCTCTGCCTGGTTCCCTGCAACCTCACTTCTCGCAGTGAAGGGAACCATCAGAAGGCCCTCGGAGCTGGACCTCAGTATCCGGGCTGAATGATGGGGGTGGAGACGCTCCTTTAGGTATACTGGGCCAAGGCCGTTTAGGGGCTTTAAAGGTCAGCACCAACACTTTGAATGTAGGTCTTTCAGATCCTTTCAGGGAAGAACCTTTCATGCCCTGCTTGTCAGCTTCCCACATGCATCTGTCTGGCCACTGTGAGAACAGGATGCAGGACCAGATGGGCCTGTGGAACACCTGATCAGCTGCTGTCCTTTGTTGATTCTCAAACACTTGCAGAAGGCAGCAGCATCAGAGTGGAGGAGCCATGGCTCGATGGCTGTTGGGGGTTAGTAGAGGGCACCCAGTTGGGGTGTGGGTCTCAGGAGGCAACTGATGGTGCCGACCCCTAATGCCTGTTACCACCGCAGGACAAAATGTGCACAGCCCCTGCTTCTGCTGCATCTGGTTAGTCTTTAACAACAGTGACAGCAAAAATAAATGCTGTTACCTTTTAAGTTCAGGGTTTACTTTGGCTCTCCATCCTCCTCTCTCCTAAAGAGCATTCTTGTTCTTCTCTTGTGAGCCCTTTTGTATATAAACCCAATCTCTTCGATGCAAGTTCAGTATAAGCCATTCTCTAACCAAATAGTTCTGATTTGCACAAGGTGTGTGTGTGGCCGGGGGGGGGGGGGCAGCTAGGAAGAGAGAAAGGCTTTTATATTGGAATTACAAAGACATTGTTGACATTACCCTTTCTCTCCTTTATGCAAAGATTTGCATGGCACCTAGTTATCTTCACAGCAGGAGGGGTGTCTGGGGCAGGTTCTGCTATATGAAGCCAAATATTTTGTAAGATAATTGGTAAATTGTTTAAGGTGCTCCCAAGCATCTGTTCCCAGAGGGGCAATGTACACGCAGGGTCTTTCTCCCCCTCCCCATCAGACTGTGCAAATATCTCACAGTGGCCCCGCTGCCAAGCACATGTTCTAACACAACTATAGAAAAAGATGGAGATTAGAGAAATGCTGCAACAAAGTAAGGTTAGGGTGCTTTAGGGCAAAATTTCTGGGAGCACAAAAGAGGGCAGACGTGAAGAACATCCCCAGAGTTTGGCCAGGAAGGCTGAGCCCCATGGGACTCACATACCCTCCAACTGGGACACATGGAAAACCAAGATGCACATCTTCTGGGGTTAGTCACATGACCCACATGAGATCGCAGCCCCATTTTTTTGAAAGTGAAAAATGCACCTAAGTGTTTAAAACTCGGGCACTTTAGACTTACTTGCATCTTCTTATTTGCATCCTGTTTTGGCATATATCAAATATGAAAAGTCACGAATTGTCACCTGTCAAATGTCCATTGCGTGTCATCTATCAAATACAGTCAAGTATTAGATGCTGCTGCCATTCAGCTCTCAAAGACTACCAACCATTTACTAAAAATATCACAGTTACAGGTAGGTAGCCATGTTGGTCTGATTCGAAGCAAAATAAAAAAATTCTTTCAGTAGCACCTTCTTTAGAAAGCTCATACATGAAAGCTCATACAAAAATAAAAATTTAGTTGGTCTTTAAGGTGCTACTGAAAGAATTTTTTTATTTTGCTAAAAATATCACAATTCCTCTGTGGGTTTTGATACCAAATAGTCGTCATATATTTGGTTTTTAATGTTGCTTTGGAGGCAACCTGATTCAGCTTGCTTTCCAAAGCCACTTTGGGGGGAAAATAAGTTTCATCCTACACACAGGCAGACAGACAGGCAGACAGACAGACAGACAGACAGACAGACAGACACACACACACACACACACACACACACACACACACACACACTTCACTATTGTGGAGAGAATGTTTTTCTTTGGCAGAAGTCAATGAACTTTCATAATAGCACCTCCAGGGTTTATTGCGTTTGAAAAATTACAGGAAAATAGGTCTAGTGATGTTTGTACCAGTTGTCTTCAAAATATGACTTTTTTAAAAAATAAAGAGCCTGTAACTTTTTTGCAGAACTGGATGGAATTTGGATACACATTTTCTGCTTCTGAGGTCACATATCCTGTCAAATTTCAGAAGGATATCTGTAGGTAGCATTTACAGTTTTGGGATAGTTGAAAAATTAATAACTTAATGTCCCCTGGAGTTTTGTAGGCAATTGATCTGAAAATAGTCAACATGAGAGTATGCCCCACCACAGGTAACCTGTCAAATTTCAGACGCATCAGTATATTCAGACAAATCTCCGCTACTTGTCATTAAAATATTTTCTTTTTCAGTGGGGAGAACATAAAGGGTTTCACTTTCCTTTCCCAAAACACTGGAGAGTCTGGATAAAACCATTTCCTGTAGTTGCAATATTCAACTGTCAGCTCTCTCTCTCCTTCCTCTCACCACCTGGTGTTTGTTCTCCTTCACCTCCAACCCTGGTGTGTTTCTTTATATGATAAGTTTGGAGACAATAGTTCCACCTTTAGCAGATCTTTGTCTGAAGTTTTACATATTTACATCACACAATGCTTCTGTCAGGGACTGGACTGAAGGGGACAGGGACAAGATTAAGGAGGAATGGTGGAGATCACCTCCCTCTTCTCCTGAAGCTTCCAGAGAAGAGGAAGGCAGTATTGAGTTACAGCAGTGGCTTGAGAAAGGTCAGAACTCAGAGACAGGTGAACAGAAGAGTTGGGAGGTGTTAGTAACAATTCTCCTTTGTTTTCTCTGCTTCTTGCTGCCACCGGGGGAGGGATAGAATTCCCTGACGCCTGACAGCTTCAGGGGGTCCTGGTGCAACTTTAGAATTTTTGAACATATCTGACTTCTTCTAAAGCACGTCATTGGGGCTCAGAATTAAGGAATTGTGCAAAGCTGCTGCACAACCTCTCCCCAAAACAGTGTCCCAAAGAAAGAACCTTCCACTGTGTGGACAAATTATGAGATAGGATTTGGTACATCCTGAAGAATGGGAAAGAATTAAGTGATCAAGAAATCTTCAAAAGTCATGGTACAATTGGATAGTTCCTAAGGACAGGGGGACAACCTACCATAGATTACCATTATATATTACATAGAATTGGTGTTTCTTTTCCTTAGTTGTTCATGCAGGTTGTTGAAGGAGAATACAATTGGGACCAAAGGATTTGCAATGTAATTTCCCCCCCAGCAGAAATTACCTGAAAATGATATCTACAGTGTCTTCTGTTGCTATGCTTCGCAACAGGTGTTCTTTTTTTAGTGCTAACAATACCATTGTATCAGATACATCATCAGCAGTTTTATTAGGGAGTGATATCCTGAGCTCAGCTGAGATTCCATATCCTCTTAGGAAGTATGTTAGTTATTTATAACCAAGTCTGCATAGACATATCAGTAAATTCCTGCATGACATCTCACAACAAAGCTCTGCAGAGTAGGTACCTGTCAGCCAAGTTGTGCATGGAGAATATCTTCAAGGAATACTGAGCAGAAAAGAGACTTTCTCCTGCTAAAAATGACTTTTAGGAGCATATTTGTTGCTCCTAAAACTTCTGAGCCGATAAAGCCAAAATGAATTTGCCAAAATGAATTTGCTCTCCAAAATTCACCATGATTAATTTTCCCCACAATAGTGAAGTGTGTGTGTGTGTGTGTGTGTGTTGGGGGGTACAGGAACGGGATGAAACTTATTTTTCCCCTTTGAAAACTAAGCTGGATCAGGTTGCCTCCAAAGCACTTCAAATTGAGGTGGGCAGTTTTCCAAAGCACCCAAATGGTGCTTGAACTAAATGTTGTGGTCAATGCACTTACGGTGTTTCTTCTGTCAATATTTTTTTAGGTTGCAATCTTATGGCCCCTGGGAGATAATAAGTCAAAGGGGAATATAAGACAACAAGTGTTAGCCAATGTAAAAGACAGTTTTACCTAATGTCAATAGGTTAGTATTGTTCACTGAATTTGGCTTTACTGTTATAGCCTTGGGGTTTGGTGTTTTTTTTATATATATAGAAAAATAAATGTTGTCTGCCCTCCACTACCCATTTCTGAAAATAATAATTTAAAAGTGTATCTTTCTGAACCTAAATTGTTAGTTCCTTTTTGATTACTACTTTCATTTAGCTACATTTGGCATCCTACTCCAACCCTCCCTTCACCTTGAAAAAGGGCTGAAGAAAGAATGCACACCCTTTTAACTCTTGGGATTGTTGATTAATACATTTTATAAGCACACTATCACCTACTGCAGCTGCTCAGAATGCTGCAAACCAGACTGTAGCATTTATCACACAGTCAATTCATCCATGACAGGATTCCAACTGAACCTGATTGCAGATGTCTCAATTTTAGGTCTTCTACAGCTTGGCTGTATGAGAATCCGCATTAAGTTTCCAAGATAGGAAAACATTTGCCCCTGGAAGATGTTAATCTAGTAAGTGATCTTCTAGGGCTGATTGTTCCTATTTACTGATGAGCCAAACAAAAAAACAAGAGAAAAATGTGCTCCAAACACTTTCCATGTTATTGTGTTGTACATGTATGTCACAGAGCAGAAAGGTTGTATTCTTAGCATGGTTTGCACACAAAGACATTTCGCCCTAGACCTATTTATGTGTAGCCCACACGTGCTGCTGTTGTTAGAACCATAGAATCATAGAGTTGGAAGAGACCACAAGGGCCATCCAGTCCAACCCCCTGCCGAGCAGGAAACACCATCAAACCATTCTTGACATATGCCTGTTGAGGTCCTGCAGCCATCCTTATTGTCTTAAATAACTTATTGTCTTAAATAACTGCTTCTGCCTGGCAGGTCAGGTTCTAGATTTTTGCTCAGCTAGTTGGCCATTGCAACAACACTTCACATTAATCAGGCCATAGATAGTCAAACATGACCGGACATTCACCAATGTAATTGGTGGTGATTCAAACTACAGTGGTACCTCTACTTACAAATTTAATGCGTTCTGAACACACATTTGTAAGTCGAAAAAAATTGTAAGTCGAATCCCATAGGAATGCATTGGGAGAAAAAATTCGTAAGGAGAAGCAACTCTACCTAAAAATTTGTAAGTAGAAAAAATCCTATCTAAACCGCATCCAAGATGGCGGACGGAACTCCATTCGTAAGTAGAAACATTCATAAGCAGAGTTATTCGTAAGTAGAGGTACCACTGTATAAGCGCAATCACGCAGGAACATTACACTATAACTGCAGACATAACAGTCAGAGCCAACCATGTTAGGGGTGCATCTATATTGGACAGTCACTTTTATCTTCCCAGATGTCATTGGAAAAAAAGTGATTGTCCACTCTAGATGCAACCTCAAAAGCGTTGGCTCTGATAGATGTTGATTTGTTAGGAATATTTACTCTGAATATCTGACGGCTGCTATTTTTGCCAACAGCAAGACCATAAAAGGAGTGGTAAGTTTGCATATGCCCAAACCTTTTTTTATTTTTACTGCGTACATCATAGCAACTATGAACAAACAATCTAAAATAGATGGGAAATTTTCAATTTGATATAAGATTCAATCAGATTAAAGAGTACAATCTCACAAGGGTACAATTGGTTGTACTTCCATACAAACCTACCTGTTGACTGAGATCATATTCATAGAATCATAGAACTGTATCGTTGGGAATGTCCCTATGGGTCATCTAAGCCAATGCCCTGCAATGCAGGGATCACAACTAAAGAATTCCTGACAGATGGTCATCCAAACTCTGCTTAAAAACCTCCAAGGAAGGAGTGTTACTGGGATAAGGATCAATTTTTCTATAATTTAATGTCAGATAATAAGGCAGTCCATTAAATTTCGAGATAGTATAAAAGGAGGAAATCTTAACAGCCTAGACATAGGAGAATTTGATTTGGATTTTCTGTATCATGTAGTCCCATATTATGAGCTCCACTGAGACTAATAATAAACCCTCACTCTCCTGCGGTCACACTTCTCCAACATGGATCTCCAGGATATATATCTGGGTTCCAAATTGGCCATTTCCTCAAAACATAAGCCTGTTAAGTTAGCGCTTTCCATTCTTCTAAACCTAGACCAATGATAAATCAGAAGCTCTTGGATTGTAGGTTTTGAAAAGGTTAAGCTTGTTACAAGTCTTAAAAAGGAGGTTAGAGGAAAAAACAGAACCGCCCAACCCCCAAAAAGTTCTGTATGCTTTTTATTGCAGCTCTGTGTGAGTCTCTCTGGAAATACACCCAGCATGAGGTCCACAGTACCAAGTGGGGGCAGGGGGTGAGTCCCATTGAACTGCATGGGACTTCTTTCTTATTAGGCATGCATAAGATTCCACCATTAATCTCAGATTTCGTCCACAGCATAGGGATATTTCCTTGGCCTTATTTGAAATAAAGCCTTTTCTAATTCTGCATGACAGTATTTTTTTTTATTAAAAAAGTAAGAAATCCAAATGTAAAAGCTCCCCTCCTCCCAAGTATATCACGAAAAATGCACACTAACTTTTAACAAGCCTGCTTTGGTCTTTGAAGGGACATTTGACACTGTACTTTTCAAATGAAAATGAACTGTTTGAAATAGATATTCACCTATTCTGTAAAAGTGCTGTCTGCTATAATGAACAGCCCCCAATCAGTGGCAAAAGGCAACCATTTTTATGGTGGTCCATTTTAAAATGGTGGCCCCATATTTAAAATGAAGGTGGCTTTATGGAGGAAACAAAATGGTAGCTGTTTGCATTAAAATATTTATCGTCTCTCTCTCTCTCTCTCTCTCTCTCCATCTATCTATCATCTATCATCTGTATATACTGTACATTCCTTTTATAGAACAAAATGGTACTCAGAGTGTGATCTGAAGGCACCTTAGACCATGACCTTGCTGAATCTATGCAGATCTGGATCTGGTCAGTGCATGGATAAGTGACAACCCAGCAGGGGCAGTCCTTGTGGTCTCAATTTCAGTGGCGCCCTGGGCAATGCCAAAATTCAGTGCCTCCCGCCTCTTACCTTCCATTCTACTTCATAGCCATGGTGCCCCCTGCACACACACTTGAGGCTACACACCCAGTGCGACAGAACCAATTGCACTCCTCTAAATCCGCCTCTGTACTTAGGAACCACAAGTTATATCTTCTTGTTTTCCATGTTGGAAAAAAGGTAGAAAATAAATGAATGTGTGGGTGGGTGGGTGTGTTTTCCATCACAGTATATGAAGCAAGCCCCATTTTATTCCTGAAGTTATGGTGGTGCAACTATTTAATTAAGCTGCAAATACATAACTATGCATGTTCAGAGTACATAGGTTTTCTTTTAAAAAAGGAGGAAATTGAGGTGGGGGAGAGAAATATATGTTAATTGTGTGCTTCACAACTGAAGTATTGCACATAGTCATATGCCCCGCTTTGGATGGTTATTAACAGGGAGAGAGAGAGTGCTTCTTGCTGGAGGTAGGAAAAGACCTTGATCTTGACCTTTCCTATCATAAGGCAAATAACAGCTAGCTACCTTTTGGAAGCTGTCTATAAATAAAGGCTATAGTTGTGTATTTGCACAAGGTTCTGTTTGAGTCGCATGTGCTGTGCCAATGAGGGAAACCAGTACAAACCTCTTGAAATGTAGCCTCGGAGTTGCCGTTCGCTCATCAGACTTGGGAGTCTATCATTTCATTTTTCTAATGAGATCAGTCCTGCGTCTGCAAACCCAAAAGCCAAATAACAGGTTTTCATTTTCATCACATCTAAATTCCAACACCTGACATTAATACAAGGTCAAATAAACATCACGCAAAAATGGAAATACATCCAAATTTGAAGGCTGAAAGGGCACTCATATTTCTGGAATAGTCTGAATGTCAGTTTTTGATAGGAAGGTAATGCAATAATGGCAAATATATACCTACGCCTGTTGAGGTAGTATTCTGTGTTATGTATCAAAGTTAATTTTGTTTCAATCGGTCGTGTTTCTTGTTCGGCTCAGTATCTTCTGGTATTTATAATGTTCCCTTTAAACTGCCAGAAAAGGAAGGTTTGAAAAGGTCAGACTCTGTTTCCTATTTCAGGAAGAATATGGTAAGTTAATAAGTGTTATTTAATAAAAGGCAAGCAATTTTTCAGGTGAATCTGCAGTGCGAGTGGCCATGTATCACATTTATTCTCACTCTGTTCCTTATGCTTGTGCTCTACCTGATATATATCCTATTGCAAAATACTCAGTTGAGTATCCAGGTAACAAATGGGAATATTTTAAAATCTGCATTGTGTTGTGCAACAAGACGGTCATACTAATCTTAGATGCTGCCAGGTTTACGTGGCATTCGTGGCAATCTCTTGAGTTCTCTGTCAGGGCTGCACTGGACATCTTGTTTTTGATAAACACTTCAAAAGCACACTTGACACAGCCAGACTAATGATTGATTTATTCGGTTTTTAAAAGACAATCTAGCTGAGCAATCCAATTCCCCTTTGTGCCGGGATGGCGGGTGCTGGTAGATTTGACAGAAATGTCTATTCACCGGCTCTGCCACCCTCAGCCAGCCTTTTGCCAGTGGCTGCTTGTGGAGTGACACCAACGCCATTCCACCAGGACATTCTTCCAGCTTCCATCCACCAAACATGTAGGTGGGCAGGAGTGGGATTTCTGAAGGAGCAGAGGAGGCAGGGCTGAGTTGACCTGTGATTGGTTAAATCCCAAACTAGTCCTTCTGCCATCATCACGTGAAGGCATCCGGCCTATTGCGCTATGACAGGCTGCCACAGTTACCTGTCTGACATCTTCTGCCATACCCTGCAGGGCTAAAAATGTGTCATTTGTTGTTGTTGTTTAGTCGTGTCCGAATCTTCGTGACCTCATGGACCAGAGCATGCCAGGCACTCCTGTCTTCCACTGCCTCCCGCAGTTTGGTCAAACTCATGTTGGTAGCTTTGAGAACACTGTCCAACCATCTCGTCCTCTGTCGTCCCCTTCTCCTTATGCCCTCCATCTTTCCCAACATCAGGGTCTTTTCCAGGGAGTCTTCTCGTCTCATGAGGTGGCCAAAGTATTGGAGCCTCAGCTTCACGATCTGTCCTTCCAGTGAGCACTCAGGGCTGATTTCCTTCAGAATGGATAGGTTGGATCTTCTAGCAGTCCATGGGACTCTCAAGAGTCTCCTCCAGAACCATAATTCAAAAGCATCAATTCTTTGGCGATCAGCCCGCTTTATGGTCCAGCTCTCATACATCATCCAGCTTCCATACATCACTACTGGGAAAACCATAGCTTTAACTATGCGGACCTAAAATGCCTAATAAAGGTTTTGATAGTAGTAGATAGTAGTAACTATGCGGGCCTTTGTTGGCAGGGTAATGTCTCCCGCCGACATTTATCCAATGAAAATAGGAACATCCTATGTATCTGAGACCCTATCACTCAATAAAGCTCAAGTCGACTGGTGGGCAGTAGGGAGTTTGCAGCACTTTCTAAGCCACTTTCAGCCAAATAGGTCCCAAAGTGGTATACAATATTAAAAGAGAGAAAAAAGCAAAGCACAACCCATCGTTAAAACACCAAAAACTGAAACATAACAGCTAAAAACCAAATAGCAGACCCAAGACAAATGTGATCTTTTAAAAATTACAGTGGTACCTCTGGATACACACACCTCTGGTTGCGTATCCTTCAGGATGTGAACACAGCATACCTGAAAGTATTTTTCCGGGTTTCACCATGCATGCATGTGCAGAAGCGCTCTACTGTGCTGTGTGCATACACAGAAGCAGACCTCTGGTTGCGAATTCCTCATGAATCCTGTGTGGAACTGGAAGTACCACTGTACTAGGCAAGCAAAACAAACCCAGCACTGAAAAGATTACAACATCAATAACAACTGAGATTCTCCAGGGAAGGTATTTGAAAGTCTGGGTACCACCACAGAAAAGGCCTCCTTTGTGCAAATGACAGCACTTAGAAAAGGGCCTCATTGGAAGATACTGATGCAAAATGGGAGGAGGCACTCCTTCAGTTAACAGATAGGGGGATAATGCATCTGCATTTTCCTTTTGTTCCCTTGGCGATGTCTGATTCTCAGAATCATTCTTCCTCTTTGCCCTCACTGCCTTTAGCTTCATTTGTCTACACCACCAATAAAGCAACAGGCTGTGCTGACCACATGACCACCCCCCACCAATACACTGTCTTTGTATCAGATGTAGTGTTGTGACCTAATTTACAAAACCAAGTGAGTCATTACCGCCGACCAAGTCAAAGGGCAGTGAAGGCAACTGAAGCTGGGAACAGAAAGAGCAAGAAAACCAACAACAGTCAGGCAAGCAAAAGGACACTGAACAGCATCCAAACAAGGGGACTATATTTGCAGTGGCTGTAAAAAAAAATGCTGAAAAAGAAAGGAGCCTTTTGACACTCATAAAAATGAACATGAACCTAGGGAGAAAATTTCCGCTCAGCCCTAAACTACAGGCAATCTCCATCTACCCTTTAACCACCCATGCCTGATCTTGAGGGCTGCTAAGTGCCACCCTGAGCTGAAAACATATTACTTTCAATGCCATCCATTTAAAAGGCTGCTCAGAACAATCTAATATTCCTGAATGACCTGGCCACTTTCTGCAAAGTTGACGGCTTGATGTGGTTAATGGGTGCATCAATCCCTTCTGAGGATTCTTACTAGTCTAACTTAAAACTATTTCAGCATCCCTTGAAATTGTCTATTGTTGTGCTCCAACAGGAACCTCCAAATCTATCCAGAATTTTACTTTAGGCAGAATTGATTGTGGTATAAAACTGTGATTCTCCCAGAAGCGAAGTTGCCTCCTTTCCCCTGGGGTATTTCCTGATCTTTATGTTTTCTCAAAAGCCATCAGGAATCTGTCCATTTGCACAAAACCTAAGGATGCATTTATAAAAGCTATGTTGAGCTAGCCTTTTCATATTCTAGTTTGTTTATGTGCTGCATTTATAGATTTCCTTTCTGACAATGGGCTCAAGGCACTTCTCAGTACAAAATAATAGCTTGCCATTAAATACACGCTGTACAAAAAGAGAAGGTGGGAAGATGAAACAAAGGAAGTTCAGGTACCATACAGTGATGAGATGCTGGGGAAGGGACAAGTGAAAGAACCCAGGGCTGCGGCTATGGAAGAAGAAAGACCATCTTGTGGTGTTAATGATCGCAGGCTGAGGTTCTATGTATGTATAAAGAAACTATATATCATAAAGACATCACAATCTCCACTGTACGTCATTCCGAGGAAGCCAGGAACCCCTGGAATCTCACTTGAAGATTGTGGTGGCATGCAACAATGGTGTCTGAAGTAGAATTTGTGTTTCCTGGAGTAGGACCTGTGAACAAGGTGTGCCGAGATGGAGGAAGGAACAAAAACACTACTTGAGAAGTTCTGGTTGATGCAGCAGCTGCTTAACAAAATGGAGCAGCAACCCAAACTTCTGAAAACTTCCTTGAACCTTGTTGAATGTGGAGTTACTTAACCTCAAGTTATATCTGCCCACCTCTTGTCTTGCTATAGAATATTCAGTGTGAGATCTTGGGATACAAGGAGACACATGCCAGACCAGCCATTATTTTGTTTTTTTTTAAATCTAGGGGTTGTCTAGAGGAGGAATTGTGGATTGCAATTCTAAACCTACTTTTATGTGACTGGTGGGATGTGGTTTTCTTAATTTTCTCCATGTAAAACCCCTTTCCAAAGAACGGCCCATTTTATCTTCTAAGCCCAGTTTCATGGTACTTTGAGTTGGTCTCGGGGAGACACAAAAAGAATATTTTAGGCTGATTAGTAAAGGTACCCTTGTAAGGTGGGGAAAATCCCTCTCTTACTTGGTGGTAGGAAAAGGTCTAAAGAGAATGAGTAGGCAAACAGAGGGGAACACTAAATTTGGACTGGATCTTCCCCACATAGCATAGAATTTAGGGTGCAGCATGGAGCCTCTTCAGAAATGCCCACCAACTTGTAATGTCCACCAACTTGGAAGACAAATAAATGGAATATAAAGCTACCGAGGGCCTCACCACTCTTCCAAATTCCCATCACTGGGGAACAACAGTGGGAGAAAGCTACTGTACTCAGTGCTTTTTTTTCCAGGAGGCACTAAAGGGTACAGAGTACCAGTAAGTGTGGCACTTACTGTAACAACTTCATAGTGAGTACCGGCACCTATTTTTTGAGAAAAAAAGCACTGGCTGTACTGATGTGATTGCATGTTTGCACGCCATTTTCCCCAATATAAACCATGTTTCCATCCCCCCCCCAATCAATATATACATTTTCCTGTGCATTTTTGCTTGAAGAACCATCTAGTTTGCTTACAGAAGAGTGGATTTCAAAGGATAGCTGCATTTCAGTTCATGTATTGGTTTGGGAAGTGCAAGTGAGATACGTTTGCATTAAAATGTAAACCAAATGCATTTCTCGCCCACCCCTAGATCTGAGTGAGCCTCGCCTACTGGTTCTCTATTCCTGGACAGGCAATCATCACATAGCAACATTTCTTATGGTGAAACAAAAGTTACATCTGCTGTGGGGTCAACAATACTTGAATTTAAAAGGGGAGCATGGAAAACGATTGACCACCTACATTATAGGCCACTGTAATCAAACCACCTGTGTTAAAATTCCATGACCATGGCTGAACGCCAAGTATTTCATTCATATGTATGTTTCCAAGGAGTTTCTGAAAGCAAAGGAATGCCAACACACTTCAAGAGATGTTGTATGGATCTAATTACCCCATTGAAAGCTGTTCCATGGAGATTAAGGAGGCTTGTGAAAAGGGATCCCACTTATCCTCACACACATGGAAGCCTTTGTATTGCTGCATTTTTCTTGTACCGAACATTCAGTGCTACAAACGTTCCTTGGTTTTGAAGTAGGTTTTCTAGGTTCTGAAGCAGTCTATGCATTTAAAGTGCAACTATATTGTTGTCCTCCTGAAGTGGGATGCTCTCATGCAATCAGTGCAGAGTTTGGTTTCTTTTGGGGTTCAGCAGTACCAACTCTCAGGCCATGCAACATGCAGAAAATTCCATACAAAATAATCAAGGGGTTGGAACAATGTAGTTCAGGAGAATTTGTTCCAAATCGTTCACTGTCCCCAGCAGCTTTCCCATCCTTAGGGAGTTTGAAATGCCTGTTAGGAGAGGTGTGCACATTTGAAACTCTGTGGGCTGGAAAAGTGACTTTGGGGCTCTTTGAAATGGAGCAGCAGCTTTTTTGCAACTTGAACTCAAGTGGTTTATGATCTCCATGAAATGAGCAAATGACAATGCAAACCAAAAAGGAAGAGCATTGCAGAAGGGTAGCCATGGGGTCACGAAGAGTCGGACACGCCTAAACGACTAAACAACAACAACTGCCACTACCACCCCACTACTCAGATTAAAAGTCACATCACCTTTCTCTAAATGCTTTTGAGAAGAGAAATCTCATCACATCGCTTCATAAGCTGACCAAAGACTAAGCCAAATAAAATTTGGAGCATCAGCACTGGGTTGATTTATGAAATGGTCAAGGGACTGTCCTCAAATTTCAGAAGTATGCCAATCTTATTCATATATTTCAGCTCCTTGAGGCAATATTAGGAGGAACTTTCTGAGAGTAAGAGCTGTTCAACAGAGGAACAGACTGCCTTGGAAGGTAGGGGATTCCTCCTTCACTGGAGCTTTTTAAACAGAGGTTGGTTGGGTGACCATCTGTCAGGGATTCTTTAGCTGAGATTCCTGCATTTTTGTTGTTGTTTCTGTTGTTGTTGTTGTTGTTTAGTCATTTAGTCGTGTCCGACTCTTCGTGACCCCTTGGACCAGAGCACGCCAGCCACTCCTGTCTTCCACTTCCTCCTGCAGTTTGGTCAAACTTCAAGAACACTGTCCGACCATCTCATCCTCTGTCGTCCCCTTCTCCTAGTGTCCTCAATCTTTCCCAACATCAGGGTCTTTTCCAAGGAGTCTTCTCTTCTCATGAGGTAAGAAGAGTCTTCTCTTCTCACGAGGCCTGGAGGCGGTTGGAGGATGAATTGAGGTTGAATCCTGACAAGACAGAAGTACTGGTGTGGAGGGCTCCCTGGTCCTGAATGAGGTAACTGTGCCCCTGAAGGACCAGGTGCGCAGCCTGGGAGTCATTTTGGACTCACACCTGTCCATGGAGGCCCAGGTCAATTCTGTGTCCAGGGCAGCTGTTTATCAACTCCATCTGGTACGCAGGCTGAGACCCTACCTGCCTGCGGACTGTCTCGCCAGAGTGGTGCATGCTCAAGTTATCTCCCGCTTGGACTACTGCAATGCACTCTATGTGGGGCTACCTTTGAAGGTGACCTGGAAACTACAACTAATCCAGAATGCGGCAGCTAGATTGGTGACTGGGAGTGGCCACCGAGACCATATAACACTGGTCCTGAAAGACCTACATTGGCTCCCAGTACGTTTCCGAGCACAATTCAAAGTGTTGGTGCTGACCTTTGAAGCCCTAAATGGCCTCGGCCCAGTATACTTGAAGGAACATCTCCACCCCCATCGTTCTGCCCGGACACTGAGGTCCAACGCTGAGGGCCTTCTGACGTTTTCCTCATTGCGAGAAGCAAAGCTACAGGGAACCAGGCAGAGGGTCTTCTCGGTAGTGGCGCCCACCCTGTGGAATGCCCATCCATCAGATGTCAAAGAAATAAACAACTACCTGACATTTAGAAAACATCTGAAGGCAGCCCTGTTTAGGGAAGTTTTTAATGTGTGATAATTTTGATGTGTTTTAATCTTTGTTGGAAGCCACCCAGAGTGGCTGGGGAATCCCAGCCGGATGGCTAGGGTACAAATAATACATTATTATTATTATTATTATTATTATTAGTAGTAGTAGTAGTAGTAGTAGTATTAGGTAGCCAGGTACTAGAGCCTCAGCTTCAGGATCTGTCCTTCCAGTGAGCACTCAGGGCTGATTTCCTTCAGAATGGATCCTCAATCCACATACCAGATGCTGAAAATGACAAGACTCAACTGCATTCTGAAATTTGCCCTTGCTTTTAAAATTCACTGATTAGCCATTTGTTAGGCTCATGGGTACTGTTTTGACTATTGATTCCGAAAAGCATGATTTGCTGAAGCTATATCCCCAATAGTCACAAGCTACTGCTATAGAGACCCAAATTTGTTTCTATGCCTGCTCTAAGCTTGGAGGACAAAGTTCATTCATATGACTGCTGCAGCATCACCTGTGATTGGATTGATAGAAATTACTTGTGGTGGATTAGGAAAGCTGTTCTGTTTTCCCAATAAACAGTGTTACATTATCACATTTCAATAGCTAATTCTACTACCATGCATTTTCTCTTGAAAATTAACATGATTTTCTGGGGGAAAATAATTATGTGTCATTCATAATCCATTAACTAGATAAAAATAAAATTTAAACTGTTAGGCACTTATTTTCTGTGGGGTGGGAGGAAACCCATCTGGAGTTCCTACAGTTCCCTCATGTGGCACATTAGTGTAAAAGCTTTCCTTAACTACACTGAGTGCTGCTTTGGAAGTTGGTAGCAATCAAAGGCATTTTCAGAAAGAACATGGAATAACAGGACCTCAGCTACATAGGGGTGCAGTCCTATGCTTGATCTCTAGCACATGCTTTGGAACTTGGATCCAATTGATTTCAATCATTTCTAAAACTCGGAAGTTGGACATTTGGCATGGTGATCAAGGAAAAGCTGTAACTTGGTAGGGAGGATTGTAACTCAGTAGTTGACTGTCTGTCTCCTTTTTGTGTACAGAAATTTCCACGTTCAATCCTGTAGATGACATGCAATCCTGCACGTTCATATGATCCTGAAGGAGCATCTCCACCCCCTCGTTCAGCCTGGACACTGAGGTCCACCTTCGAGGGCCTTCTGGGGGTTCCCTCACTGCGAGAAGTGAGGTTACAGGGAACCAGGCAGAGGGCCTTCTTTTCTTGGTAATGGCGCCCGCTCTGTGGAACACCCTCACGTTGATGTCAAGGAAATAAACAGCTATCTGACTTTTAGAAGACATCTGAAGGCAACCCTGTTTAGGGAAGTTTTTACTGTATGATGTTTTATCATGCTTTTAATATTCTGTTGGGAGCCACCCAGAGTGGCTGGGGAAACCTAGCCAGATGGGCGGATTATAAGTAATATTGTTGTTGTTGTTGTTGTTGTTGTTGTTGTTGTTGTTACATGCAGAAATTAAGTGCAGAGAATCCATTTATGGACTCATAAAGGGTTACATTCACAGCTGCGTATTTTGCTGGCACATCCGGGCACACAGACCCAGTTACATCAGACTAGGGAATGATCCAAAGGATTCTGATGCAGTTATTGTTGCTAAGATCAACAGCAAATGATCATGAGTGTAGATGATACATTACATACATGGGAAATTGCTCCCTGCTCCTAAGGAGGACACAATCTAGAGCAGTGAGTGGTAAAACAATAGAGGGAGGGAGGGAGACAAACAGCAAGGAAAGAATATGGAGTCAGGGTAGAGGGTGAGAAGGCTTACAGTAGGTATAAGGCAGGACAGCCAGAGAGGAGAATGTTTCAGAAGTCAAGGCAGGAAATAACCAGAATTTTAGCAGAGAGGTTGGTGAGGAACTGCTTAAGCTAGGCTGGTCTGGCTCTGTGAGGTACCCGAGTCACCTGGAAACCAGAGGTTAATGTCTGGAAGAAGCATGAGATATACCTGCAAATACATAAATAAATGAGTCATGTTTGAGTTTGTTGCTCAGCCAATAGGGCACCGAAACAACAAATAATTGAAAGACGATCAAGCAGAATTGGCAGCTCTAAGTTACAATTAAAATCAAATAATAAAATTACTCACAGTCATTTCTGACAGAATAAGCAACTATGCATCCATCCAAATCCAACCATTTAAGGTTGCATCTTGACTGAGCAGTCACCTTTGCATTCATTAAAATCAGATTAGGTCAATTTGCTACAAATATCTGTCACAACAAATATTTCCTGCAGAGTTAGTTACAAATGGAAAGCTGTTTAGTAGGAAAGTCAAAAGGTAATTGATAGGCTAATTCAAAAGAAACAACCACCACTGGGGGCGGGGGCTTCCAGTCCTGCCTGCCTTAATGGAGGCAGCCCCAACGACAGCGGGGGATCGTTGGCGAATGAAAAACAAAGATGACAGAGGGTAAATCATCCTTGCAAATTTCCCTCAAGGGCGGGGGGAATGAGCTTCACTCACAGTTCATCTAGGTACCTGGCTCTCACTCCAGCATGAAATGTGGGAGGCAGGGAGGCTCTGACTGCAAAAGCACTTCACCTAGCGAAAGCCCTATACATCGCCCTTAAGAAGCAGAGGTTCTCCATTTAATTGGCTTTAAAGTACTGGCACATGATGGGAAAGGGTTGCAACAACTTATTGCGGAATGTATAAGCTACATGGATCAAAGTTTTGAATTGACATAAGATTTGTTTGTTTATTCCAAGCTTCTTTTATATATTTATGATTCGGCAACCCTCTCCGGAATACAAGATAAAAAGATATTTACAAGTGAGGAAGGGACATTGAAGTAATATTAACAAGCAAAAATGGAAACTGCATGTGAAGAAAAATGAAGAAAGGAGGGGGAGGGGAAGGCAAACTGGTGCCCTTGGGTTCGTCGCACTCAGTATGACAGTGTTGGAAAGACAGAGAAATTCCCCTCACCTCCGTTTAAAAACAACAGACAAGGAAAAAGAGACTGAGGTTTGTGTGTGCTACTGACGGAACGTAATCTAAGATAAAGTTTAATTGGGCCATAAATCTCTAGCCGGAAGGAAAAGAATTTGAGGGCTGTGATAAGAACTCTGCAGAGATTCTGGAAGTTGGAAAGGAGTATTAAATCTTTAGCACATTCAAAAACTGCCCACCTTTTCCGAGGTTGAGGGGGAAATGGTGAAGATCTGTGACACGTTTTACTAGTGAGACAGAAGCCTATATAATAAAGTCACTGTGTCTCTGCGTCCAGTCCCTGTGTCCCTATGTCTGCGCTACTGTGCATGTGCCCCACGGACACAGGGATTGGACGCAGAGACTTGGAGTGCAAAGACCGGCCCCTCCTCCGCTTCCTCCCGCTGTCCCGAGTGGCAACAGCCTCCTCCACCTCCCTTCTCCTGAGGAGAAGGAAGAGGCCTCTGCCACCGCCTCCCGCAGTGCACCTCAGGCAAGCGCGCCACCCCTCGCTCTCCCGCCTCGCCGCCCCGCGTCACTCTGCCGCAGCAGGGAGGTGGAGGAGGCCGTCACCACTCGGGACAGCGGGAGGAGGCGGAGGAGGGGCCGGTGGGCCTCAGGCACTCATCGGCGGGTGGGGCGAGAGCGGGAGCTGCGGAGGAGTGACACGGGGGGCAGCGAGGCGGGAGAGCGAGGGGATTATCATTATGATGATGGGAAGAAGGGGGAGGAGGAGAAGACAATGAAGAGGACCATCCTGGCACACGCACCCAGTGGCTTTTGTGTTGATTAATCTCTGTTAATTTTGCAAGGAAATTCCCAGAAGTCATAAGCACAGGAACTCAGCAGCTTTCTTCTGTAATTAAATAATAAATTAACATAACTTGGAGGCCATTTTTTTGGGTTATTAAGCGTATCAGTTGTCTCATTCCCACATCATGGAGAAAGCGTGGCTTCTTACAGTCTCTGAATACCTTTATCTATAAATTAATTCTGTTATGCTGATTTAATTTATGGAGATAATGTGATGCCTGCAATAAAAAAAAGGAAATGTAATTACAGTACACTGTTGTTCAAAAATGAGTAAACAAGAGTGATGCATTTCAAGGAGGTCAACATTTTCGCAAAGAAAAGACCTACTGCCTCATTTTAAATCCCTTTTTATGAGCAAAACAGCAATCTGGATAGGACCCAATGTTTGTTGACATCACTGGAAAAGTTTGGGTAGATTAGATTCTTCCTTAATAACCTCGCAGGAATGGTCTCAGACATTCCTCACATCTCCAGAAGAATTCCAAAATCCAGAACTTAGAAACTTTATTTTTAGAAAGAATTAGTCCTAGTTTAAGTTCAAATTGTCCGGAATGGAACAGCAGGCTGTTTTTATATTCTTAAAGTTTTCCTATGGATGACAGAGATTTGAACCTTACAAAGGGGGGCCTGGGTCATCTCAAAACCTAGAAAGGACAATATGGGCACAGGCATTCTTTCAGTTTAGCCCCATACCTTCAGGCTCCCAGAATTGCTTCTGGCAAACAGCCTCCCATTTTGTTACAATACTTAGATTGAGTGATTATGAATAATTACCTGCCAATTTAATTAATGTTAAACATACCGCCTCTGCATTCGTCAGGCTCCTCATGTTCCCCAGAGTCTCCCAAGCATATGATAAAGATTGGTTCCTTAATGGTACAAAATTTACTTCATTCACTTAAATGAATGTATCTTCCACTGAGGCCTATATTTGTCTACAATTATATAAGTTAAATGTTTTAATTATGAATCATGAGGCTTGATAACTTATAGTTAAGTATTATCTTAATTGGCTCTGATTTAGCATACAGCGCTATGTAAATCATTATTTTTTTCAGACGTATGTCTTTGATAGCACAAGGCATGACACCAGAGCAGACTTTAGAACAGCTGTATGCAGGCTGAGGAACCCAATGCAAGGGACAGAAATAGGATGGAAAGGAGAGGCACAGCTGCAGATATAACTAACCATGGAACAGAAGGCATCATAGAATTGTAGGGTTGGAAGGAACCCCAAGGGACAGCTAGCCCGACCCTCGCAATGCAGAAATCCCTGAGAGATGGCCATCCGATCTCTCTTTAAAAAACCCCAATGAAGGAGAGTCCGTCACCTTCCAAGGTAGTCTGTTCCACTGCTCAACACTGTCAGAAGGTTCTTCCCAACTTTTAGCTAAGATCTCCTTTCTTGGAATTTGAATTCATTGCTTTGGGTCCAACCCTTTAGAGCAGCAGAAAACATGCTTGCTCCATCATCCATGTGACAGCTCTTTAGATACTTTAAGATGGCTATCATGGATAGTTACTTCCTGACAGTAAGAGCTGTTCAGCAGTGGAATTTGCTACCGAGGAGTGTGGTGGAGTCTCCTTCTTTGGAGGTCTTTAAGCAGAGGCTTGACAGGCATATGCCAATAATGCTTTGATGGTGTTTCCTGCTCAGCAGGGGGTTGGACTGGGTGGCCCTTGTGGTCTCTTCCAACTCTATGATTCTATGATTATGTGATTACGTGATTACTCAGTCTTCTCCAGGCTAAACATGCCCAACTCCCTCAACCATTCCCCATAAGTCTTGGTTTCCAGACCCCTGATCATCTTGGTTGCCCTCCTCTGCACACTCTCCAGCATGTCTATATCCTTCTTAAACTGTGGCACCCAGAACTGAACACAATACTCCAGATGTGGTCTGACCAAGGCAGAATAGAGTGGAGCTATTACTTGATCTGGACACTAGACTTCTGTTCATGAAGCCAAGAAGAGCATTAGCATGTGTTTGCTGCTGCATCAGAATATTGACTCATGATAAGCTCATGGTCTACTAAGATCCCTAGATGTTTTTCGCATGTACCGATGTCAAGCCAAGTGTCACCCTGCCTTGAGGTTGAGCAAGAGGTAAAGCAAGACCATCCCCTTTCTCTCCTAACCAGCCCCTACCCCCATTTACTAACCCAAGTGATCCCTCTCCTGACTGTGACATGGGACGGAAGGCCAATGAAAGGGAGAGTTAACCCTTTCCTCCACTGCTGTGGTCATGAGGAAAATCCCTCTCCAGACACTGCTCTTTACTGAGAGAGGACAGGAACCCCCCCCCCCAATGGGATGGCCATCCAACTGCTGCTTTAAAAACTCCAAGGAAAGTGAGTCCACCATCTCCTGAAGAAACTTGTTTCAGCATCTAACACCTCTTAATGTCAAAGAGTTATTCCTGGTGTTTAGTCAGAATCTCCTTTCTTGTAACTTGAATCCATTGGTTTGGGTCCTAACCTCTGAAGCAGGAGAAAAGAAGCTTGCTTCATCTTCCATCTGGCAACCCCCAGCAGATGCTATTGCACTTTTAAAATCATGCACATTGCATGTAAAAAATGTATTTAATGTCACATGTAGCAAATTTACTGGATCCCATAGCAGCAGTACAGTCTCTGAATTTTCCTGGATTTTTATTTTATTCCATTAAGCTCCTACTTTCAGTGAAATCTGGTGGTGATCCAATTTCACAGGCTCTTTCCTCACTTCTTATTCTGCAATATAGTTTTGATGTGTGTGTGTGTGTGCGCGCGCGCCATCAATGGACATGGCACTCTACAGACTATGAGATAACAGGTGTCTGCCCCAAGCGGCTCATAATTTATATATTGATGTAAAGGGAGCAAAGAGAAGGGAGGAGAGGACCTCCCCTCCCCATATGAACTGACCTGGAGGCCCTTCTTCATGTGCCTCCTCCTCAGAGGGCAGCAACATGGGAACTGGCCTTTTCTGTGATGGCTCCCCACTTGTGGATTGTGAAATGCTCTCCCCAGCGAGGCTCGCCTGGCACCTTCATTGCATATTTTTAGGCACCAGACCAAAATGGCCTTTGAAACTGCAAGTGGTATTGTTTCTGTTTGTTACGATTGTATGTATTTTTGTGTTTTTATATTGTAAACCGCCCTGTGATTCTTGGATGAAGGGCACTGTTGAAATTTAATGAATAATAATAGTAATAAGAGGAGAGGCAGGAGTGAACAGGGAAGACGGCAGCATGGTTGTCTGCTCTTTGGATGTGCCTCAGTTGGACTGAAAGGTAGGAATTAATTTGACTCCATAATCCAGTTTTAGGCAGCGTAAGGTTGAGTATGCAGAGGCAGGGAAGGTGCAACCATTTATTCTCTCCATAAACAAACCAGGTTTTTCTCCCCAAACTGAATCTTAGCCTTTTGTGAAGAGGCCGATCAAATGTATATTTGATTTCTAAATTCAAATGTAAGCAACATGCAGCTCTTTCTGCTAACAGCAGGTTTGGTCTGACAATTGGCTTTGCTTGCACGGGAGCCGGTGGGATCATATCAGAAAGTCAACAAGAGGCAGCATCTATCTGATGAAAGAAAAGGTGCCATCAAAGTCTATCATGCTATGAGAAATGAGCAAATAATGTCAAATGAATAATTCATATGCTATATTTAACCTCTTTTCTTCCCCCTGCTTGTAAAATATTGGAGAGCTGATCTCATCGCTTCTTGGGGCTTATTTGTAAAGGAACGTGAGCTAGCTGGAAGTGTTTCTCAGTCTACTGGCACTCGTGAGAAAGTTGCAGGGCCCTTCAGGACATCTATTTGTTTGTTGCAGTGATAGGCAAGATAGTGCCCTCCTGAAGTTTATTCCTTACTTATTTATAATAATAAAAATTATATACCATGATGTCATAAAATAGGAGACTCTTGAGAGTCCCATGGACTGCAAGAAGATCAAACCTATCCATTCTGAAGGAAATCAGCCCTGAGTGCTCACTGGAAGGAAAGATCCTGAAACTGAGGCTCCAGTACTTTGGCCACCTCATGAGAAGAGAAGACTCCCTGGAAAAGACCCTGATGTTGGGAAAGATTGAGGGCACTAGGAGAAGGGGACGGCAGAGGACGAGATGGTTGGACAGTGTTCTCGAAGCTACGAACATGAGTTTGACCAAACTGCGGGAGGCAGTGCAAGACAGGAGTGCCTGGCGTGCTCTGGTCCATGGGGTCACGAAGAGTCGGACACGACTAAATATCAGTGGTTTACAACAATATCTATCATCTATCTATCTATCTATCATCTATCATCTATCAACATTAACATTCAAAATCAGATACCATCAACTAACTATTATGGAAAGATGTTTCCTTAATAGCCTGCATGAAGCTGGCTGCACAGAAAGATTTTCTGCCAGCATTTAAAGGTTGAAACAGAAGGTGCCTGCTGAATCTCTACTGGCAGAGCTTTCGATGGCACTGGGTTGCTGACACTGAAGGCTCAGTTTCTTGCTGCTGTCAGATGGGCCTCACCAACTCGTGGAACAACCAACAGTGCTCCTGCAGATGATCAAGCTGAGATATAAATTTAGGCAGTGCCCAAGGTACCTCGACCTCAGCAGGTGTTCAGGGCTTTGTAAACTAATACAAAGACCTTGAACATGGCTTGGTAGCAGGTGGGCAGCCAGTGCTGATGTTCTAACAATGATGTCACAAGTTGTCAGCCATGTTGCCCAATCAGCAGTCTGGACTACAAGTTGTTGGACCACAGCTCCCATCAGCACCAACCAGCATGGTCAATATTCAGGGATGATGGGAGTTGTAGTCCAACAGTCCCATGTTGACTGTCTCTGGCTTACTGAATTGAGCCTCCCCCTTTCTTTGACAGCATACATGGTGTTACTCATTTTCTCCACATGACACCCCTACGAGTTAAATGAGTCTAAGGAAGATGAGACTTACGCAGAGCCACCAAGGGAGTGAGTTGTATGGCCAAGCTGGATTTCATCGAAGGTCTTCCTGGGCCAAATCCAACAAATGAGTCACTAAACCAGGGATGGGGAACCTCCATCCTGGGGTCCAAATTCAGCACTCCAGGCCTCTCTGACTGGGCAATGGCATTCTCCCTAGACCACACGCATCTCCCCAGGTGCATCTTCTTTCCCCAGCCTGTCTTTAGATCTCAGTTCCTTTCATTCAACAGCAGCATGTAATGGGCACAGTGAGGGCTTGCAGGAACCAGACCCTGGCCGTGTTTGCCTTAGGGGAATCAGGTGCAAGCCAGCAACCATGGTTAGATTATGTGTGCTGCAGCTGGAGGACTATATAAGACCTGCATTTCACCCTTGGTCTTTGCCACAGCAACACGGTCTGATGCTAAGCTGTAGCCCATTTTTTGTATTCCGAACAAAATAAAAAATAAATAAAAAATTCCTTCCAGTAGCACCTTAGAGACCAACTAAGTTTGTCATTGGTATGAGCTTTCGTGTGCAAGCACACTTCTCATCCTGACCTCCTCTTTGTCCCTGACCTCCACTGGACTTGTTCCTGACTAAGGACCCACCACTTGGACTGCCTCTGATAGCACTCCTACCACCTCAGTCCCAGTGTGCCGGCCCCAGACTCTTGCCGTTCACACCCCGGATCGTGACACAACGTGTGCTTTTGTTTGCAGAAGATTTCAGATAAAAGATACAAAGTTTGGGAAGAGTGTGCATAATAAATGGGGGAAATGTATGAAAAAGGATGTCCCTGGTACTCCACCCACCTTTACAGTCAAGCCAAGAGGCTGATAATTAAGCCGTTAGTAATATTATTCATTCATTGAGACAGGAAGTGTTAAGCAAGACGTTGGGTTGATGAACCTTAATCACCCGCTGTTCTCTTCCTGAGCCAAATTAATTTGTATTCTGTTGTTATCACATTAGCACACTGATGCACATTTTGGGAGTGTGCAGAAACAAGTATTGGGAATCATGCCAATGGTTTTATGGTTTCGAAAGAAAACTGGTAAAGAGAGAGGTGCTACCCCCCCCCCCAAAAAAAGCCTGAGTAGAATTAGACTAATATAAAATGCTGGGATGGGTAATGTTTAGGATCTGATATTCAGGACCATAATCCTCTATTCATAGTGGTCTGAACTTACCTGCAATGATGTCCATATGTTTAGGGTGGCCTTATGCATGCATGCTCATCTCTTGATGGTTGTGACATTGCATGACAGCATGCATGAATGGGAATCCTTGCAGCGGTGAGACATTCCCCTGGGGAGCCAACTAAATCCCCAAGTGCTATCAGTTGCCTACTAAAAAAGAATATTCACTGTTACATGTTGAAGTAAAGGGGTTTCTCTTTCCTGTCCTCCCTTCTGCAGCCCCCCCTCCCCCGTGAATGCACACACACACCTGCTCCAGAGAGTCCCCACTTGTGAATCGCCTGACGTCATTATGAAATCAGGTGAGAACTTCAAAGGGGCTTGTTGTTAGCAAGCCTTTTTAAAGGTGTTGATACAAACTGTATCTGCGGAAGGACTTTTTCTTCTTCAACAGACCAGCAAACAAAGTTGGCAGTGCAGGAGAATTGTACCTCTGCAAATGAATAACTTCAGAGGAGCTGATTGGTTGATGGGTGCTGACAGTGAGCCTTTGTTTGCCGAGGAACAACGAGAGCACACTGGATGCCCCCAGTGGTTCTTTGCAGCTGTGTATTTACCTGCCACATACCTGATGCCACATATGATCAAGCTGGTGTGGCATAAACAGTATTGCAGGCCAAATCAGGACCCTGGTGGGCCAAAGGTTGCCCACTCCTCCTCTGAGATGCAGATTCAAAATCTAGCCCCTTAATGGATTATGATGGCCATTTGGCCTCTTGAGATGAGGACCTGACACATAGTTAGGCATGGCCAGTGTGATGTCTTTGGTTGCTTCCCCACGTAGGATTTCTGATAAGAAGACAAGGACCCAGCTCCCTCTCTTCCACCCCACCCACCAATCAATATTTTCCATGAGGGTGTTTTCTCACAAGCTAAGTAGTTCTGTTTTATAGGTCTTTTATAGAGCAATTACTGCTGCGAAGGGCTTTCGTTGTGCAATTAAGACAAATGTTCTGCCACATTCGTTAATTACCGGGACTCTGGGAAGACCAAACAAAACGGAACACTCCATCTTTAAAAATAATTGAAGAATCACTTAAGCTAGAGCACCCATGAGTTGGGAAATGCAAACTGTTAGCAAAGAAAATAAATGGCTGCTATTTTCCAACTAATCGGAAGTGTTGCATCCAGAGCAGATCACAGGAACGGGGTGAGGGGGAGGCTGGGCCATCTGCTCTTTGGGTTGCTAGGATCAAAGTCAAGAGGGTTCAAACCACCACTTGGCTTTCTTCCAAAGTATGCAGAAAGGTATCTACGTCCAAACCTGACCAGCAGTTCTCCTCTCAAATCCAGCATGCTGCTTTAAGTGCAGCATAATATCAACTAAAGCACAAATTGGTGATACAGCTTTCTATCATAGTAAACCTTATTTATCTAATCTGTCATGTTTAGTACTCACTGTCCAAGGAGCTAAGGATGACCTGCCAGGCAGAGATACAGCCATACCCTCCAACATTTCTCCAATGAAAATAGGGGCATCCTACCATACTCTCCAACATTTCTGTGGTGAAAATAGGGATGTCCTAACATGGGCATAGCCCGGGGGGGGGGGGAGCAGCTAGATCCATAAAATGATTTCCCAAAGAAATCTCAACAACTTTGGCTGCCGCCCCACAACAAAAATCCTGGCTATGCCCATACATCCTAAGGAAAAGCGGGACATTCTGGAATCAAATTGGAAAGCGGGGTGGCTTCTGTAAATCCAGGACTGTCCGTGGAAAAATAGGGACACTTGAAGGGTCTTGAGCACATGTCATGAGCATAGTATTATTATTATTATATTTATACCTCGCCCATCTGGCTGGGCTTATACAGAGACCAAGCATGCATTACCACAAATAGCAAGGAAGCAGCTACAAAGGCTGAAACAACTTCACCACTTGATGCAAGGCCTGTAAGAATGTGTCAACAAAGGAAGCTTCAAGCACTATCTTTCCAGGGTTGGGATTGCTGCAGTATGGCTCTTTCCCTTGCCACATCATGACATTAACAACAAAAGTCTCAGGCTGTGCTTTGACTCCTCCCAATGACAGCAGTCTGGGGTGGGAAAGTGTTGAGGTGGCATCTTCTGCTTCCTCTTGATTTTTCTTTGTGAGTTGCATGATAAAGATACAGGCTGCAGCAGCTCCCACACCATGAATGATGTAACATAAGTGGACCTTATTTGCGAAAGCTTTAAAGTCCCCCTCATCGTATAGTTAAGAGAACATTTGGATGACTACAATATGCTGCAGATGAGTTGAGAGTCTTACACTCTGGTCTGTATCAGCAATTCTCATCGACTCAAGCCAGCATAACCCTATAGAGGAAGTTATGGACCTGTGTAGCCTAAAAAGCATCTGGAGGGCACCAGATTGGGGAAGGCTTGTTTAGCCGGTTCGTTGGGTCCCACCTACACGCCAGTGCCATTCAGTTTCCCAGCTCCAACAGCAGCCACCTTAAGGCACCGCAAAAGAAGTAAAGAACAACAACAGAGGATCCGAAGGAATTTATGAGCAAATTATGCATGCAAATGTGTGGGAAAGCTGCAACAGCTTAATGCAGAAAATTAACCTCTTTGTGATTCAATTTGCCCATAGGTAGAACGGTGATAATTGAGTCTCCCTACCTAACAGAAGTGCTATACAGATTGATTAGTTTGGGTTTATGTAGCCCAGCTAACATACATCACAGGCATTCAGTAATGGTAGGCTGCCGTAGCTCCATGGAGGCCATTTCACAATCCAGAAGATCTGGCTGCTCTGAGTGGTTTTATAAGTACAACGTGTTTTAATTACTTGATTATTGTGATTGCTCGTTTGCTGCTAATGTTTATCGGTTGGTTGGCTTCAAGTGCTGGGCAGCAGATTAGAAAGGATGCAGTGGGTGGGTAATCCCTTGTATTCCTCCTCCTCCTCCTCCTCCCTATGATTTTGCAGTTTTCCCACTGTCCTTTATTTCTCATTAGCTGCATTAGATAATTGTAATCCCCCATTATGGAAATGAGGTGATGAGCTAGGTGACATCCTTCCCAAACTGTATGTTCTCTGGAGGGTTTCCCTCCTCCTTTTAAATAAGATGACAACATCTTAAGACCATCACCAGCCAATTAGAACTGGAAATATGAACCATCGGTGGCCAAAGCCACCTTATAATAAGGGAATTAGCGCTAAAACCCGTGGTGTGTTCAGAAAATCCGTTTTCAAGCTTTAGGGATAATTCTTCTCTGATGACTCCCAGTTTGCAAAGCTTATTTGCCAGATAACAGTGAGAAAATTTCTCTCCCTGCTGCATAATGGAGTGCCAGTGTATTCAGCACTTCCAAAAAGATCATTTCGACGCAGAAATCATCTGTCAAATGCCATAATATCTATCTTACAGGGCTGAACAAATTTACCAATCTTCTACTCGGATATAATAATGGTGATGAATGCCTTGACAGGATGGCATGTGTTCTATACAGCAGCAAGTGATGCTACCATGGAGAGAAATTTCACATCATAAACTGAAGTCAGCAGTCACACAAGCGACCCTTCAGAATGGAATCCAGGGTACTGAACGAAATGTTATGAAGCCAAGACGGCGTTCTAAATCCTACATTTGCCTTAGCACGGATGGAGAGGGGATTTGCCAAGGAAAGCCAAGGGGTAGTAAAGGGGGAGCTTTGCTCTCACTGACAATTTGGCATGGGTGAGAAATTTGATTCAGCTTGCACTTACCTAATTCACAGTTCCCAAAACAATACATGAATCCAAACACAGCCATCATTTGACATTGCTATGGATTTTGCAGTCAAGTTCTCCAGCTAAATAATTTGTCCAATAGTGCATATACTAAAGTTGTTGTGTTTTTTTTTTTTGGGGGGGAGGCATATATTAGTGAAAATGGCATGCAAAAATGTTTATACTATGCATATGATGCAATGACAAGGATCCAGATCTCTTTTGTAATGGACTGGTTGGATGCAGAGGAGCGGTGGGAGGAACCAGCTGGAGAACCGCCAAGGGAAGAAGGCTCAGAGCCAGGGGAGGGGTGGTGGTACAATGATGAGTGGTCAGAGGGAGAAGAGGGAGAAGCCTGGGAAGAAGAGGTGTCAGAAGCTGAAGATATAACAGGGCTTAGTGAGTTGGGTTCATAAAATCAAGGCCCAGTGTTTTATCTAAGTTTGGATACAATTGGAATACCACCTTGAATCAAAATGGCTTTGACTAGCAAATACCTGAAAGGCATCAAGCCACAGCTTTGGACTAGTGACAGTACAGAGTCTCCATCCACACACCAGGTGTTGCAGTATTTGACTCACCTGCGTTTTATGGGTCGTGCTGTGAAGTCGATCCGGATTCAGTCTTCTGCTATTTCATTTTTCTGTAAAAAAAAAAAAAATTCTGCAGACCGGACCTGGACAGAATTAAAAGCATGTGAAGAGCTTGGCTGGGAAGATGACACCCCCCCCCAAAAAATCCATGCTGTGCAAACTGAGGCCCTAAACTCGCAGGCCCCGGGGGTGCTGACTGCGAACGAGGCAGTCCAGACTGGAAGGCACACTGCATCATGGCACCCATACTCCTAGGATGACCCCTAGGACTAGCTGGGACTGGGATCCTGGAAGGCAGGAATTGGGAGAACAATGCACCAGAAGAATCAAAAGCCTTGCTCCCTTGCTCACATCCGAAAGAGCATGAGCCTCAAAACAGTAGAAGACATGGAAGGGCTGGGCTGAGAAAAAGCTGCCTTCTAAACTCCTGAGCCAAAGACTCCAGTTCAGTATGAAACCTTGACACGACTGCAGGATCTGATCCGATATCTGCCATAATTGCACCCAAGTGATCCAGCATATGCCGGGGAACCGCTGGGGGAGGTGCTGAAGGCAGTGACTGAGATGGGCCTCTAACCACCCTTTTGGAAGGGAGAGCAGGACTGGGATTCCTCTTAATAGGCATCCTAAAACCTTCTTATTAACAAGGGGAATTACAGAAAATACAAACAGAATGTAAAAGGGGGCACCCCGCAATCAAAATGATGCTCCTGCCAAATTTAGCTGGGTGAAGACCTCCCCTACTCAAAAAGAAGGTACAACATGGCGATCACATTAAAATGGGGGGGGGGGTTTCCTCGGCCCCAGGAAATTCCCCACCAGCCCCTTAAGCAGAACAGTAGCAAAAAAACAATTCACTCAGAGAGGGAACTCTCCGCGATGCCCCAATAGCGATTCGCTGCCTAATAAAATTTCCAAGCCCCAAAGCTTTTGCGCAGCCAGGACCGAGAAGGAAAAGCCGCTGCGCAAAAGCCCACCAGCAATTAAGCAGGCAGTGGCAAGCTCCACAGACTGGGAGCGCTGAAGGGGCCGAAGCCCCTCTGGGGGAAAGGGAAAGGCAAAGAAAGGAAGGGAATTAACCAAGGAGGGAAGAAAAACTACTGGGAGAATCAGGGGGGAGGGGAATAAAGGGGAAAGATCATCAGGACGATCCATCGAAGGTAAATCACTCTCTCTCTCGGTTGCACAGAGGACACGCTGTTGCTGTTCCGAATGCATGCACCGAAAAAGGAAGCTCTGGGTCACGTGCATGGGCATATATAGGTCCCTTGATCCATTTGGAGTGCGCCCCATTGGCCAGATTGAACCCAACATCGAGAGACCTTCCAATCGGGTGTTGTTGCTGACCAATCTTACCCACCCACAAGACAGGGTGTTTATCTCCAGGTCTCACCGCAACACGTGCTCTATTGGAGGGAGGACCCGATTTCTCAAGAGTGTGTGGGTGAGGTTTGTCTCTTCTTCTTCTTCTTCTTCTTCTTCTTCTTCTTCTTCTTCTTCTTCTTCTTCTTCTTCTTCTTCTTCTTCTTCTTCTTCTTCTTCTTCTTTCTTACCTCCAAATAGAAAAGCGGTGACTGAGTGGTATGTATTCCTGCTTGTGCATTGTTTTTTTTTAAAAAAAAATCTTTGCAGCTTCACTCTGGTCTTTCCACTGATAGGCCTTACAGGCTCTCTCACTGGATAAGGATTCTGAAGTGCTCCAGGTTTATTGCTATTTGCTCAGTTTTTTTGTTAAAGCCAAACTACTTAGGATTTTTTAATTATTAAAAAAGCTCTTAAATGAAGCTTTTACATTTCTTTTTTAAAAAATCACTGTTGTGCTTTAACAACAACAACAAACTCTGAGCAGTTCAGTGCTCCACAGACAATATTTTGGACAGCTTCACTTCTTGCAAAGACCATGGAGAAACATAAGAAAACACAGAGCTGAAAGTTACAGAAAAAGGCCAGATAGAACAAAGTAACTTATCAGGGAGGGGAACTGACTCAGGAGCAAGGATAAACTTCCCAATTCATCTCATTATTTTGCCCACACACAGAGGCAATGCACAACGCTGGGATTTGCATTGGGATAAAATCCCTCCTTGACACCAATAGGGGATTTCCTTCCAAAGCAAATACTGTATTGGGTTCAGAAAGTGCATTTTCCCTAGTACCGTAACAGGTTAAATTGCCCTTCCGTTGGTGATCCCAATGATTATCATCCCTTCAGCCAACTTTGCATTTAAAAGAACCTGCATGTGGCCAAGATAAGAATCCATTATCCTTACACTAGATCGACTCAGACCAACATGACTCCTACCTGTAACTAGATCAGGGACAGAGAACCATTTTTGGCATGCCCTCATGAGCAGCTTTCCCAGGACCGCATGCCAGCGATACTAAATCAGCATCACTACTAAGTTAGTAACCCTAACCATCGTTGCAGCACTATGTATTCCTGTATCCTCTGGCAACATGCCCATCTTTGCCTTAAACTTAAAGCAATAATAAAAGCATATCTGATCTTCTTCAGCAAGTGAAATCTTAATTTCTGAACTAGGCATCAAACTCACCATGGGATTACTTTGACACTGAATCAAACTCCCCATACAAGACACTTTGATCCTTTACTTACAATGCTTTGACTTTACTGCCTTGTGGAAGTTTCCCTTTAAAGGAGCTTGTTGATCTGCTTGAGTTGCTCAAAGGTCCATATGGTTAAAACTATGGTTTTCACAGTAGTGACGTATGGAAGTGAGAGCTGGACCGTAAAGAAGGCTGATCCCCAAATAATTGATGCTTTTCAATTATGGTGCTGGAGGAGACTCTTGAGAGTCCCATGAGAGCTCAAACCTATCCATTCTTAAGGAAATCAGCCCTGAGTGCTCACTGGAAGGACAGGTCGTGAAGCTGAGGCTCCAATACTTTGGCCACCTCATGAGAATAGAAGACTCCTTGGAAAAGTCCCTGATGCTGGGAAAGATGGAGGGCACAAGGAGAAGGGGGCGACAGAGGACCATGGCTGTCAACTTTTCCCTTTTCTCACGAGGAAGCCTATCCAGCATAAGGGAATTTCCCTTTAAAAAGGGGAGAACTTGACAGCTATGCAGAGGACGAGATGGTTGGACAGTGTTCTCGAAACTACCAAACTGCGGGAGGCAGTGGAAGACAGGAGTGCCTGGCGTGCTCTGGTCCATAGTCGGACACGACTAAACAACAACAAGCTGTGAATATATGGCTCTGTGCTTTTGGAAACAAGAGTGCATTGCATCCCTAGCTGGGCTGTCCTTTGGCTCCCTCTGCTGCTGATTCAAGCCCCAGCACCTCAAGGATCATCCTCATCCTCTTGGGGTGCCTGCAAAGACAGGCCACCCTGATGTGTGCAGCAAGCATTTTTCTTATGCATCTTTGAAGGAGCAGACAGCTACATTTGGGTGGGGGGGATTCACAGAGATGAGACTAAAGCAATTTGGGAATACACGCTTCATGCAAAAACCGGGCGGGGGTGGGTGGGGGGAATGTTCACTGGCAACACTGCTGATCTGGATTAAAATGTAGGATGTGTGGCAAATGGTCCCAAGGGTTCAAGTGCTAAATATTTCTGTTGCTTTTATGCAGCCATCTGAAGTGAAGAGCAGGCAGAGTCTGATACTGTACATCAGATGCTTTGCTAAACATAACAGAGAAATGTGCAGCTTACGGATCAGTCTACCCCTAGCCAAGCTGTTGTTAAAGGAGGAACATCCCTCAGTAGAGCATGAGACTCTTAATCTCAGGGTTGTGGGTTCAAGCCCCATGTTGGGCAAAAGATTCCTCCATTGCAGGGGTCGGAATAGACTACTCTTGGGGTCCCTTCCGACTCTACAATTCTATGATTCCCTTCCTCTTTTATTTCCCCTCAGTACCTTTAAGATGGGAGTGGGAAAACTTTGCCCCTTCAGATGTTGCTGGACTACAACTCCTAGCAGCCCTAGCAAGTGTGGCCAATGGCCAGGGAAGATGGAAGTTGCAGTTCAGTAACTTTTGGAGGATTCAAGATTTAAGTTTTGTATTCATTTTTCTTTTCTTTCTTTTCTATTTTTTTTAGAAACACAGGCAGTAATTTGCTTTACCAAATTACTAAGATTACTCAGTAATTTCATACAAATGATTTTAGAATAATTTTGTACAAATGAATGAACAAGATTTAAGCATAGCTGCCAAGTTTTCCCTTTTCTCGCGAGGAAGCCTATTCAGCATAAGGGAAAATCCCTGTAAAAAAGGGATAACTTGGCAGCTATGGATTTAAGCACTGCAACTGTGAAGATCTATCCTGCCTCATCTGTAGTCCGATACCCAGTGCTTTTTTTTCTGGGGGGGACGCAGGGGGATGCATCACCCCTAAACATTTTCTGAATCTTAGTTTGGCCTTATTGAGGGGCAGTATTTCAATATGAATAGTAAAATAAGAGTACCCCTAAACAATTTTAAGGGGGGGGGGGACACTGCCAATACCATTCCAGAAAAGATTTTCTACGTCAGACACTAATTGTAGGTCTCTCTTTTTACCCTAGAAGCAACGAAAATCTGGGCAACAGTTATGAAGGAGATAGCAGTCAATTGCTTTGGAGATGCTCTTGTTTAACCATAATATCCCTCAATAATTAATGTTTTTAATCTATATTAAAATTTTACTCTCCCAATATGTAAGTTCTGTATTCTGTAAGTTACATGTGACATGTAGTATTTCAAAGATGTTGGTTTTTTATGTATGATTCTAGACAGCAACGATACAGAACAGTTGGGCTTTGCATTGTATTTATTTATCTCATATGCAAATGGCCTACGGCCCAAACATTAATGAACTGACTGACTGGGGATATTGGAACCTAGAACAGGACTGTCAACACTTTCAACTAGCCAAGGAACATTTGGACTTTACAAATGTGTTTAATGGCTAGGAGGCAAGAGAGTGTGTTAACCTGTGGGGAGACAATATGAGACAACCAATGAAAAGGCCTTGATTCTGATCATTTAGAATCATAGAATCATAGAGTTGGAAGAGACCACAAGGGCCATCCAGTCCAACCCCCTGCCAAGCAGGAAACACCATCAAAGCATTCTTGACATATGCCTGTCAAGCCTCTGCTTAAAGACCTCCAAAGAAGGAGACTCCACCACACTCCTTGGTAGCAAATTCCACTGCCGAACAGCTCTTACTGTCAGGAAGTTATTCTTTCTTGAAGTTTGAATCCATTTAACTTCCTCAAAGGAGGCTACTCATAGATTGTGTAACTTTGAAGGAGCACCAGGGAACGAGATGTTGGCATCGAGGCTTTAGAGTTCCTTATAACTGAGGAAAAAGAAAGGGGTGAGGCGGAGGGGTCCTGGCTGGAATGCCAAATGAGCCAATGCCCAACAGGGAGAAGGTGCTAGGGACATACCTTCCAACATTTCTTCGATGAAAATAGGAATGTCCTATTCCATAATAATAATAATAATAATAATAATAATAATTCTATCCCGCCCATCTGACTGTGTTGCCCCAGCCACTCTGGGCGACTTCCAACATATTGTATATAAAAACATAATAAAAACAATCAATCAATTTTATTGTGTAATGACCATTGGCTATAAACAATAAAAATGATTGATTGATTGATTGATTGAATAAAGCATTAAATATTTAAATACTTCCTTTTACAGGACTGCCTTATCTCATCGGGTTGGGGGTTGCATAACTCCATACCCTTCAACATTTCTTCAAAGAAAATAGGGATGTCCTAAGGAAAAGCAGGACATTCCGAGATCAAATCAGAAACCAGGATAGCTTCTGTAAATTCAGGAAAGTCCCAGGAGAATAGGGACACTTAGAGGGTTTGTAGGAAGGGACTTGAAGGGCAGGATGTTCATAGGGTGAAGCCTCAGACTATACCCAACTAGTGCCCCAACTACAAATCAAAAACATATAAATACATAATATTGGAAAGTGATATGAATTTGGGGTGTGTGTGTGTTTCCCATTACTCCATGCGGCTTATAGGAAATTGTGCAGGTTATGCTGTACACATGGCCAGTTTTCTGTTTTCGTTGCAAGCAGATGCGTATGAGAGTAAGAGAAATCTGAGGGAAATCTCTCTCCAAGGTATACCTCTCATGTACTTTTTAAAAAGCAGGCCACAACTGTGCTATACATTTGAGGCAGTATCGTACTACCTTAAACAGGCATGGCTTCCCCCAAAGACTCTTGGGAACTGCTGTTTGTTAAGCGTTCTGAGAGTTGCTAGGAGACCCTATTCCCCTCCCTGAACAACAATTCCCAGAGTGGTTTAACTATCAATCCCTCTTCCCAAGGAACTCTGGGAATTGTAGCTGTCTAAAGGGAATAGGGGTCTCCTAAGGACTCTCATCACCCTTTACAAACTACAGGACCCTGGATTCTGTGGGGGAAGCCATGACTGTTCAAAGTGCTACAATACTGCTTTAAATGTGTAACACCTACGGGCCCTCGAGATTCATGCATTCAAAATTTGCATGCCACAGTCCTCCAGGCTCTATACCACTTCAGGTACAGGTAAGCAAGGTAGACTTGCTTATCTGAATGCTTTCCTGACATTAAAAATAAAAAAGTTTCCTTGCAGTGTGGAAAGCTAATTCAACAGGGAGAATACAGTCATACCTTGGTTTTGGAACAGCTTAATTCCTGAACATTTTGGCTTCCGAACGCCGCAAACCCGGAAGTAACTATTCCAGTTTCTGAATGTTCTTTTGGAAGCCGAATGTCCGACGCGGCTTACGCAGCTTCCGATTGGCTGCAGGAAGCTCCTTGCAGCCAATCGGAAGCCGTGCTTTGGTTTCTGAATGCCCCCTTAATGGTAACATGAATTCCTCAAAAGGTATTTTTTAAAAAATACAAAACTACAATCTCCCTCTAATTACGAAAACTCCTTCTGGGTTTTTGTTTTTTGCTTTTAAATCCATTTCAAACTTAACTTGTTAATTCACAACTACCCAGAGCTTCTCCTGAGATGGATTTCATCTCAGAACACCATTTCATGCTTCATTATCCTACACTGATAGGGACTTTAGGGGATCCATTACTCACTCATAGTTTATTGTTGTTGTTGTTGTTCGTTACTGAAATGCCAAAAAAAGGAAAAGAAATAAGAAAAATATAGTGTGTAAGGTTATTTCCCATTTCCAGAATAATTCTTGCCAGTGATTAAAACAAGCTAGATGCCACAATGATAAACCAGACTGCTTAGTATTGGGGAATGTCTGATTTCCAATTTAGACAGTGGGACTATTTTGCGCTTGTCCCACACAAGGTATAATAATAATAATAATAATAATAATAATAATAATAATAATAATAATAATAATTTATACAATGCCTACTATCTGGCTGGGTTTCCCCAGCCACTCTGGGCGGCTCCCAACAGAATATTAAAAACACGATAAAACATCAAACATTTAAAACTTCCCTAAACAGGGCTGCCTTCAGATGTCTTCTAAAAGTCAGATAGTTGTTTATTTCCTTGACATCAGACGGGAGTGTGTTCCACAGGGCGGGTGCTCCTACAGAGAAGGCCATCTGTCTGCTTCCCTGGAACCTCACTTCTCTCAGTGAGGGAACCGCCAGAGGCCCTCGGAGCTGGACCTCGGTGTCTGGGCTGAACAATGGGGGGTGGAGACGCTCCTTTAGGTATCCTGGGCCAAAGCCGTTTAGGTTTTAAAGGTCAGAACTAACAGTTTGAATTGCAGAGATAGATGGATCACCCCATGCCCATTTCCACATCAGTTCTGCATTCTGTCAGTCATAGGCCTATTCTATCCTCTTTTTATGGATTTTTTAAAAATATAATGAAGAATTGGCATATAAACGCTACAATTTTTATGCATTCTTCCCTTAAAATATGCATTTTTGTATTATTTTCAATGCATTTTCCATAAAATGCACATTTTATATGCATCCCCCCCCCATAAAATTTAACACCTTGGTGCATATCATTTCTGAACTGAATCTGAATTACAAAATTTAAAGAAACGCCTAATCATGTTGTTACATTCTGATCTGTTTAGAAATCTAGGATTTCTGAATTAAGTCAGTTCACTTTAAAATGTTGTCCAAACAGTTCTTTCCTCCATTCCTACTTTCCAGCTATTGTCAATCACACTGGACCAAAACTTAGATTCCATGAGTATGTGTTCATAGTTGGTCTGGCTGTTCTGCAGTGTCAGACTGTAAAAGCTTAAATAAATCCCTGATCCCACATAACCTATGGTTGTGTCTGTGGAGAGTGTGCACTTATACACACTAACCGTGCAATATTATACATGCCCCCTCAAAGAGCTACAATTCCCAGTGTTCCTTAGAAAGACGGATGGATTGTTAAGCTACTCTGGAAATTGTAGCTCCATGAGGGGGGTGGGGACCCTAACAACTCTCAGCACCCTTAACAAACTTCAGTTCCTATGACTCTTTCCCCTTCATGGATCAATGCCTTGTCGTGGCGAAGGGGCTTGAATAACTCAGAGAAGCTATGAGCTATGCCATGCAGGGCCACCCAAGATGGACAGGTCATAGTGGAGAGTTTTGACTAAACGTGATCCACCTGGAGAAGGAACTGGCAAGCCACTCCAGTATCCCTGCCAAGAAAACTCCATGGACAAAGACAACAGGCATATAAAAGTTATGACGCTGGAAGATGAGCCCCTCAGGTCGGAAGGCGTCCAACATGCTACTGAGGAAGAGCGGAGGACAAGTACAAGTAGATTCAGAGCTGATGAAGCGGCTGGGCCAAAGCCGAAAGGACACTCAGTTGCGGATATGCCTGGAAGCGAAAGGAAAGTCCGATGCTGTAAAGAAAAATATTGCATAGGAACCTGGAATGTAAGAACCATGAGTGGAGGTAAGCTGGATGTGGTCAAAAATGAGATGACAAGAATAAATATAGACATCCTGGGCATCAGTGAACTAAAATGGAAGGGAATGGGCGAATTCAGTTCGGATGACTATCATATCTACTACTGTGGGCAAGAATCCTGTAGCAGAAATGGAGTGGCCCTCATAGTCAACAAAAGAGTGGCAAAAGCTGTAATGGGATGCAATCTCAAAAATGACAGAATGATCTCGATACGAATCCAAGGCAGACCTTTTAACATCACAGTAATCCAAGTTTATGCACCAACTACCGGTGCTGAAGAAAATGAAATTGACCAATTCTATGAAGACCTACAACACCTTCTAGAAATGACACCAAAGAAGGATGTTCTTCTCATTACAGGGGACTGGAATGCTAAAGTAGGGAATCAAGAGATAAAAGGGACAACTGGCAAGTTTGGCCTTGGAGTTCAAAATGAAGCAGGGCAAAGGCTAATAGAGTTCTGTCAAGAGAACAAGCTGGTCATCACAAACACTCTATTCCAACAACACAAGAGACGACTCTACACATGGATATTACCAAATGGACAGCATCGAAATCAGATTGATTATATTCTCTGCAGCCAAAGATGGAGAAGCACTATACAGTCAGCAAAAACAAGACCTGGAGCTGACTGTAACTCAGATCATCAGCTTCTTATAGCAAAATTCCAGCTTAAACTGAAGAAAGTAGGAAAAACCACTGGGCCAGTAAGATACAATCTGAATCAAATCCCTTATGAATACACAGTGGAAGTGAGGAACAGGTTTAAGGATTTAGATTTGGTGGACAGAGTGCCTGAAGAACTATGGATGGAGGCTCGTAACATTATACAGGAGGCAGCAATGAAAACCATCCCAAGGAAAAGGAAATGCAAGAAAGCAAAATGGCTGTCCAACGAGGCCTTACAAATAGCGGAGGAGAGGAGGCAAGCAAAATGCAAGGGAGATAGGGAAAGATACAGGAAACTGAATGCAGATTTCCAAAAAACAGCAAGGAGAGACAAGAGGGTCTTCTTAAATGAGCAATGCAAAGAAATAGAGGAAAACAATAGAATGGGGAAAACCAGAGATCTGTTCAAGAAAATTGGATATATGAAAGGAACATTTCGTACAAAGATTACCATAATCAAGGACAAAAGTGGTAAGGACCTAACAGAAGCAGAAGACATCAAGAAGAGGTGGCAAGAATACACAGAGGAATTATACCAGAAAGATATGGAGGTCTCGTACACCTCAGGTAGTGTGGTTGCTGGCCTTGAGCCAGACATCTTGGAGAGTGAAGTCAAATGGGCCTTAGAAAGCATTGCTAATAACAAGGCCAGTGGAAGTGATGATATTCCAGCTGAACTGTTTAAAATTTTAAAAGATGATGCTGTTAAGGTGCTACACCCAATATGCCAGCAAGTTTGGAAAACTCAGCAATGGCCAGAGGATTGGAGAAGATCAGTCTACATCCCGATTCCAAAGAAGGGCAGTGCCAAAGAATGCTCCAACTACCGCACAATTGCGCTCATTTCACACGCTAGCAAGGTTATGCTTAAAATTCTACAAGGCAGGCTTAGGCAGTATGTGGACCGAGAACTCCCAGAAGTGCAAGCTGGATTTCGAAGGGGCAGAGGAACCAGAGACCAAATAGCAAACATGCGCTGGATTATGGAGAAAGCTAGAGAGTTCCAGAAAAACGTCTACTTCTGCTTCATTGACTATGCAAAAGCCTTTGACTGTGTCGACCACAGCAAACTATGGCAAGTTCTTAAAGAAATGGGAGTGCCTGATCACCTCATCTGTCTCCTGAGAAATCTCTATGTGGGACAAGAAGCTACAGTTAGAACTGGATATGGAACAACTGATTGGTTCAAAATTGGGAAAGGAGTACGACAAGGTTGTATATTGTCTCCCTGCTTATTTAACTTATATGCAGAATTCATCATGCGAAAGGCTGGACTAGATGAATCCCAAGCCGGAATTAAGATTGCTGGAAGAAATATCAACAACCTCAGATATGCAGATGACACAACCTTGATGGCAGAAAGCGAGGAGGAATTAAAGAACCTTTTAATGAGGGTGAAAGAGGAGAGCGCAAAATATGGTCTGAAGCTCAACATCAAAAAAACCAAGATCATGGCCACTGGTCCCATCACCTCCTGGCAAATAGAAGGGGAAGAAATGGAGGCAGTGAGAGATTTTACTTTCTTGGGCTCCTTGATCACTGCAGATGGTGACAGCAGTCACGAAATTAAAAGACTCCTGCTTCTTGGGAGAAAAGCAATGACAAACCTAGACAGCATCTTAAAAAGCAGAGACATCACCTTGCCGACAAAGGTCCGTATAGTTAAAGCTATGGTTTTCCCAGTAGTGATGTATGGAAGTGAGAGCTGGACCATAAAGAAGGCTGATCGCCGAAGAATTGATGCTTTTGAATTATGGTGCTGGAGGAGACTCTTGAGAGTCCCATGGACTGCAAGAAGATCAAACCTATCCATTCTTAAGGAAATCAGCCCTGAGTGCTCCCTGGAAGGACAGATCGTGAAGCTGAGGCTCCAATACTTTGGCCACCTCATGAGAAGAGAAGAATCCTTGGAAAAGACCCTGATGTTGGGAAAGATTGAGGGCACTAGGAGAAGGGGACGACAGAGGACAAGATGGTTGGACAGTGTTCTCGAAGCTACGAACATGAGTTTGACCAAACTGCGGGAGGCAGTGCGAGACAGGAGTGCCTGGCGTGCTATGGTCCATGGGGTCACGAAGAGTCGGACACGACTAAACGACTAAACAACATGACTCTTTACTGGAAGCCATGATAGTTGAAAGTGGTATGATACTGCTTTAAATATATAGTGCAGATGGGGGCCTCAGGCATGCTACTGTTATTTCAACCACAGCCCACGTGAATTTAAAGTATGAGGTTACTGATGCTTCCCACCTTAAATGATTGTTCTAAGGAATAATGAGATAATGTATGCTAATGACTTGAAATTAGGGATGGGAATGAACATTCTTTGCAGTGATGTTCAACTGTTCAAATGAGCAAAGAGGCGGCCTCCCACATCAAACCCACTCACGCTCCACTGTGTCATTCATCATCTGCTATCCTTTCCCTCGCCAGAAAGGGGTAAGAAAAAGGGAGGAAGTGTTGAAGAGCTCTGATGAGGAGAAGGAAAACAGAAGAGGCCTATTCTCTGAGCAATTTTTCCTTGGGTGGAATCTAGACACATATTTTAAAAAAACATTGTGAAAATGCTTTTTTAAAAAAACGTTTTGAAAAATATATTGAATTTGCCATAAGCTCACCATCGCCATCTAGTGTCACATTTGGATAATGCACTTTACAACACACTTAAAATGTTTTAAAGGTAAAGGGACCCCTGACAATTAAGTCCAGTCGTGAATGACTCTGGGGTTGTGGCACTCATCTCGCCTTACAAGCCAAGGGAGCCGGCGTTTGTCTGCTTCCTCAGACAGTTTTTCTGGGTCATGTGGCCAGCATGACTAAGCCGTTTCTGGCGAAACCAGAGCAGCGCATGGAAACGCCGTTTACCTTCCTGCATGCATTCGAACTACTAGGTTGGCAGGAGCTGGGACTGAGCAATGGGAGTTCACCCCGTCATGGGGATTCGAGCCACCGACCTTCTGATCAGCAAGCCCTAGGCTGAGTGGTTTAGACCACAGTGCCACCCCCATCACCTCAAGAGTATCCACGCTCAAATTGTAGGTTTTGTAAAGGGGAAATATTGAAGACTGGTCAGATCCATATTGATGAAAGAGATATGCAAAAATACGGGTAAGGGCCATAGAGTGGCACAACATCTCGTGGTGCCTACAGAAGATCATAGTTTCAACCCCTGGAATCTCCAGGCAGGGATGAAATCTGAAATGGTACAAATCTGAAATGTGGTTTTCAGCACTCTGTCATGAAATGCATTTCCTTTCTGTTAGGATAGAAGAAAAGTAGTGATGGACCATTTCTGAGCTCAGCACCATTGAAATTAGGATTCAGGAAAACAGCTCAAACATCTCACACATCACTGTATCATAAAATTTGCCACAGAGCGATATTTGCCCTCCAATTAATTTGCAGGAGCGGAGATCTGACAGATGGTAATTTCTGACTGTTGTAGCATTGCCATAACTTTTGCAGGGCTGAATTTGCCCTGGTGTCAAATGCATCCACAATCTGTTACCAATTCAAAGGGGAATATAAGGCCCCGCCCCTGACTTTGAAGCTTCCACCTCCTGTCCTTGAACCATGATGCAGGGAAAGCCAGCATCCATGGTTTTCATGTTTAAATGTTCTGAGTGCATCTATATTTGATGATCTCCTTCTACCGGTCCACAGTAGAAAGTGTCCTTTCATACTGCATCATGGTGTGGTATGCTGGCTTGACATCAACGGATAGCAAGTGCCTACAGAGGGTGGTGAATACAGCACAAGATATTATGGGCTGTCCCGTGAATCCGCTGGATGACATTGCGGAAGACCGTTGCCTCAGGAGAGTGAGGAAAATTCTCAGGGATGATTCACACCCTGGCCAGCACTTTTTCAATTGCTCTACATAGTTTCTAGGCCAAATTAATACAAACAGCAGCTGAGTTGGTAGAATCATAGAATTGTAGAGCTGAAAACGACAATGAGGGGCATCTAGTCCAACCCCTGGAAATGCAGGAATCTTTTACCCAATATGGGGCTTTTACCCATGACCCTGAGATTAAGAGTCATGCTCTGTTGACTGGGCTATCTCTTCACTGTAAAACCGTTGCTGACCAGAACCACTTCAGAATGCAGTAACTGTACTGTTACTGATCTCTTTGGCTCTCAGGGGGGTCACATAACTCCACACCCTCCAACATTTCTCCGATGAAAATAGGGATGTCCTAAGGGAAAGTGGGCCATTCAGGGATCAAATCAGAAATGAAGACGGCTTCTGTAAATCTGGGACTGTCCCGGGACACTTGGAGGGGGTGCATGCTCCCCATTTGCAATTCCCAGCAATTGGCATTCAAAGGCATATAGTCTCCAAACCTGGTCCCGCCTGGAAACCAATGTCCCCACTGTGGAAGGATGTGTATGGATCCAGAATTGGCCTCCACAGTCACTTACAGACTCATTGTTAAAACCGTGTTTATGGAAGACACTCTTACTTGGCTACAAGTGAAGAAGAAGAAGAAGAAGAAGAAGAAGAAGAAGAAGAAGAAGAAGAAGAAGAAGAAGAAGAAGAAGAAGAAGAAGAAGAAGAAGAAGAAGAAGGTCATTCCATGAACAGCTGGCAACATCTGCCATATTCATTATTGAAGGGCCTGACTGAACAAGCCAGCCCAAACAGATCCATCCATTTGCAAACATGAAGATCATCTTTGCTGCCTGTGTTGTTTGCAGTAGGCGAATCCCCATTTTGTTTACAATGGAAAATAACACATATATCATGGAAGGAATAGCAGTTAATTTGGAACCATTTCATGCTAAGGTACACCAGTGCAATTTATGGGAAAGGTCTCTTTTTGTCAGATGGCCCTGTTGAAAACTAAATCTTGGCTAACTGACTCTTGTGACAGAGCCTGCTCTTGTAGAATGAAGTTGGAGTACCGTAATGTTAACCAGGGCTTGATTATCTTAACTCTGGGCTGCTCCTAACAGGCCTGTTGTGAAAGAGATGTAATGATCTCTCACAGCAGCATCCTTTTATCCCTTTTGGCCAGAGATGATGATCTATTGATACAGAACCCTTGCTGACATCAATGGGAATCTCCTTACTCCCTGATCTCTGAGCAATCTACGTCCCCAAAGAGCTCTGCCAGGGATAATGTTTTTTAAAAGCATTAAAGCAATGTTATTTTAAACGGCTTCAAGCACGAGCCAAATAAAAGATCCCAAGTTTCATGTAGATCAACAACGAGGAAGCCCTGGACCTAATCTGGGTCAACTACTCTCTCCGTGAGCCCAGGGAGTCTACTTCGGTCTAGTCAAGCACCTGTGCCTTACTCCTGACATCTTGGAGTGGGGCACATAAAGACACGGCTCATCTGAAAGGGGGGGTTGCAGGCCCCGCCAGCCAGCTGATTGGCAACATCTGCAAAGCACGCCAGGCACTTCTGTCTTCCACTGCCTCCCGCAGTTTGATCAAACTCATGTTAATAGCTTCGACCTTGTCCAACCATCTCATCCTCTGTCGTCACCTTCTCCTTGTGCCCTCAGTCTTTATCTTCTTGCAGTCCATGGGACTCTCAAGAGTCTCCTCCAGCACCATAATTCAAAAGCATCAATTCTTTGGCAATCAGCCTTCTTTTACATCACTACTGGGAAAACCATAGCTTTAACTATACGGACCTTTGTCAGCAAGGTGATGTCTCTGCTTTTTAAGATGCTGTCTAGGTTTGTCATCGCTTTTCTCCCAAGAAGCAGGCGTCTTTTAATTTCGTGACTGCTTTCACCATCTGCAATGATCGTAAAACGTATTAAAGAGCCAAATTCTATGCAGTACTATATTACAGTATAACATACGCATTTTGCACAGCTACCCTGTTTCCCCGAAAATAAGACATAACCATAAAATAAGCCGTGGCAGGATTTCTAAACATTGGTGCAATATAAGCCATACCCCGAAAATAAGACATAGTGATAGGCGCAGTTCTGGAGGGTGCCGAGGAAGAGGCGAGGCTGGACACGTAATTAAAAAATAAGACATCCCCTGAAAATAAGCCATAGTGTGTCTTCTTGAGGAAAAATAAATATAAGGCAGTGTCTTATTTTCAGGAAAACACGATATATGTGCTATTATGTAAACTGTTTATGTGCTGATTACATCATAATCAAAATTGTTAGCATTTTTGGTGTTTTAATAGTTGTTTTGTAAATCACTTTGGGACTTCCATTAGTTAGGGAAAGTGATAAACAAATTTAATAAAGTAAAGTTATCATATATCATATCATATTATTATTTCTGGTTAATGTACTGCAATGCATATAATCATGCACATAAGAGAATCACTTGTATCTTTTAGCAGAACCGATTTAAAAAATGGCTCACTTCTCCTCAAGATTGAAGAGTGAGACGGTAATTAGAAAAAAACCCATGCAGATATGTTTGACATTGACATTTTCAGAAAATGCCACACCTATGAACTGCGGTCAAAGCTACATGGATATAACTTGGCATATCACACACATCTCAGGTATCAAAGGCCAGGATAAAGAGGTGGGTTTTCATTATTCGCCTAAAGCTGTATAGTGAGTTTGCCAGATGCATCCCAGTGGGGAAGGGATTCCACAATTTAGGGGCTGCTAAGGAGAAGACCCTTACTCTGGCTGCCACCCTCAAACTTCTGAGGGTGAAGGAAGTACCAAGAGGGGCCCCTGTTGACCTTAATACATGGAAGAATCTTTAGAGAAGAACTTGTGAGCCAAGTTATTTAGGGCTTTGAACATCAGTGAGAGCACATTGACATCTATTCTACATTATTAACATTTTAAGAAGGACAAAAGGAAATGTCAGATCAGCCTTCCTGCATTTGTTTTGAAATAGGTCAGTTCAGACTAGGTTAACTGCGGAGGGTGGTGTTCAAGTACAGTTGTACCTTGGTTCTCGAACAGAATCCGTTTCGGAAGTCCATTCAACTTCCAAAAACGTTTGAAAACCAAGACACGGCTTCCGATTGGCTGCAGGAGCTTCCTGCACTCAATCGGAAGCCACAGAAGCCGTATTGGATGTTCGGCTTCCAAAAAAAGTTCGCAAACCGTAACATCCACTTCCGGGTTTCCGGTGTTCAGGAGCCAAAACGTTCGAGTCACAAGGCGTTTGAGAACCAAGGCATGACTGTAAGTTGTACTCAAGTTCAGACCCAACGAAATTAATGGACCCAATGTATTCAAGTTTATTCAATTCAGTGGCTCTACTCTGAGTAAAACCTCACTGAATTTGGAATTGTTTCAGATTCCAGAGGGGTCCACTTCTTTTGCAGAATGGTTCTGAGAGGAGAAGATTCCAGAAACTTCAGAATCTGAAAATAAGACCCAATTCCACCCCACCCGCATTTCCAATTTGTGTATGTTTGCTTCCAAACCTTCAAGCATCATCATGAAAATACACTCTTGAATGATGCCATCACTGTGAAGTCCAAAGTGGTGTGTGTGTGTGTGTGTGTGTGTGTGTGTGTGTGTGTGTGTGCATGTGTGTATATATATATGGAGATATATATATATATATATATATCCAAATAAAAAATGGAAGCAACTTTTCTTTTTCACCGTTTCCCCCTTATCAGAAATTCACCGAGGCTTATCTCACTGAATATATTCCGTGATCTCAGCTATTCATTAAAAGTAATAGAACAGAGAAATAACTTTGCTACACAGCCGCTCCAACATTTTTTGTTTAGATTCTTCAATAAATCATATTGTCAGGGGTTACTTTATTTTACTATTGTGTCACTGTAAAAGGAATGAACTGTATTTTGGAGAGGGGGGGGGAGAAACATTCACACTTAAGCTGTGCTCTGCTACGTTTAATACCACGACAATTCAAGCTGTAATTTACTCCTCGGAACAGGTCATTAAGTGCGCCGAGCGGTTTCACATCTCCTCTTTGATCCATTGCCTTTTATAAAATACAGAAACATTCTAAATAGTCCCCAAGGGCTGAAATTTCATTGGTGAGGGGAGAGCAGGGTATGGTGTTTAACTATGAGTCATAATACATAAATTGCCCATCCATCGAGAAAGCTCCCACATCACTCATTGCATCTTGTTTACATTAGTTTGGCCATATGGTGGGCTAATCATTGGCCACGGCGGACTGATTGAGAAATAATAAGGTTAATCACATTATCATAGGTAAGAGAGGAGATAGCTATGCCCCAGGAGCACCAAAGGATTACCGCCAGGGTTGCTGTAAGATTATACGATCGCTTTGTAGCAGCTCATAAGGGATTGTCATAGACAGTTACCTCATTCCGGTACAATTTGGTGTGTTAAAGCCGTATGTCAGAACTTGTTGGATGGAACGAGATGAGTGGCTGCGTATTGTTAAAAGAGAATTATATGAAAATGATGTGCCGATGGTATGTCACACCTGCAGAAATGACAAAAATGTATAGAACAGGCTCTAACAACTGTTGGAAGTGTAAAGAACAGGAAGGCACATTTTATCACATGTGGTGGAATTGTAACATAATGTAAAAATTTCTGGGGAATGATTCATAATATAATGAATTGAATGTTTAAGATAACTTTTATTAAAAGACCAGAAGCCTTTCTGCTAGGCATAATAGGTCAAGACTTGCCAAAAGATCAGAAGAAACTGCCACAACAGCGGCTAGGGTGCTACTAGCCCCAAAATGGAAAGACGAAAAGATACCAACTAAAGAAAAATGGCAAGAAAAACTGATGGACTATGTGGAAATGGCGAAGTTAACGGGGAAACTTAGAGATCAAGACAATAGAGACTTCAAAAAAGACTGGGAACCGTTCATGTTGCATTTACAGAAACACTGTAAAGAAGTGAACTCACTAGCAGGGTTTCAGTAAACACAACTAACAAAACGAACATAGAGATTAAGATGTAAATTTTGGAAAATAAGAAAGTGTAACAGGCAATTTGAAAACAATTATGGTATAAAAAGGATAAGAATGCAATAATGTTTGAACTAAATAATGCAATATTAAGATATAATCAAACAGGCGGAAGAAGTTAATATGTAAAGAACCAGAAGAGGAAGTTGGGGGGGGGATAGGGGAATTGTATTTTTTCTTTTTCATTGAAGATGTTGTTATTGTGTGGAATATAAAAATGTAAAACTTAATAAAAATTATTTTTAAAAAAAAGCTGAATGCAACAGCAAGTCAAAAAGAAAGAATGAGATTTAAATAAGGCGTTCAAGATAATAAACATCTTTCTGTGCATGTCCGTTCTCAATGTTCCACCATCTTACTCTCATCAAACTCTTCAGAACATTATAGTGTCAGACATTCTGTGGGAAGAACTGGGTTCAAATATCCATTGAGTCTTGAAGCTTATGGGGTGACTGTCAAGTTACCTCCTATCTGTAGGCTAGTTTGACAAAATGCTAAGAGAGTAAGATGGTGGAACATTGAGAACGGACATGCACAGAAAGATGTTTATTATCTTGAATGCCTTATTTAAATGGCGTGAGAATGAAAAGTACTTTTTCCCTGAGTCCTTACCAATTTTCTCTTTCTGGTGGGTGTCAGCTGCCTGGGGCCTTAATTCATCCTTAGTATTAACTACCAGACCTGAAAAGGCATCAGACAGTAATTGTGCTCCAGAGGCATTGAAGAGGCAGTGTCAAGTGTTATTTGAAATCAAATTTAAAAGAACTGCATGACGATTAGACTGAACAGTGAAGAGACAATGACCCTATTCAGGTGTTCAGTTCTTCCATCTAATTATAATTGTGTAAGGGAATGTTAAGGGATTGTGTGATGGAACCTCCTTCCTTGGAGGTTTTTAAGCAGAGGTTGGGTGGCCATCTGCCATGGATGCTTTAGTTGAGATTGCTGCATTGCAGGGGGTTGGACTGGATGACCCTTGGTGTCCCTTCCAACACTAGGATTCTAGGATTCTGGCTGCTTCTGCCGGCTCCTCTACATCCTTAGGCCCAACCCAGTGTTCCAGTTTGTATTGGAAGTCAAAGATCTGCATGGAGGAGCTTTGCTGGACTCATGTAGACCCCCAGAACCTACCCCCTTTTCAGCCTCCTTCCCAGCTCAGTGGCTTCTAGCCATGATGGCTATGCTCTGCCTTCACAGTCAGAGACAGTTAGCTTCTGAAAACCAGTTGCTGGAAACCACAGGAGGAGAGAGGGGTCTTGAGCTCAAGTTCTGCTTGTGGGAACAGAGTGCTGGATTAGATGGTGTTGAAGTAAGGGTAGCGAAATCGCAGCTAAGAAGCTCAAATCATAGGTATGACTGACGCTCTTCTTTGGAAATTAAACCAATGTCCAGACTTTAACATTCAAAAACTTTACTTGCAGAAACTTATAGTTATAGATGAGTTAAAACATAATATTTACTGCCACATGTTTTTCCAAGCATGGGCTTATAGTCTCTTCTTCTAACTTCCAAACAACTGTATTTTCCTCTCTTTCCAGAACTCAGCCTTCTGTATCTCAGTTCCACTTTTACCTTTGCATCTTTGCCCTCTTTCTTTCAAGCAGAGAAGCAGCACTCGATTCAACTTAGCAGTGTTCACGGTGGATTCTAAAAACTCTAGTCATCTTGCTTCACATAAAACGGAGTCTCTCCTTCACTTACCATGTGACCAACATTAGCCAATCACACAAGAACTACTAGAGAGCTCTCTAGAATTCAGTTACCAACCAATCAATTTTAAACTCATAGTAATGCACACAAGCATTTACAATTTCAGTGAATTAAATTGCTATACTTAACAGATGGGCCATTGGCTTGATCCATCAGGGCTATTTTTATGTTCTTATCTCCTCCACTGTGCTGCAGAATTTTGGTCCTCTCCTTTGGAAGGTGTCGCCTTCTAATCCCAGTTCCAATTCAGTTCCCTCGCTGGTTTATAGCAAGGAACTGGGGAAGCTTTTGAAGATAAAGGACAGCATTTATTCAGGGATAAACTTCCAGAGGTGTGTGCATGTCAGCAGTGGGTGGGGCCAGAGGCAACAGCTGTAACTCATTCCACTACATTCTAGACACGCAAAATTCAGAGGTGTTCAAGAATGCAATGGTGAAGCAATAAAACTCTGCATATGCTCAGAGGCACTCTTATCTGAAAACAGATATAATTTCCTAGTAAACCCAAGCTCCTATATATATATAATTAACTAAGCTTCACCCTTTACTTTAATAGAATGAGACAGGCACCCATGTAACTCCTGAGTTTAGAGAAGCATCACAAAGCCGCTTCTTCCTTCGCCTCTCCCACCCTCTGCATAAAAAGCTCGCTCTCAGAAAGAAGAATGTTAGCATATGATTTGAGAAAGCCAATAACTGACTGAACCAAGTTCAGCATAATGTGATCATTTATACTTTTGGCTCGTTCGCCGGGATTGAAGTTATTTTACTCCCACAGGGGCAACACTCTATTTTAAGTGCCCATTAACTAATCCTAAACAGCGGCAGGGAAAACCAGAGGAAGCGTATGTGTCAGCCCCATGAATACCAAGCAAAATCATGACGCTTGCTGCTGAATACCAAATGAATGCCACTCTGAAAAGGGACACTTGACATGATGGGGAGGGGAGAGGGGAGAGTCGCTGAAATAAGTAGCTATTCACAAAGTACCAGTATTCCCTGGCAGAAAGCCTTTGATGCTGTGCCACTGTATTTAAGGGCTAGGTCGGCATTTTCACCCTGGTTCCTCTTACCCCTCCTTCTCCAGCATCTTGTATAACTGGGTTAGGGGTGGGGGTCTTTAAAAACAAACAAACCCACTGGTACATAATTGGGAGAAGTGCATTCACAGGCTGGCATAAATTCATAGTGCTGATGGGAAATGTTCTATAACAGGCTATTTTCGAGCAAACTGACTAGCAATGTCTGGAAGCATTTATGATTAACTTAGTGGCGCTGTGGTTAAACCACTGAGCCTAGGGCTTGCTGATCAGAAGGTTGGCGGTTCGAATCCCTGCGATGGGGTGGGCTCCCGTTCCTCGGTCCCAGCTCCTGCCAACCTAGCAGTTCGAAAGCACATCAAAATGCAAGTAGATAAATAGGAACCGCTACAGCGGGAAGGTAAACGGCGTTTCCATGTGCTGCTCTGGTTTGCCAGAAGCGGCTTTGTCATGCTGGCCACATGACCTGGAAGCTATACGCCGGCTCCCTCGGCCAATAATGCGAGATGAGCGCGCAACCCCAGATTCGGTCACGACTGGACCTAATGGTCAGGGTCCCTTTACCTTTACTATGTAGTAAGGGGGGGGTATCATGCTGCTGGGGCCTCCATTCCTACCTGAGTGATCAAGGCCAGAAAGTAACATTGAAGAAGGGCTCTCAGACCCCCTGGTACTTTTGCAGGGCATCGTTTTGTGCCCAAATTTATTTAACATCCGTGTGAAGCTGCTGGGAGCGATCGTGTTTAATAGATTATTGTATTTTAATGTCTGTTGGAAGCCGCCCAGAGTGGCTGGGGAAACCCAGCCAGATGGGTGGGGTATAAATAGTATTATTATTATTATTATTATTATTATTATTATTATTATTATTATTATTATTATTTCGGAGTTCTGGGGCACAGTACCATTAATACGCTGGTGGCATGCAGGTCTATTTCTCCAAAACGTGTGAATCAAGAGGGGCTGTGTAAGAATTGGACCATTGCCTTAGTATAGTGGTGGACTGGATGAGGGTCAGTCTGAACCTTAAGTACAGTTCTCCACATTTCAACATTTATTTATTTTTTTAAAAAAGGACATGCTTATGAAAATTCATAAGCATTTTAATGTGAATTTTTCATACGACAGACATTTTTGCCCAGTGTATGCAGATGTTCCTAATATACATGATTTTGCAAAGCAATCTTCTTTAATGCAGTGTGCTATTCTATATTTTGTATGTTATCTTCACTAATATATATACATTAATCTATTGTATGCATTTTTTGTACACATTACTTGGTCAAAGAACTACATTGCAAAATCTGGATTTCAAAGGATGAGTGGTTCAGCATTGTTGCAGAAACTGTGAATTTGGTACATTCATTTCTAAATATAAATTGAATCAAATTTCTTCCCTATCGCGAACCATGGCCATTCTTGATAGCCTCAGATTAGGGGAAATCAGAGATACTGATCATAGGAAGCAGCTTTCTCTCATTGAAAGGGGGGGGGGGAATACCACTGATCATAATGTACTAGAACACTGATAAACACAGGAGGGGAGTAATTAGAATTATGGCAGCATTAGAGCAGAAGCTTAAATGAGATTCACTAAGACTCTAACATTTAAAAGCAAAATAACCAAGAGCCTCAGTGATCTCTGAGGTATTAAGAATGTTTTGCTCTTTTTAATTATTTTCAAGAGATCATTGGGCTCTGATCCCATTTACGCAGTTCTCTGCTTTAAATGCTTGGTATCTAATAATAATCCCCATGTTCACATGACATCACTAAAGATGTCCTCTGAGTCCTGGAGAACAACTTGCTGAAGCTCAGCATGCTTTCCTTCAATTCATCTAGAAAAATGTACAGTGGTACCTTGGTTTACGAACGTAATCCGTTCCGGAAGTCTGTTCTTAAACCAAAGTGTCCTTGAACCAAGGCTTGCTTTCCCATAGCAGTGGGGGACTCAATTTACAAATGGAACACACTCAACAGGAAGCGAAACACGTTCTGCTTCCAAGGCAAAGTTCACAAACCAAAACACCTACAGTCATACCTCGGTTTAAGTATGCCTCGGTTTGAGTATTTTCAGTTTAAGTACTCCGTGGACCCGTCTGGAACGGATTAATCCACTTTCCATTACTTTCAATGGGAAAGTTCGCTTCAGGTTAAGTACGCTTCAGGTTAAGTACAGACTTCCGGAACCAATTGTGTACTTAAACCGAGATACCACTGTACCAGGTAGTTTTGAATAGACACGTATAGGATTGTGCGACAAACATTGGCGGGATTTAAGCATAAGAAATTGCATTCAGCTGAGTCGGATCAATAGCCCATGTAGTTTAGTAGTGTCTACTCAACAGCAGCTCTTCATGGTTTTTGGCAGGGGCTGCCCCACTCCCAGTCCTACTTGCCAGGGATCAAACGGAAAGTACTCAAACCGTCATAGCTGCCAAGTTTTCCCTTTTCTCGCGAGGAAGCCTATTCAGCATAAGGGAAAATCCCTTTAAAAAAGGGATAACTTGGCAGCTATGGGTACCGTGTTTCTCTGAAAATAAGACACCGTATTACCGTATATTCATTTTTCCTCAAAAAAACACACCATGGCTTATTTTCAGGGGATGTCTTATTTTTTTAATTAAGTATGGTACAGTTTAACCTACAGTGGTGCCTCGACTTATGAATTTAATCCGTTCCGAACGCACCTTCGTAAGTTGAAAAATTCGTAAGTTGAAAAACGCCAATGGAAACACGATTTCCCATAGGAATCCCTATCTAAAACCACCGCGGTTTTTTTTAAAATGTTGAGACATTCGTAAGTGCGTGAGACATTACCTCCCTTCGTAAGTCGAAAAATTCGGTTGTCGAGTCGTTTGTAAATCTAGGTACCACTGTACAAGGTTAAACTGCCTATCACTATGGCTTATTTTCGGGGTATGGCTTATATTCCTTGAATGCTTAAAAATCCTGCTATGGCTTATTTTATGGCTACATCTTATTTTCGGAGAAACAGGGTGACTGTATTGAATTGCAGCCTTAGTAATTTTTGTGTGTTTTGTTTTGTTTTAAAATGCTGCAGCCTACCCTGGGGTACAGTGTTAGGGCAAACTAGATATTATCTGTCCTCTTTTCTTTAATGAAAGGTTATTTCAAACACATTTTGATTGCCTTGTAGAGTGGGGCAGGGGGGCATCACCCCACACTAAACAGCCCAGTCAACAAGCATAGGATTTGTGCTTTATTCCTTTATTGCCATCTTTGGTGCCCAGTCCCTAACATTCACTTTGTTGTTGTTGTTGTTCTTTAAGATCTACTTAATCCCATTTTCTGAAGTTTTGCTTGTACTATGCATTTTCCTTCCCAAGAATCCATTATCAGCTCCTCCCAGCTGGATGAGAAAAGGTGACTCAGTAACTGTTTTGTCAGTTTCTCTACCTCGGTGCATTAAATCATCCGATGATCTAAAGTGGCAAGTGAAGCTTCCACGCTGACAAATCAAGTGGGCCCTTCTCCCTCCCTTCCAGGAACTGTATCTCCTGCCATATCCACATGTACATAGCCAAGGCTTCTCTTTTCCCTTCCAGCTCAGCAAAGGGACTAAAACGCACCTTGGCAATCCCGCTATAGCATTTTTATTGCTTCGAATAGATATTTCCACATGCTGAAATGACCGTGTTTGGAACAACCATCGCTAAAAGCCTTTAAAAAGAAGAAGAAGGGAAATCTCATCAATGCTATAACCAGACAATCAATGAATTTCGCCGTGGGTGGTGTTTTTTGTTTTTTTTTGCAAGCCCTTCAGTGCATAGCATCGCTTTTCCTCTTTTCTGTGTGTGTCGTGTGCAGCGCCTATGCTGTAGTTCGGTTATTCAGCTGCTGTCAGGCTAATTGTTTCATTCAGCAAGGAAGCACATTCAGTGCCTTCCCTTGGTTTTTAATTAAGGTGCAACAGATATAGTCTAAAGAGCTGTAATCAAGGGGGAAGCAGGCAATGGCTGAACAGCAAACTGGCTGATATTCCCAAAACTCAATTCCAATGCACTCCCTTCTGCTTTTGCATTGTGGAAAACCAGGCTTTGTAATCCCTGGACAGATCTGGATGGGAAACACTAGGCAGTGTCTAGTGTTCATGTTCTGCTTATGCAAAGGACACATACTAGTGGGATGGAACTTTTCCTTCTTTCCCCTTGTAGGACCAGCCATGCACCCTTCAAAATTAGCTCCAGAGTATTGGGGAACCGTCTGCAGAAGATTTTGGGAGTGCATGGAGGGAGCCGAGGAAATTGAAGTGCCACTGTACCAAAGGAACTCCATGGGCACTGCTTTGAATACACTCCACTAAACTTTACTAAAATCAATTGTATTAGTATTTTTAAAAAGAAAAATACAGCTCCCGCTACAAACAGGGCAACCTTTTTTGTACCTGATGTGCCACAGGGATGAAACCAGATGTGTAGAATTTACAGAAACAATGTCCAACTAACAGCTATTAAGACTGTATAATTTATCTTCTGCCTTTCCTGCCAGGAATTTAATTTGGATTACCTTGGATCAGGGCCGTCTTAAGCAAATCCAGCGCCGTGGCGCAAAGGTCCCTCTGGCGCCCCCTCCCTTTCCCCAAGCTGCGCTCTCTCACCCTGGCTCAGGGTCCCCAGCTCCACCAGCCCAGGCTTCCCGCCCCCCCCCTCACCTGCTGTGCAGTGTCCCGCTGCCAGCTCAGGTCACACTGCTGACCCCTCTCCGCCCCAGCCAGGGCGCGGGCAGCTCACCAGCTCCCGCCACCTCCCCGGCCCGGAGGCCGCGTGGCCCAGCAGCTGCCATCCGCACCGGAGGAAATAAGTGTGAGCGGTGAATTCCGGGTCCCACAGTGTGCTGTTGTTCCCTGGCCGGCTTACCAGTCCACCGCTGCCTCTGCTGCCTCTGCCTGAGCTCTCTCGCTGGAATCTCTCACTGTGCTCCCAGTGACCCGAGGAGCCGTAGGCGGTTGCCACACCGCCGCCTGTGCCCCAGGAATGGTGGTGGTGGGGCAGCGGGCACCAGATGTGGAGGAGGCCCCTCGGGAGCCGCTCCCGCAAGTAACAGTGGCTCAGCGGGCAGTGGCTGAGGGGATTCCCGCGAGCCGAAGGAGAGGAGGCGGCAGAGCCATAGGGCTCAGACATCAGCTGTCTGGCGGGCACCGCAGCGCCCTGGTGGCCAGGCGCCCTGGCGCATTGCGCCACCCAGCCCAGGTCTAGAGACAGCCCTGCCTTGGATCCCATTCCTATAAGTGTTTATTTGGAAGGAAGTCCCACTGAGTTCAATGGGGCATACTCCCAAGTACGTGTGTATAAGACCGCAGGTTAAGTTTTCAAGCTCATCCTTAGTATGACTATTTACATAGGAGGGATTGTGTTTTTAAAATTAACAAAGGGATTTTAAAATGAGAAAATGCACTCCCTTTGAAGACATATCAAAGAACGAGAAATACATTCTGTCTCAAACATATAATTACGGTTGGAATATCGTTGTGAGGAACAACAGCTGAAACAATGCATATTTAAATGGAATGAGGCTGCAGGTATTCCAGTCACCTTTAGGGCATGAGAATATATTTGGACACAGAAAAATATTATTGCTATGTGTTCAAAAATTAGAGAGAATTGTTACAGAGAGTCAAGTATGTTGGAAGTGTTTTTTTAAAAAAAACAACCAAAAATAGGGGAGGAAGGGGCATCAAAAATAGTTGTATTCCCATGTTCCCTCAATAGGTGTTTTCCATCAACAGAAGGGAAGTGTTAGATACCACCAATTAATTTTGTTCTAAATTGAATTACTTCAGGTGATTGCTAAAAAAAAAGATCAAAGTGCATATTTTGAATAGCATAAATTGTGTTGTAATAATAGAGCACAAAACTAAGGAAAGAAACTCCTGTAAGGAAGGAAACCCCTATGCCTGCTCTTGACTGGGTTACACTCACTTGGAAGGAGCAGATACAAAGCTTGGGGCTACTTCTGTGTCCTTTGCTGTCACTTAAGGTCCAGGTGGTCTCACGGAGTGTCTTTCATCAGCTTTGGTTGGTGGCCCAGGCTGGGCCCCTATCTGGACATGGAGAGCCCAAATTCTGTTGTTTATGCACTGATAGCTTCTAGGTTAAATTACTGGCAATGCTCTGTATGTAGGGCTGCCCCTGAAGATGGTTCAGAAATTTCAGCTGGTATAGAATTTGTGGTGGCCAGTACAAGATGCTTTGAACACATTACACTCCTCCTGGCCCAACTGCACTGGCTGCCAATTAGTTCCAATTCAAAGTGCTGGTTTTGACCTGTAAAGCCTTAAACAGCTCAGGACCACAATGCCCCAATGACTACCTGTCCCCATATGAGCTAACCTTGACCCTGCAATAACTATCTGAGGCTCTTCTTCGTGTGCCTCTTCCATAAGAAGTCCAGAGGATGGCAACACAAGAACGGGCCTTTTTTTGTGTTGGCTCCCCATTTGCGTGTCGAGGTCCCCAAACCACTCTTCAAATAATTCACACCACGGACAGAATTTTTGTTTTGGGTTTTTGGCATGAATTTGGCCACAACTTTATTAAAATACAAAATATGTGAGTGGTTGCGTAGGCATTGGTTTACCAACTGTCCCCTAAGGACAGAACTAGCCTTAAGTCAGCAAGGGGAAACCCTACAGGGAGAGACAGCCCTCCCCTCTCCCGTCAGGCTCCCAGGGGCTCTCTCGCGGCCCTGGCCCCCGACCGGGGGTTACGGACATTGCATATTGAGCCCCTGTATTCCTGAACGGAATTTCCCCAACACACCGGCATCAACTTGAGGGGCCAACACAGTCAACAAGACCCATCATACAACCAACAAACTAACCAATGCCTAACCACCAACCTTACAAGTTGTGACTATTTGCTATGCAGTAGGCAAAAACCAGATGGCACCAGCCAATCAGCCAAATGGAAAAAATCCTACTGTGCCCCTGCCAAGCAGACGACCCCATGATAGGCACAGCAAGGTCAACACAGAGGCCTAAACATAGGGAGGGAGGGCAGGTGATCCGAAATATGCAGCCAAAGAGGAGGAATAAACGTGCCTGCCTTTTATACCCCTGGGCTGTCCCTCTGAAATTGAAACATGCTTCCCCCCAAAAAACAGCCTGGGTCCAATCAGAACAGTGGCCACTCATAGCCCCCACCCCAGCAACTCAGGGGTAGTTTGCTAGGTCCCACCGCAACACGTGCTCTTCATGAAGGAGAACCCACATTGTGGAATCTGTTCTCCAGGGAGACTTGCCTTGCACCTGCATTCCATATCTTTAGGAGCCAGGTGAAAAAGTTTCTCTAGATTCAGGACCGATTCACACTCCATGGCCTTTTAAATGTGTTTGAGAGTGTTATTGGTTTATTTTGCTTTTGTTTCCTTATGTATTTTGTGTTCTCATTTTGCATTTTTATGTTGGGAACAGCCCTGTGATCTTCAGATGAAAGGTGACACAGAAATTTAATAAATAACAATAAAGATAACACAGAAATGAGCTGGACCATAAAGAAGGCTGATCGCCGAAGAATTGATGCTTTTGAATTATTTTGCTGGAGGAGACTCTTGAGAGTCCCATGGACTGCAAGAAGATCAAACCTATCCATTCTGAAGGAAATCAGCCCTGAGTGCTCACTGGAAGGACAGGTCCTGAAGCTGAGGCTCCAATACTTTGGTCATGTCACGAGAAGAGAAGACTCCCTGGAAAAGACCCTGATGTTGGGAAAGATGGAAGGCACAAGAAGAAGGGGACGACAGAGGACGAGATGGTTGGACAGCGTTCTTGAAGCTACGAACATGAGTTTGACCAAACTGCAGGAGACAGTGGAAGACAGGAGTGCCTGGCGTGCTCTGGTCCATGGGGTTACGAAAAGTCAGAAATGACTAAACAACTAAACAACAACACAGAAATATTCTAACCCATGAAACAATCGTGGAAAAGAATATTTATTTCTCCTGTTTGTGTTGTGTTCTGTTATTACAGTGCAAACTTGTCACAATTTGGGATGGTCAGAAACTTTTCAAGAAAACAGAAGACTCTCACCCTGGCAGACATTGTTAGGGAATTTTCAGCTGGAAAGAGTTCCAAGCTATCAGTTCTGAGGCTATTACCTAGCTCAAACTCATTTAACACCTTTCAGTTAAGACACAATATTTTTTTCTCACCCTTTTGTTCTCCTTGCAATATACAGAAGCTCTTTCCATCAATAGAGAGCTTGGTTTCGCAGCCTTAGCTTGCCCACAGAGGGGAATTTTTTTTGTCCCCTAAATGTGAGATGTAAGAAACTGGTTCCCCTTCATGGATCAATGCCTTGTCGCGGCGAAGGGGCTTGAATAACTCAGAGAAGCTATGAGCTATGCCATGCAGGGCCACCCAAGATGGACAGGTCATAGTGGAGAGTTTTGACTAAACGTGATCCACCTGGAGAAGGAACTGGCAAGCCACTCCAGTATCCCTGCCAAGAAAACTCCATGGACAAAGACAACAGGCATATAAAAGTTATGACGCTGGAAGATGAGCCCCTCAGGTCGGAAGGCGTCCAACATGCTACTGAGGAAGAGCGGAGGACAAGTACAAGTAGATTCAGAGCTGATGAAGCGGCTGGGCCAAAGCCGAAAGGACGCTCAGTTGCGGATATGCCTGGAAGCGAAAGGAAAGTCCGATGCTGTAAAGAAAAATATTGCATAGGAACCTGGAATGTAAGAACCATGAATAGAGGTAAGCTGGATGTGGTCAAAAATGAGATGACAAGAATAAATATCGACATCCTGGGCATCAGTGAACTAAAATGGAAGGGAATGGGTGAATTCAGTTCGGGTGACTATCATATCTACTACTGTGGGCAAGAATCCTGTAGCAGAAATGGAGTGGCCCTCATAGTCAACAAAAGAGTGGCAAAAGCTGTAATGGGATGCAATCTCAAAAATGACAGAATGATCTCGATACGAATCCAAGGCAGACCTTTTAACATCACAGTAATCCAAGTTTATGCACCAACTACCGGTGCTGAAGAAAGTGAAATTGACCAATTCTATGAAGACCTACAACACCTTCTAGAAATGACACCAAAGAAGGATGTTCTTCTCATTACAGGGGATTGGAATGCTAAAGTAGGGAATCAAGAGATAAAAGGAACAACTGGCAAGTTTGGCCTTGGAGTTCAAAACGAAGCAGGGCAAAGGCTAATAGAGTTCTGTCAAGAGAACAAGCTGGTCATCACAAACACTCTTTTCCAACAACACAAGAGACGACTCTACACATGGATATCACCAAATGGGCAGCATCGAAATCAGATTGATTATATTCTCTGCAGCCAAAGATGGAGAAGCTCTATACAGTCAGCAAAAACAAGACCTGGAGCTGACTGTAACTCAGATCATCAGCTTCTTATAGCAAAATTCCAGCTTAAACTGTAGAAAGTAGGAAAAACCACTGGGCCAGTAAGATACAATCTGAATCAAATCCCTTATGAATACACAGTGGAAGTGAGGAACAGGTTTAAGGATTTAGATTTGGTGGACAGAGTGCCTGAAGAACTATGGATGGAGGCTCGTAACATTATACAGGAGGCAGCAACGAAAACCATCCCAAGGAAAAGGAAATGCAAGAAGGCAAAATGGCTGTCCAACGAGGCCTTACGAATAGCGGAGGAGAGGAGGCAAGCAAAATGCAAGGGAGATAGGGAAAGATACAGGAAACTGAATGCAGATTTCCAAAAAATAGCAAGGAGAGATAAGAGGGTCTTCTTAAATGAGCAATGCAAAGAAATAGAGGAAAACAATAGAATGGGGAAAACCAGAGATCTGTTCAAGAAAATTGGAGATATGAAAGGAACATTTCGTACAAAGATTACCATAATCAAGGACAAAAGTGGTAAGGACCTAACAGAAGCAGAAGACATCAAGAAGAGGTGGCAAGAATACACAGAGGAATTATACCAGAAAGATATGGAGGTCTCGTACACCCCAGGTAGTGTGGTTGCTGACCTTGAGCCAGACATCTTGGAGAGTGAAGTCAAATGGGCCTTAGAAAGCACTGCTAATAACAAAGCCAGTGGAAGTGATGATATTCCAGCTGAACTATTTAAAATTTTAAAAGATGATGCTGTTAAGGTGCTACACCCAATATGCCAGCAAGTTTGGAAAACTCAGCAATGGCCAGAGGATTGGAGAAGATCAGTCTACATCCCAATTCCAAAGAAGGGCAGTGCCAAAGAATGCTCCAACTACCGCACAATTGCGCTCATTTCACACGCTAGCAAGGTTATGCTTAAAATTCTACAAGGCAGGCTTAGGCAGTATGTGGACCGAGAACTCCCAGAAGTGCAAGCTGGATTTCGAAAGGGCAGAGGAACCAGAGACCAAATAGCAAACATGCGCTGGATTATGGAGAAAGCTAGAGAGTTCCAGAAAAATGTCTACTTCTGCTTCATTGACTATGCAAAAGCCTTTGACTGTGTCGACCACAGCAAACTATGGCAAGTTCTTAAAGAAATGGGAGTGCCTGATCACCTCATCTGTCTCCTGAGAAATCTCTATGTGGGACAAGAAGCTACAGTTAGAACTGGATATGGAACAACTGATTGGTTCAAAATTGGGAAAGGAGTACGACAAGGTTGTATATTGTCTCCCTGCTTATTTAACTTATATGCAGAATTCATCATGCGAAAGGCTGGACTAGATGAATCCCAAGCAGGAATTAAGATTGCCGGAAGAAATATCAACAACCTCAGATATGCAGATGACACAACCTTGATGGCAGAAAGCGAGGAGGAATTAAAGAACCTTTTAATGAGGGTGAAAGAGGAGAGCGCAAAATATGGTCTGAAGCTCAACATCAAAAAAACCAAGATCATGGCCACTGGTCCCATCTCCTCCTGGCAAATAGAAGGGGAAGAAATGGAGGCAGTGAGAGATTTTATTTTCTTGGGCTCCTTGATCACTGCAGATGGTGACAGCAGTCACGAAATTAAAAGACGCCTGCTTCTTGGGAGAAAAGCAATGACAAACCTAGACAGCATCTTAAAAAGCAGAGACATCACCTTGCCGACAAAGGTCCGTATAGTTAAAGCTATGGTTTTCCCAGTAGTGATGTATGGAAGTGAGAGCTGGACCATAAAGAAGGCTGATCGCCGAAGAATTGATGCTTTTGAATTATGGTGCTGGAGGAGACTCTTGAGAGTCCCATGGACTGCTAGAAGATCAAACCTATCCATTCTTAAGGAAATCAGTCCTGAGTGCTCCCTGGAAGGACAGATCGTGAAGCTGAGGCTCCAATACTTTGGCCACCTCATGAGAAGAGAAGAATCCTTGGAAAAGACCCTGATGTTGGGAAAGATGGAGGGCACAAGGAGAAGGGGACGACAGAGGACAAGATGGTTGGACAGTGTTCTCGAAGCTACGAACATGAGTTTGACCAAACTACGGGAGGCAGTGCAAGACAGGAGTGCCTGGCGTGCTATGGTCCATGGGGTCACGAAGAGTCGGACACGACTAAACGACTAAACAACAACAACAACAACAACAACAACAAGAAACTGGTTGCTAGGGTCTCAGAACCACATCATCATTGCATGTTGGATAGGGGGGGGGGGGGAGTATAGCCACAGAGGGGAAGGAAGGAAGATTTGCTGTATGTAACCTAGTTAAAACCAACCTGGGATTAAACAGCCAGAAATGAGTTGTCATTTCTCTTGAACTGGAAAATTCTTTCTTCCTTTCCAGTGTACATTTTGCCATGCTGGCCCTAATAGGCCCCCTAGATAGCTTGCAATAAAATCAATAAACGCTGTTAAAACGTCACTTGGAAGCACCTGTTACATCAAACAGCAGAGGACAGATGAGAAGGCACTCAGTCTCAGAGCCACCACCAGCTCTACTGAAAAGCGAGACTTCTCCCTCCATCAAATGTCACCTGGCAGGAACCATTGTATCAGGCTATGATAGAGGAATGGGGAGAGATATGCCAGGCTATGATCTTCCAGGGGTGGGGGAATTTAGTCTGCATATGTACCATATTTGCACTTTCTGGAACAACATGCAAAATGAAACACATTTAATCTTATAAGATACACACTTATTCAAATTTTGCAGGGCCATGCTCCTGCCAAGTAAAGTGTGCAAAATGCCAGGGCAATGTGCACATACAAATGCATGCATATGTTAGTGGAAATAACATGCAAGAATGCATTAAAGTAGGGGAAGTTGCTTTTCAAAATATGAATCAATGGCAAACTTGCATACAAAATGGGTGCATCAGTAGAAATTCAAAAGAAAGTGCTGGTGGATTTCTATGAGGTTTTTTGTTTTTGTTTTTTTAATGAAAACTGATGGGGAAACTGGAGAATTGAATTTAAGATTGGGGGGAAAATGAGAAACTGGGAGAAACAGATTTGCCTATCCATGCTATCAGCTTTGCAGCAATTTGTCACCTGGCAGAGGATGAAGTAAATGAAATAGGTATACAGTGGTACCGCTGTTTACGAACTTAATCCATTCCGGAAGCCTGTTCTTAAACCGAATCTGTTCTTAAACTAAGGTGCGCTTTCCCTAATGAGGCCTCCCGGCGCTGGTGCCCTTCCACTGTTCAGCCTCCATTTGTAAACCAAGGTAAAGTTCGCAAGCCGGAACACTACTTCCAGTTTTGCAGAGTTTATAAACTGAATAGTTCATAAACTGTTTGTAAACCGAGGTACAAGTGTAAATGAAATTTGGGAAGTTAATAAAAAGGAAGAATGCAGCAACAATCTAAAAGAAGAGGGGGGAATTAAAACCATATGAAAACACTCCTCAGATCCAGCTGTGGTCAACACACTCAGGAGGTTGTGATCTCCCTTGGGACGTTGTGGACTCTCCTTTGTTGGAGGTTTTAAAGCAGAGGTTGGATGTCATGAATGCTTTAGCTAAGATTCCTGTGTTGTAGGGAGTTGGCCTAGATGACTCTTGGGGTCCCTTGGGGCTCTACATTTCTATGATTCTACTCTCTAGAACTGCCCAAGGAAATAGGACTGGAATGACCTAAATCAGCTCCCCGATACCACAGTCAATGGTATCAAAAGCCACTGAGGGGTCAAGGAGGAATCAATGGAGCTGCACTCCTCCTGTCTCTCTCCTGACAAAGGTCATCAACCAGGGTGATCAAGACAGTCCTGGTTCCATAACCATGCCTAAAGCTGGAATGAAATGAGCTTAGATCAGGTGTGGAGGACCCATGACCCTCTGGATGTTGTTGAACTACATTTCCCATCATCCTTGGTCATTGGCCATGCTTGCTGGGACTGATGAGGGATGTAGTTCAACAGCAGCTGAAGAGCTACAGGGTCCCCATCCCTGGTTTAGATGATCAATGTCAAAGCCCAGCCACTGTGTTCTCAGGCACCTTGACCCCAAAAGGGAACACAGGGGACCAGCCAATAGTTGTCTAGCACTTCTGGGTCCAGGAGCATCCTCTTCGATTATGTCATTATTAGACGGTATGCCCACTGTGTAGATCAGGCATGGCCAAACTTAGTTTTGGGACTACAACTCCCATCACCCCTAGCTAACAGGGCCAGTGGTCAGGGATGATTGGAACTGTAGTCCCAAAACAGCTGGAGGGCCAGGTTTGTCCATGCCTGATGTAGATGATACCCATCCACTCCCAATTCATTTTTTAAAAAACAACAGCTCCACATCTCCTCCTCCCTTCACTGCTTTTACAAGACTGCTGCATCAAATTCTTTGATGGCAGGTGCAGAATCATCATGAATATATTAAGTAACAGGAAAATATTCAGAAATAGACAGAAAGAAGCTTTCATCTTGGCTAGACTCAGGACATAGGTCCAATACATCTAAAACATTCTAGATTAAAACCATCCCCTAAAGAACAGAAAGAGCTGAAGATAATTCCTGGATAAATTAATTTCACACATTTTTACCCACTCTATTTTCTCTCTCCCCTCCTAATATTACATCGTTTGTTCCTAATAGATGGCCGCGAGTTGTGTGTGTTCCACCATGACATCTGTAAGTACGTTTCTGCCATTTTTCTTCACTCAAAATTTCTTCCAGCATTTATATTTAACTTTTTTTTATCTTTCTCATATTGTGAACCTAAGAGGGAGATGAAGGCACTTGGGGGTAGGAATGATGGAGAGAAAAAATGGGCAGGGGAAGAAGGTGAAGTGGTGCTAAATGAACTTCTTCTTCTTCTTCTTCTTCTTCTTCTTCTTCTTCTTCTTCTTCTTCTTCTTCTTTTTGGGTAGTGGGTGATTGAGAGCAGGAAGACGGTGTTTTAAGGGTTAAGATGTGCTGCTGAACAAGCCTATGGAACTGTTATAACAGAAAAATTAATAGCATGTGCACACGAACAGAGTAGGGAGGAGATTATTTTCATCAGGACTGTGAGCCACGCAAAGGGGCAGTGGTTAGCCATTTACACTTCATGTTCGTAACTAAAATAACCTCTTATGCCTGTGATTTTCTAAAGGGGAAAAGCTTCTCTTTGGGGGGGGGGTTAATAAAAGGCATGGGGTTTTTTCCCCTGGGATTGCTGAGTGGGAGCAAAGGATTAAGCACCCCCCCCCTCCCTGGCTCCATGCACACTTTAGTTCTAACAAAATCCACACATGCACACAAACACACACAGGGGAGGGAGAGAGAGAGAGAGAGAGAGAGAGAGAGAGAGAGAGAGAGAGAGAGAGAGAGAGAGACTGCTATTCATTCCCCACCCAACCAAACTGATTGCTAGTAATGCACTCTTAGGAAAGGGCAGACCAGTCTGCTTCATGTCTGTGTCAATTTTGCATGCGTTCATTTATCAGTCCTTTCTTTCCTGTTTCCACAAACAGCTCCGTTGTTTCTTGTTTTTGTTTGAAAGGAAATTCATATTGAAATATTGAATGCGTACTTTCCCACAAAACAAATAAAGCATTTCTTTTCTCCCAAAGAAATGTATTTTACTCTAAAATATGTATTTATAATGGGCACGGCAGACGTGGGTTGTTGTTTTTCCCAAGAGACTGCACTGTAACATTTGGAGAACATCGTGGTTCTGAACTGTGAGGTTAGTGTGGGAGGTGTAGATCAAGTCGGTTTGCTGGAATTAGCAAAGACAGAATTATTCATCATTGCCATCTACTTTGGACATTAGACGCCCCCTCCTCTCCCTACACCCCTTCTCTGGCCTAGGGAAAGGGCTGTAGCTCATTGTTAGAGCATCTGCTTCCCATGCCAAAGGTCCCAATCCCTCAGCGTCTCTAGATAAGGCTGGGAAAGATTTCCCTGTCTGAATTCCTGGAGAACTGCTGTTAGTCAGTGTAGACAAGATCAGTAGGAAGCCTGCCCCTGCCCTCAGGCTTACTATCTAAAAGACACAGCTTGAAAGGAAAAAGGGATGGTGAGGAAGGAGGGGGGACACAAGCTCAGCCTACGTTCATTCATCATGCTGAAACACTTTCCCTGAAAAACAAAGAGGTGTCGTGGTTCTTCTTGGATTCCTTTGCAGCAGGGCTGAGAAAGGTCTCTGCAGGGGAACTATTGGAGACCAGGGTGAGGGAAATAAGGCTCTGGGGGCAGGGCCATCTTAAGTATATCCGGTGCCGTGGTGCAAAGATCTCTCCGGCACCCTCCCCTGCTTCCCAGAGTTGCCAACCTTTTTATGGCACTGCCGGCAGCTTTGTGGGACTGGAGGAGGCGGGCAGTGACTGGAGGGCGGCTCCTCTGGCGGGGAAGAGGCGCGGCACTGCTTCAGTGAGGTGGGTGAGTGCAGCGAGCTGATGCCAGGAGGTGCTGCGCCGCGCCACACCGCACCCAGCCTCTGCCTCTTCCCTGGAACCTGTGCCGCAGTGGCCTCGGCAGGTGGAGGCTCTGGGCGTGGCGCTGCTTTGGCACGGCATGGCAGAGGCCTGCAAGGGCAGCGAGCTGATGCAGGGAGGTGCCGCCTCTTCCCTGTCGCCCTCCAGAACTTGGTGCCCTGTTGCATAGCTGCCAAGTCTCCCGTATTCCCTGGGAAATCCCCGTTTTCAAGCTGTTCCTAGCTGAAAAAACAGATTCTTTTGTTTTTACCTGGTTTATTCTGGCGCGGCGGCCATTTTGGAACTGGGCAAAGCAGCATCAAAAGTCACTTCTGAGCATGCTCTGCCCAGTTCTAAAATGGTGGCAGGGTTTCTTCCGGTCTGCTCCTTCCGGCCCGGTCCCTTATTTCTCCGACAGCAACTTGGCAGGTATTCTGTTGCCCGGCACCACTTGCCTCTATGGGCAAGACACCCCTGCCTGGGGGCTGAAGTCTAACCCTATCTGGGGACCCAAGGCTGAGAGAAGCAGGGTAGAGCCATATTTGCCATACATTTTAAAACACTGTGACACTACTTTGTACAATCATGGCTTCTCCCAAAGAATCCTGGGACTTGTAGTTTGTTGAAGTTCCTGAGCTGTTAGGAGAGTGCTTATTCTCCTCGGAGAGCTACAATTCCCAGAGTGGTTTATCAACCAATCCCTCTTCACGGGGAGCTCTGCGGACTGTAGTTCTGTGAGGGGAATAGGGGTCTCCTGACAATCCTTTTAAGAAACAACAGCTCCCAGAATTCTTCAGGGGGAGCCGCGAGTGTTTAAAGTGGTATTTTAGTGATTTAAATGAATTGTGTGAACGTGGCCTAGTGTGTAGGTGGAAGAGAGAATGCTTTCTTAGGAAAAAGAAAACACAGACCAGATTGTTGCCTTCTGTACAGAAAACTGATGTTCATGGAATGTAATTACTTGTGGGAAACAGTACAAAACAGCTGTAAATATTCCCTGTGGACTTGGAATACTTTTCACCAAGTTGTGTGCAGAATGCATTTGTTTAAGCAGATACCGCATAATGATGCGGCAAGGCGGCTGTCACTCGGTGCGAAAGGAGTATATTAAAAATTTACAAAGCAGGAGGGAATGCTTACTGCGTCATTCGGAAGGATCTTGTGCACTTCAGATGTGATTAAAATTCACTGGAAGCAATATTAGTGATCCTGTGGCATATTCCCATGACCTACCAGGCAGCTTTGAGGAACAACAAAGTCTTTGTAGTCGAGAGATGGAGGGGTGGTTGATAAGCTGTTGAATGTAAAGGTATGAAGAAGAAGAAGGGGAAAAAACCACCACCATCTTGTCTGACCTGAATGCAGAAAGTCTTAGGAAGCTGATAACTCATGGAATTGTAAAACTGTACAACTGGAAGGTACCCCGAGGATCATCTAGTCCAACCCCCTGCAATGCAGGAATCACAACTAAATTCTTTCTGAATTTTGTGGGCTGGCAGTGTTATTAATCCCAATGGGGAGCCAAGATTTGTAGAGGGTTGGGTTTTTTTAACGTATTTTTAATTAAAAATTTCTTGGTTTACCAAAGTATGCGCAATGTCTCTTTTTTCAAGTTACGTTTTCTGCAGATCAGTTTCATTTATTGAGACATTAGTGTTACATTAGGAAGAAAAGGGGGAAAGAGGTGGAGGGGGCCATGGTGAGTGGGGGTGGGGTCAGGTGGCAATGCTTCTATTCTGCTTAATGTATCTGTGGGGCTTTGTGCCAGCGTCGCTTGTGTGGGTTCTTTTTGCTATTCACTTGTGTTCCTTTGGTGGTGAGAGAGGCTGGGGTTGGCCTAGGACAGGCATGGCCAAACTTGGCCCTCCAGCTGTTTTGGGACTACAATTCCCATCATCCCAAACCACTGGTCCTGTTAGCTAGAGATGATGGGAGTTGTAGTCCCAAAACAGCTGGAGGGCCAAGTCTGGCCATGTCTGGCCTAGGGTGTGGTTGTTTGTCTGTGATTGGCTGTGGTGAACTTTGTTTTCATGTGTGAGGGGGGGCGGGTGTTTTTGAATCAGGTTAGCCATATTGATCCGTATGCTGTTGGCGGATTCTTGTCGTTGTCTTGTCGGGCTGTGATATTTGTCCCTGGGTCAGTTTCAGTTTATTGGTCGTTTTTTCCCTAAGAAGGCTGTTTCCCATACTATTTGGTACCATTGGCCCATGCTTACCGTATTTTTAAAGTCCTACAGAGCCTTGGTCAGCTCCTCAAGTCAACGGATTCCTTCTGAGATGACGGGCTGCAGTTTTCCCTTCCACTTCTGACAGGGCGTGCTATGGACCAGTGAGGCTCAGACCAGAAAATCCCTTCATCTACAAGCCATCTCAGTGCTGCAACAATTGAGGTGCCTGGGCCCTACTACGAGGTCCAGACAGGTGTGGACTTTTCTAATATGGTGTCAAAATTTGACACACACACCCCCACAACCCAAAGCCACCTTCCCAAAGCCGGGTGAGCGAAGCGCTGGGATTTGGGAAGGAGGCGGGAGACTCTGGCAGGGCCTTAGAGCCTGCGTGGTGTAGTGGTTAAGAGCGGTGGTGTCAAGGAGATACAGTTTCTCTCCTCACTGTAATCACCACTTCACACCCATTGGCGTTTTTATGGTCTTTGTTTACAAGTATTTACAAAAGGCATCACAAGCTAATTACCATCAGCTTGAGTCTGTTTATTCAGATACTGCCAATGACCTCCACCCCCTTTTCCAGCACCTAAACCTTCTTTGGCCCTGCCTCTTTTCCTCCCATAAATCTCCCTCCTCCCTCCGATTCAGAGGTTAACCCTTGCGGTGCCTGGGAGGCTGCTGGCTCACTTCTCACTTCTTCCTGGTTCCTAGCGTTTACAGACTCTAACATTTCTGTACTGTGCCCTGCTTCCCCCTCCTCTCCAGACACACATTCCTCTGCTGCTTCTGGTCCTTGCCAAACGCTCCCTACCATGTCAGGGTATTCTGAGCGTTCTTACTCTGCCCAGACAGGTGGACTCGTAATCTGGTGAACCGGGTTCACTTCCCCGCTCCTCCACATGCAGCTGCTGGGTGAACTTGGACTAGTCACACTTCTCTGAAGTCTCTCATCCTCACTCACCTCACAGAGTGTTTGTTGTGGGAGGGGAAGGGAAAGGAGATTGTCTCCTTAAGGGGAGTGAAAGGCGGGATATCAAATCCAAACTCCTCCTCCTACTCCTACTCCTCTTCTCTTGCCTCCTCCCCAAAGCTGGGCAAGCACTAACTAGACTTTGGGAAGGAGGCAGGAGGACTTGCCACAGGAGAAAGGGCAAAAGGCTGCAGAAGAATACGGGGGTGGGGGGGGCTGCCTCTCCTATTGTGATAAGCTCTGTTTCCCTCTTGTCTCCATGGGCATGCAGAGTGATGTGCAGAGCAGAACAGAGATTAGAGATGCCCCATTGCAGTTTGAGGCCGCTTGGGAAACGTGGCAGAGGGGGAGCCTGAAGACGGAGAGCATCAGTCCTGGCAACTGCACTGTAGGGGGGAGACTTACTTGGATGCCAATAAAGTTGTGGTCTTCTTCGAACCCCAAACCCTAAATGTTGTTCTCTGCATGGTTATTCATTCCCCCAGGGAACTGCGGGGTCACGAGGCCTTGGCACGCAAAGGGGTCCTCTCCTAGCAAGATGCCCACAAGAGGCTTTGATTTTCATACCGTTGTGTTGTGCAGCAGTATTGATAAATAATGCTGTTTGGCAAGTCTGATAACATTTTCCCAGCAACGCAGCCTCGAAACACAATGAAGCATTCCTGAAAACGTGTAGCTAAGCTCGATAGAAGAATCACAATGAAGTTTTGCGGGGTTTTGCTAAAAAATCGGCGCCGTTTGACTTCTTTATCCTCAAAGCTTCTGCTCTCCCTTTCTTGTCTTCCTCTGTTGATCTTTTGAAAAGAACATTAAAGGATGGCTTGCCGGGCGGGGGTGGGGTGGGGACTGGACTAGGGAGGGGGAGAGCTGTAAATATATCATTGAACCCCAATGGTTCTTTGGTTACCAGTATGAACTCGTGTGGCATTATCCCACATTTTAAACAGAATTGCTGGGGTTAATTAGATTTTTGACCCCTAAAATGCGTAAGTATCTCTGATGAGTTACTTGCAACTGATAAATCTTGTGGGTGCATGAGAAGCCCGAAGCATAACAAACAGACTATATGAATGTATGAAATCTTCATCTTCGTTCTTACGACAGCAAATATGTACTTGACATTTAATTAAATATCCAAATGTCCACCAGATCTATAATAAACCTTTTTCTGAGACCTCTAAATGTCAAGGGAAAGCTCATTTTATATAAAATGTATTGAGTTTCCCCCACCAACCCACTCTCCTTCCTTGCAATGATTCAAGCTCAAAAGAAGATGCAGCTCTTTAAGAATTATTCAGAAACAAACACAGGCATATTTTATCTCCTAAAGCCCTTTTTACAAAGGCTACGAATCAGCTAGCTGCTTGATAGTCTGAAGAGTAGGGCTTCTTTTAATTTATCATACAGGAGTTGAAAACATTCGTTTTGCAGATATGCCAGATTGGCCAAAAATAATTCATGTGCCTCAATGTAGGTTACACAGTAAAAGTTGCAATCGTTGACTCCATTTATTAACTGCATTCCAGCAGATCACAGGCACTGTGGTTTACCCAAAAGTGCATGCTGGGAAAAAGAAGCCAGAAGAGGTTGCAAAACAGCACCCTCTAGTGGTGGCTACACTGGTACTACAGCTAGAAAAACTTCCCTCTCCACAGCACCTCGGCTCACCTTTACAGACTAGGCCGGACTATGCCGAATGGAGGTGGGGACTCGCATGGGTGGGTATGGGGGGGGGTGGAAGGGAAGGAATAGGTCATGGGTCAGGACAGGGTGGGGGGAATCACAGGGATGAATGAGGGGGGGGAGACAGGATATGTCATGGATTGGGATGGGGGGGGGGACACAGAGATGAGCCACAGCAACACGTGGCTGGGCCAGCTAGTGCCAGTATAAATTCTGCTGGTTTAAATTCTGCTGGCCGAGCCAAGATGAAGGGCTTATATCAGTGTATCTCAGCTTCAGCCAAGGCAAGGGACTTATGGCAGTGTAGACCCAGCTGAGCCTAGGAAAGCCCAGGATCTACCAAATCCAAACTCTCTCATATCAGTGGGTCCTGAGTTTGGATTGCACTGTTGGACTTTGATACGGGAGAGACAGACTTAGATTCTCCCCTTCCTTGGCTCCTCTCTACTAGACCTGTCTCTCTCAATTCCTTCCTCTTTTGGACCCCAACATTTCAACCTTGCCTTGCAAATGCCAAACGACACTCTCCTATCACCAGCGTGGAAATCAAATTCAACTGCCAGTCTGTTCAGCTCCTGCAAGAGGTGGGGGGATGACCACCTTGTCATTTGCCTCAGGCAGTAAAATGTCTCGAGCCAATCCTCATTTTGACAGCATGGTAGAAAAGGTTCATAACTGACACTCCATTAATTCCTAGAGAGAGTACCCTCCCCCATATGCCCATATGCCTCCTTGTACCAAATCTATGCATCACTTCACACCAATGTGGAAATGTTCACTCTGACCACCTGTTTAGAGAAGACAGTGGACAGATGGTGCTCAAATGCGGTACCAAGGTGCATCGCTGAAATAGCAAGATCTGTCTCTTTAAGTTGGTAAGCACAATGTAAAAAAACCATTTCAGAAGTGTTCACTGGCCTTCTGTCAACCCATCTGAACTATCATAACATTATGTAGGCTGACATCATGAGATACCTGTGTCATGTCACATCACCTCCCAGCTTCGTTGGGCTCACAATTCCTCCCCCAGTCCCACAAGGACATTTGCTATAAATGCCACTACTTTGAAACACCACGTCACAACAAATACCTGTAATGTGTCCATCACCATTATGGGGTTAGCTGTCACCTGTAGCATCAACATAAATCTAACGACAAACTCTCTTCTCTGTTGACTCGTTTAGAACAGAAATTACAGTCAACAAGATAAAGGAACATCAGCCAACTACTAACTTGGGTCATTAGGGTAGTACTTGGAGCAGGTTACAGTTCTATACAGTGGTACCTCGGTTTAAGAACAGTCCAGTTTAAGAACAGATTTGGTTTACAAACTCTGCAAATCCGGAAATAGTGTCTTGGTTTGAGAACTTTACTTCGGTCTAAGAACTGAATCCGAACAGTGGAAGGGCACCGGTGGTTGGAGGCCTCATTAGGAAAAGCGCACTTCGATTTAAGAACTGTTTCGGTTTAAGAATGGATGTCTGGAACTGATTAAGTTATTAAACTGAGGTACCACTGTATATGAACATCATCTAGAGCAGGGGTTGTCTACCTGGTCCCTACCACCCACTAGTGAGCATTTCAGGATTCTAGGTGCTGAATCCTCCTTCCATCAAGCACTGGTGGGCAGTAAGGAAATTTTACCATTGAGAAAGATGCATTAGTGGGCGGTAGGTATAAAAAGGTTGACTACCCATGATCTAGAGGGTTAGAACAATCTGTGAAGGTTCTGACCATTTCAGAAAATAAGGGGACAAAGCTAAGCCAAATATTCTCCTGTTTCAGTTTTTGGGCACAAACTAACCTTTTCCTCATATGAGATTCCCACAACCAATGAAAAACACTCCCTGTGGATTTTCACATTTTAAAGTTCATTTGGTGCCAATGTTTGCGCTTGCTGCAGAAGAGAGCCATGGCTCAGTGGTAAATAATTGGTGTAATGGCAAAATCTCCAAAATTCAGTCCTTGACATCTCTAGGTAGGGATGGGAAAGACTGCTGTTTTGGAGAGCAGCTGAGATAGACAGGCCAATGGTTTGATTTGCTATAAAGCAGTTTCAGGTGTCTTCTGGTTGCTTCTGCTTACTCCTGAATAATCAGGGATCACACAAGGAATGGAATGATGTCACAGCTACTCAGATGTGTCGGTATTACTGATGAAGGCAAAGAAAAGTTAGGACAATGCAAAAGTACATGTAAACAGTTTTGCACCAAGAAAACCCAGAAGCTTTCTCAACATTACTGATTTTTCTTCTTTTGTTTGAAAGATTGTATGTTGCAGTCCTGCTTTATAATGGAGTCTGACAAGGATGCCTCCGGCTCTGTGATTTTTGTATATATATATCACAAATAAAGCTTACCAATGAAATTAGCAAATATGATATTGATTGGGAATGCAGCAGAATGAATACTAATTCTGAAAGGAAGTGGGATTCATTTATTCATGTCTGGACCCAAAACAGGGGCTAGCCAAAAGTATGATTTTTTTAAAAAAAAAATCAAAAATGTTATGCTCCCTCATAAATCAACTTGATTTAAATATTATAACTTTGATACTCAGTGTTGCCAATGTAAATATGAAGTGTCCATATTAAAATTGAATTGAAAATTATATTCCAAAGGGAGCCACCATTATGATTCACCTCATTGGGGAAATGTTTTCTCCTCCTTTTACTTGTCTACCAATATAATTCCACCAATAATTCACAATAGAAATAGTTATTTGCTTCTTTAAAAAAATGCACCCAAAATTTGGCTCTGATTATTTTTAAAGTGTTCAAAATGCAAGGAGGCAGGTTAATTAGGTTTTTTGACCCGAATAGACTTTTTTAAAAAAATAGTGTCCCCAGTGACTCATTAATTGCCTTCTCAGGGCTTAAAATTGTCTGGAAAGCAAAGTGTTTGATGCTAGGGGCATAGAAATAATGGAAATTTAGTCCAGCATTCTAGGCCTACAAAGATTTAATTCCTGTTCAGTAAAGTATACGCCCTTTTATCTTTTCTTTAGTGATCTAAACATTTTCTAAACTGCTTTCATTTATATTTATACTGAATCAAAATCACACACCTGTATGGCCAAGACATCTGCCTGAATGTTTGAGAATCTTCTGTTCCTGCAAATAATTCTACCCTTCCTTCTTTCCTGACCCTTATGCCTGGAATGACCTCACAAAACACTCGCATGAGGTCAGTTCTCTTCCTTCAAACGCCTTCACCTTTTCTATAAAGCCCTAGGCTGCCAGGCTAACCCCAATTTATTGGGTGTAAGGTCCATAAAATTCAATTCAATTTACTTCTGACTAGACATAGTTAGGATGGTGATGTTGGTCACAACCCAGCTCCCACTGTCATTAAGCTCTGTACTTTAATTAACTGAAAGAAATGCCCATATCTTCACACTCTTTACCCCATCAGAGCACATGCTCTGGGAGATATTGGAAAGAGAGCTCCTTTTCCATTGTGACTCCCTTCCCATTTGTGGAAAGCTCTTTCCAAAAAAATAGCCCACCTGGCACCATCAACACTAACATTTGTTTAGTCCCAGATAAAGTCCTTCCTCTTCTTTACCAGCTGCACTGGCTCCCGGTGGAGTACAGGATCAGGTTTGAGGTGCTGGTTTTGACCTTTAAAGCCCTATGCGGCTTGGGACCCTCGTACCTACGGGACCCCCTCTCCTGGTATGCCCCGTGGAGGACCTTAAGGTCCACAAACAACAATACTCTGGAGATCCCGAGCCATAAGGTGGCTAGATTGGCCTCTACTAGGGCCAGGGCCTTTTCAGTATTGGCCCCAACTTGGTGGAACGCTCTTTCACAGGAGACCAGGGCCCTACGGGATTTGTCATCTTTCTGCAGGGCCTGCAAGACAGAGCTGTTCCGCCTGGCCTTTGGGTTGGACTTAGTCTGACCCCTGTGTTTTCCTCCCTCATGGCTTGGATTCATGGACTACTTAAAATCAGGCTGCATTTTAAATTGTAATACTGTATTTTAATCTGTATTTTAATTAATTGCTTTTTATGTTTTATTGTAATTTTATTGGTGTGAGCCGCCTTGAGCCTGGTTTTGACTGGGGAGGGCGGGGTATAAATAAAAATTTATTATTATTATTATTCTGTGGTTGACACTTGTCTTCTGAATTATCATTGAGCTGGGAGTGTATATATGAATATTCTGGGGAGAGGTGGGGTTACTTTGTTTTAAAGTTGGGTGTGATCATTCCTGTTTTTGGTTACATTGTAATACTGTGTTTAATGCTGTAAGTCACCTTGAAACTATTTTTTAGTATCTAACTAGTTAGAATAAAACATCAGTTCTCCTTCCTCCGCTGTTTTCCTTGTATCAAACTTCAGACCATAAACTCCTTAACCTGGGAAGGGGGAAAATTCCAGTGGTAAATAAGCCAGTGATGAATAAACAAAGCTTCCTGACTTCCTATTTAAGAAAAGGAAGAAAAAACTCAGCTGCTTTGAGCTGGAGGCATTAGTTGATCATATGGTATAGGTTGAAATGCAGGAATGAAAGGAAGACCCTCTCTTCCAGATCCAATGACTGGCATTTTCCATTTGTCCTTTGGGGCCATCCCTGGAGGCAAAACTCTTTGAAAATCTGTGTTGGAGATTTCATGGATGTTATTTCAAGTAACTTGGCTTTATGGGTGATTATAACAGAGGAGTAATAATATTATATAGCCAGTAGGCAGTGGTAATAGGGCCTCTTCAATTCATTCACTCATTCATTGCATTTATATCCCATATTTTTCTCCCCACTCCCATCCCTTTTAATCCTTGTGACATCCCTGTGAGGTAGATTATGCTGAGAGGCAACGACTGGCCCAAGGTCACCCAGTGAGCTTCCACGCTGAGCGGGGATTTGAACCCTGATCTCCCAGGTCTCAGTCTAGCACTCTAAGCACTAGACCACACTGGCTCTCAGTTGCAAGACCATGGAAGTTCCTCTGGTTTGTGGAGAGAGGACTTGGATCTGAGGTCGCGTTCCATGAGGAGGGAGGTTGTCTCACAGCTGAATTGCATTCAGCAAGATTTACTCCACAGGAAGCATTCTGGGGATCATTCTGCATTGCTGCGGGTCTCGTCAGTGGAGCAGCATGCAAAGAAGGAGCCTCATCCATACAAGGTGCCATCTCTTCCTAACCTTTGCCTGCCGCCAGGCTTTCAGCTTTGGAGTGTGTCACCGAAGCTGTATCTCTCACTGAGAGACGGCTCCGAGTGAGCAGAGAAGGGGGGGGGCATGCGTCTGTTGTCTGCCAGCAACAATGCATTGAGATGCAGCTCAAGAGAGCATGGAATCGTTGGCACATGGAAGTACCTGTCCTAAGTGATGGGGAAGCATTGCTATATCGGGAACGTGTAAGCTGTTTTCACCTGTCCGCCTGTCATCTCCATTTCAGAAAACATACAGCATTTTCCCAGATAAGAGAAATCAAAATGGAAGAGGAGGGGGAAAGAACTTGTGTATGTCGCTCAACTTTTTCTGCCTTAGCCTGTTAAGCCACAGTTTCTTATACGGAGTCACTTGAAAGCTGTATTAGAATGCAATCTGGCATCTGAAGTTATCCCTGTGATTAAAACCACCAGGCATGTAAAAAATAGGAGGGAGGGAGGGAGGGAGGGAGGGAGGCTATTTCCCCTATTAATTAGACACATCTTAAGGCAAATAAGGGACTGTGTCATTTTAGGGCATGCATATTTTTTCCTCCTGATCGGCATTAAAATGTAAGGGTTATGTTGGGACGCGGGTGGCGCTGTGGTCTAAACCACTGAGCCTAGGGCTTGCCGATCAGAAGGTCAGCGGTTCGAATCCCCATGACGGGGTGAACTCGGTCCCTGCTCCTGCCAACCTAGCAGTTCAAAAGCACATCGAAGTGCAAGTAGATAAATAGGTCCCGCTCTGGCGGGAAGGTAAACAGTGTTTCCATGCATTGCTCTGGTTCGCCAGAAGTGGCTAATCATGCTGGCCACATGACCCGGAAAAATTGTCTGTGGACAAACATTGGCTCCCTCGGCCAGTAAAGCAAGATGAGTGTCACAACCGCAGAGTCATCCATGACCTAACAGTCAGGGGTCCCTTTACCTTTACCTTTAAGGGTTATGTTGGTTAAGGCTACAATCCCTTACTTGGAAGTAAGTCCCATTGCATGGCTCCCAGGCAAGTGTGACTAGGATGGCAGATTTAGATTTCTGGCAGTGGCCAACACGTAATCTACAATTATTACCTGGCACTTTTGCAACTGCTGCATAATGTTCGTTCCATGAGTGTAAGCAATTGATCTTTCTTTGTGGCAGCACCTACACTTTGGAGCTCCCTGCCCCTTGATGTCAGGCAGGCACCCCAGCTGTGCTGTTTTTCGGTGCTTGTTTAAAACTTCTTGTTTTTGTAAAAAGCAAGCCTGTAAATCCGACATGTGTTTTAAAATGTAAATTTATGTTATAATGTACATTACCCAAATGCTGGTTTTGCAGGGGGAGGGGGAAAAATAAACTAACTTGTTTAAAGCATCTAATTTTATTGGTAATTTTAAGGTGTCCTTTATATGAACTGCTTGGATTTGATGAGTAAGTGGTATATAAATCTGATCAAATAATGCCTGTTTATTTATTTATTTTCTCCACCCTCAGCAGCTCTGTCCAAATGCAACTCCACTCAGGAGGAAAAATGGTAAGGAAGAGGGATGGGCAGGAAATTCAGTTCATTTACTCTTAAAAGGCAATTCTATCAAATTCTCACTTTCCGGAACAATGTGAAAACTAAAACGCAGACATCCTTAGAAATTTGCACTTATCCGATTTTTGCAATGGAGTTCTCCAACCAATGAATGTTTAGAAAATTGAATATATTGCATAAAAGGGTTAGTGAAAATGAACATATTAGTGAAAACAACATCATCAACATTATTATTATTATTATTATTATTATTATTATTAATACCCCACCCATCTGGCTGGGTTTCCCTAGCCACTCTGGGTGGCTTACAGCATATATTAAAAAATAAACATCAGAGTTTAAAAATATCCCGATACAGGGGTGCCTTCACTAGGAATTTTCTCAACCCCCTTCCTATTACAGCCCCCATCAGCACCCAGAGTGTTAGGAGAGTGGCTCACCCCTGTGATACCAACTATCCCAAGCGTAATGTCACCGTCTGTTCATGTGACTCTGGTGCCTTCTGCTGTTAGGGGGAAAAGCCTCTCCTTCTGGTGAGGCAGCTAGAGATAAGTCCAAGAGTGAGCCATCTCCATTGACTTCTCCACCATCTCCAAAGATGCAGAGGCAACAGCACCTGCTCAAACACTGTAAAATCAAACATACATATTGCACTATATTAGGAGAAACTGCTTGCCAAAAAAAAAGAGTGTATTAGTCAAAACTGCAGAAAAATTGTGTGTATTATGAGAAAATTGCTCTAATTTTCATGAGGGTTTTAAATAAATAGATCACGAACTCCTGCAGGAATGTGGAGAATTAATCACCTGTGTCAGCCTTGCAGAAAAGGAAAGTTTTTGGCTGGCGTTTAAAAGTTGGCACAGAAGATACCTGCTGAATCTCCATTGGCAGAATATTCCACAGGACTGGGCTGGTGATACTCAAGGTTCAGTTTCTAGTTGTTGTCAAATGAGCCTCACCAACTCAAGGAATGGCCAATGTAGCTCCTGCAGATGATCTCACCAACGATCAAATCAAATGGTGCCGGCCCTGCCATTAGACAGACAGGCTGAGATCGGCATCAGTCGGCAGGTGCTGGGTGTGTGTGTGAAGTGGTGGTAAAAAGGTGGAGGATACCACCCTGTGTGCTTTGCCCTATTGACCTCTTGTGTTCGAAAAAGATTCAGCTGTACATGGAATTGGGATGAGGGCACTGTGTCCTCTGCCTCAATCATCAAAATGTACTGGGCCTGCCTTCCTGAGCAGTCAGCCAGTCTATTCTCCCTGGCAAGTAAAAAGGTTAGCCGCCCTATATCACATAGGTATTTGATTCCCATCTGTGAAGCACTTATTGCTCAAAAGTGTCAGGTTTATCATGGAGAGACAGTTTACGTGGCCAAATAAACAGCTGTCTGCAAAGAACTGTCCTGAAAACAAAATACCCTGGAGAATAGAGAAATTGGCCATCTCTGATTTCAGGTAAGCTTTGGTGGTAAATGCCAAAGCGGATTCATGATTCATGTCTTCTCTGATGGAATCTAATAATCTTTTGAAGGGGCCATGAGGGTTTGGAGCAGAAATGGGGCAGTTGTAGGGCAAAGGAGAAGGGACTCTGTTGAATGAAGAACAAATCCTTCTTAATGTGCCGGAACTGAAAATGCTGTTGATTTGCTGATATTATGCATGGCAGAACCAGAATTTTATAATGCCCCTGGGAAATGACATCATTTCTATTTCCTTTCCAGGGTTTCTGTGCAAAGGAAATTACACCATTTCCCACAACCATCTGAAATTCTGTTCACGGAGCAGTAACAGCTCAGCTGCCATCTTGCCTTGGCTTCATTAAGAAGAAAAAGTAAAACAGATAGACATCCCTTTGTTGACCTTGTATGTCCTTCGGCTGCTTTTTCTTTGAAATGGAAGTGGCTACTTCTAGGTATGAATAACAGAATATGTAGTTGGCCCCAAGACCGATGCCACTGAAGGGTTACAGAATATATTACAAAGGGCTTCGTGGAGGGAGAAACTCCAGCACAAATGCACTCCAGATGTGGCTGCCCTTGAAGATTGTTTGGAAACATCAACTGGTCCAAAATGCATTAACCAGATTACTGGCCAGGGTTCCATTTAGAACTCACATAACCTCTAAATGACTGAGGCCTCAAATATCTGAAAGAAGATATCCATGCCCTACTTGGGTATTAAGATCTGTATAATGGGTTCTCTTGGTAGTTCTACCACCCTCAGAAGTGCAGGAAATGGCAGCCCTGGAGGGGTCCTTCTCTGTGGCAGCTGCTAAATTGTGCAACTCCCTCCCCAAAGAGGTGGGTCTAGCATCTTCATTGTATCATTTTGTCCTGTGCAGAAGAGATTTCTATGCTTGTATGCTGGAGAGCCAATGGCACCTATAGCAACTCCTCTCCTGTGATGAATAGCAGCTGGGGGGGGGGTGGTTCCAGGGGATTTTTTGTCAGGGACTGAGCCATTGGGGAGAATGCTTAAAGAACCTCTTCTTCTGCAATGGTACTGTTCCTGATTGGGTGCCCCATGAGTGTAATCCCGTAATGCCAAACATTACTAGGGTGATGGGCCCTGGTTGGTCCGATATACAGCAAACCTGTTCATTCATCGCCACACCCACAGAGCATGCCCAGTCCTCATTAGACTGTTTTAAGGGTTTCTTTTCTCTCCCTTAGTTGATTGTGGTTTCGCAAACCTCGTGCTCCCCCCCCCCCCCAATTCTCCTTCTTCTTATATATAAATGGTGCCATTTTGTCTTCACAAGGATCAATCTTTGAGAAATAAGTTCCTTATTCAGAAGATGGCGATGATTCGTTGCAATTCTTCCTCACAAGCTACAAAAAAAAAAATGTCTCGAACAGGCTTATAATTATAAAAGTGTACATGATACGAAACTTAAAATGTACCAAAAAGATAAAAGAACATTAATTGACTGACAGTGCTCATCCTGCGAAGATATTTAGTTAGTTAAACTGAACTTCTAGGTTCAGACGCAGTTTACCTCTGAATACCAGATACTGGGGATGAAGCATAGGAATAGTCTCCATGTGCCGAAGAGCTACCAACACTGCTTTTCAAGTGTGATTTGGAAAGCTCTCTTTTTAACCTTATGGAACTGCTACTGTCTCATCAAGTTTGATTTTCAGGTGTTCCTTTCATGTGCTTTTAATGAGGACACGTTTCTGCGCTTTTTTGTGATGCCATTCTGTGGCTGTTCCCCAAAGTTCTGCAGGTAATCAGTTAATTGAGATCTCAGCTGACACTTATTAGGGGAGTGAAAATATTAGCTCAGAAATTTCACATGCTGTCAAAAAGATAAGTTAATTTAACTGCATGTTACACCAAGTTCATGCAATTTTTCAGGATTTTCAGTTCGGCTCGGAGTGCTAGAAGCCACGAAAGATGGAATGCTTGAGATCCTACAAGCATCCACAGCCCACACAGAAGTGCTAAGAGGCTGTATTTTGTCCTCGACCCATTTGTTGCCCACTCATTGTTCATGAGAAACCTCAACATTTTTGATCTCACTGGTGATGATCTGATGTAGGTTTGGGGTCCCCAAAATGGTGCTCATGGGCTCTCTAAGCCTTCTCTGGTGCCCATAAGATGACCGCTGCAGAAATGTGGAGAACTTAATATAAGATTGGAAAAATAAGAAACCGAGAGACCTCAAAATTGACAGATTGTTCTGTCCCTATGCAGTAGCCATTAGCTGGAAGATGGTATCAGTTTGCATTTCTTAGTGCAGAATGTATTGATCTGATCTGTAGAGATCTTTCCTATTCTACTTAATTCAAGAGGGTTCTGCAAGCTTCTCTGTGTGAAAGAAACAAGCAGAAGGTTCATGATGTTTGGGTTATTCCTTCAGAGAAGCTGAGTACAGCTGGTTTAAACTGGTTCTGTTATCTCTTCAGTTAAAGGCCATGCTGACTATAAAAGTAAGGCAAGAAGGAACTTGAGTTTCACTCTCTTTCTGTCTCTCTTTCCTTCTGGTGTGGTGTTCTGTATACAGTGGTACCACTACTTACGAATTTAATGCGTTCCGAACGTACATTTGTAAGTCAAATCCCATAGGAATGCATTGAGAGAAAAAATTCGTAAGTAGAAGCAACCCTATCTAAAAATTCGTAAGTAGAAAAAATCCTATCTAAACCGCATTCAAGATGGCGGACGGAGCTCCATTCGTAAGTAGAGTTATTCGTAAGTAGAGGTACCACTGTATGGTGTTAAGGTTTTAGACTTATTATAAGTTATTGCAAGTTTATGTTAAGTCTGCTGCAACTGGATTTCTTATGGACAGTGCCAATCCTGAATGTACAGTGGAACCTCAGTTTATGAACACTTCGGTTTATGAATTTTCGGTTTATGAATGCCGCAGACCCATCTGGAATGGTTTAATTCACTTTCCATTGCTTTCGATGGGAAAGTTTGCTTCAGTTTATGAACAGACTTCCGGAACCAATTACACCCATGCTTTGGGTTAAGTACGCTTCAGGTTGAGTACTCCGCGGACCTGTCTGGAACGGATTAATCCACTTTCCATTACTTTCAATGGGAAAGTTCGCTTCAGTTTATGAACGCGTCAGTTTATGAACAGACTTCCGGAACCAATTGTGTTCATAAACCGAGGTACCACTGTATTGGATTTGTGACCATTATGCTCATTTGCCTTCAGTAGCAGTAAAGCTCTGCTGAATGAAATATTAATTGCCTCTGGTCTATTTTGGGGGGAATCCTGCAACATGTTTAAGTTTTTACTCTGCTAACTATACATTAGAGTTCTGCTCTGGATCAATTTTGAGTAGAATTTAATGACAGATGGATCAGATGCTCTTCACACAAATGAGCTAGCCTAGTGGTCTACAAATGGTTTACTGCAAATCCTAAGATTCCTTTGAATCTTACCAAGAATTCTTCAGTGAGAGTAGCTATGAAAAGTGGACAATATTCTTTGAAAGCCAGCTTGCTTACCTCCATTCACCCTTCTCTCTGAAATAAAGGCTAATCTCTCAAACTGTAAGCATTATCATCATGATGAACCATGAAATAAAGAGTGTTTTTCAGGTCTATAATGTTCTATAGACCTAAAGAATGCTGCTAAAGAATATAAGGGTAAAAAAAATTCCATCTGGGGGCTGCTTAATCCCCCTTGAGTGGTGGCTTAAGTCAGTGTTTCTCAACCAGTGTGCCTCCAGATGTTTTGGGACTACAACTCCCATCATTCCTGACCACTGGTCTTGCTAGCTAGGGATGATGGGAGTTAGTGTCCCAAAACATCTGGAGGCACACTGGTTGAGAAACACTGGCTTAAGTAATAGAATTTTGTCATTAAAGTGTGTGTGTGTTTATGTGTAAAGCTGGTTTATTGGGGTTACCATTAGGCTTCCAACTAATAGCTTTTCCCAGTGTGCAGTCAACTTGTATTGAAAATTGGACAGAGCTGCTTTATCTGCAGGGGCAAACCCAGTGCTCATTGAACAAACTAGTTTTCTACAATGTGCCCAGTGGACACTAGTAATCAACCTCTGTTGAGTGCTGAGACCTTACCGGTGAATTTGTTCCATGTCCTTGTTGAAAACAATGGTGGCCACAAGGCTTCCCACACATTAGGAAGGGGAAAATGCATTTGTCTGCATTTTCTTATTCATGATGTATGAAGAAAACAGCAGTATACAGTCCCAGTAAATGGAAGAAGGCAAATATTTGTTGTGTATCTATAGCTGTAGCTGTCTTTCTATACCCTGCCATGCAAATTCAAAAATAAGAATTCTTATCTGCATTTTTATTGATCCATGCAATAACCTTTTCTGCAGATATGTTGAAATATACTGAACTACTCATGAGATCGTCTGCTGCTTTCTGTCAGTATTTTGTATTCATTTTTTGGAAGTGTGAAAAGGGTGTCTTCTTATATGCCTGTGAGACTGAGCTCAGGACATTGAAAAAAAGAAAGAAAAGAAAGGTAGCCTTCTTCCTGGCATTGCCACAGCAGTAAGGAAGTTGTGTTTGATTCTTATTGAAAGGAAACTGATAACTTATTTATACCAATACAATTAGACTAATTAATCTCATTGATTCAATCAGAAGTATTGGGTCAGGGGAACTTAGATCGAGAATCAAGACTAGATCAATGAGATTCATCAAATGCTTCCTCTACTTCCCATAAAACAGCCCCATGGCTTACCAGAAGAGAAATGTTAGCTATAAGCTTCACTTTAAAAAATTTATTATTATTATTATTATTATTATTATTATTATTATTAGACACACCCTCCAAAATGTTCATCCATTTTTGTTTGGGGCCATTGGTTCTTGACTGAGCATGTTGGTATTTTGCCAACCTCATCAATACCTCTCCCTTTTCTATCCCAGAAGTCAGCAGCAACTTCACCAGACAGAGGTAAGTGGCACAGGTAAGTGGTCCCATTCAGCAGTCAGTTATTCTTCCCATACTCAGTTCCAAATGCAGCAGATTGGGTGCATTTCCCAGGAGTCTCAACGGTGGAGAAAGGACACTCACAGTTCTTTCTCCAGCCTCTGCCCTCTTTCCCTCTAGCTGCTAATGATGGAAGATAAGAGGAGGACCATCAGCATTCACAAGAGGAGGCAGGTGAGGAAGTGAGTTAATGGCAGCAGTGTCAGTGGCTCCTCCTCCTTGCTTGTCTCTCTGATGGACCTGAATGGAGAAGATGTCATAGAAATGGCTGCTTGGTCTGGCCACATAGTTCACAGTAATCAATAAGACTTTCATTTACCTTAAGACTCTTCTTCTTTGGCGATCACTAGTAGCCAAGTAAGATTGTCTTCCATGAACACAGTCTTACCACTGAGTCCGTAAGTGACTGTGGAGGCCAGTTCTGGATTCACACATCCTTCCACAGTGGAGACATAGGTTTCCAGATGGGAGCTGAACATGGTGAGCGTTTGCCAAACGTGCCTTTCTATTAGCATGTTTCTCCCTTTTGTCCTGAGTTTGAGCGTCTTCAAAGTCCATGACCCCTTTGCTAGAAGCTATTCTCCAATTGGAGTGCTCGCAGGCCAGGGTTTCCCAATTGTTAGTCTTTTTACTACATCTTTAAAAGATTTGCCTTGAGAGAGTCTTTAAACCATTTTTGTTGACCACCGGCATTATGCTTTCCATTTTCAAATCTGGAATAGAGTAGTTGCTTCGGAAGACAATCAGGCAACCAAACATGACCAGTCCAATGAAGTTGATGTTGAAGAATCATTGCTTCGACACTAGTGATCTTCCAGTAAACTGGCATAGTTCGCCTGTTTTCCCAAGTAATATGTAAAAAAAAATTGGAGACACAGTTGATGGAATCTTGTGAATAGTTGGAGATGGCATTTATAAGTGGTCCATGTTTCACAAGCATGTTTCACAAACTTTAATGCAGCCAGCCTTGTAATTCAGTAGTTTCAAAGTGATCAGGAGTATCATTGAGAGTAAGGAGCTAACGTTAAAGAATTTCTACACATTAGCCTATGATGTAGCCTCACTGCAAATTATGCATGTGCAAAATCTCATTTTGCATTCTGAACAATCAGAAAGATTTCTGGAGGAAACGATGCTTGGGCTTGTTACGCATCCAAGCATTATGAGCTGGACGATATTCATATTCTGAGCTACTTAATTGTGAACTACAGTGACACCTCTGCTTCCAACCCGCAGTGCACTGCTTCTTTTGGTATATTCCCTTCCTATGGCTGCTTCAGTGTATTTCACCCTGATGCGTCAACAGATTATGGGTGACTCTCTGTGACTTTAGTTACCATTAGTTACTGTTCGCAGTAACTCAATCACATGTGCTTGTATGTGCCAATTTGTCCTTTACTGTGTCTCTAGGAAGGACAGAAACAAGCAGAGATGGAAAGGCAATTAAGTAAAAGGAGAAAGGAAGGATTTTGGGCAGCGGCGTAGCGAGCCGCCGCAACCCCCCCCCCCCCGGGGGGGAGCAGTGTCACTACGTAATGACGCATGCATGCTACGTAGAGGGGGATCCCCACCCCGCGACTTCTAAATGGAGCCTAAACGGAGCACCCAGGCTCCAGGTAGATAGCCCACTGGCATGGCGCGGTGCACCAAGTGGGCTTTTTACCAGGAGGCTGGAGGGGCTCGCTTTGGGAGTCGCTGGGTGGGGCACCGACTGTTACCCCTCCATAGTGGAACCCAGGGCAGACTGCCCCCTACGCCCCCTAGCTCCGCCCCTGATTTTGGGTACACTCTTTCTTTAGATACCCCCTGCTGATCACTCACTCACTTAAACTAGGAACAGTCAGTCAGTTTATTTCAGTCCATGGCACTTTCACATGTGTTCATTCATAAATCTGTTGCATCCTGTTTCTGCATTAATCCGACAATAATTCTCCTAATGATTCTGAAAGAATCATCACCCCCTTCGGTAACCTAATAATCAGTGCATTCTTCAGGAGAGAGCCTCCTGCAGATGTAACCTCATCAGAAGGTCCATTCCAAATGATATAGTAATCAGACCTTTGGTGTAGTAGCACCTCCCCTTTGGAATTCCCTCTCATTATATGTCAGACAGGGGCCATCTACAGGTATCTCTATTGTCTTTTCCAAGTCTATTAGAAAGCTTTCTTTTTTTAAGTGGGGAATTAAAATGAAGATTCAAGTGCCTGCGAATTTGAAGAACACCCCGCCCCCGCCCCCCAAAAAATAATACTGTGATTTTTAAATGGATAGTGTAATTCGTGAGTTTTAGAGCTGTGGGCTTGCACACACAGAGAAACACACAAACATTGGCCCAGTGCTCCAACTAGGAGCACATGACCTGGTCACAGCCCCAGATCAGTTTGGGGGCAGCTAATGTTTAATTAGGGTTAGTTTGGTCTGCCATCTTGATTCAGCGTGTAGATGAAGACTGTCTCCTCCACTTCCGGAACCCTCAAGCTGAGTTGAGTGATGTTATCTTGAAAGGCATCTTAATTGGCACAAGTTGGGACCATCACATCAGATTTGGAAAGGTCCACCAAATGACGTGATGATATCATCAGAAGCATACATAGAATCAAAGAATTGGAAGTTTGGACCCATCACACCAAATTGGGTGAAGTCATACCAAAGTCACATCCTGGTCTGCCACCTTGATTCCGGATGGTGCCCAGCAGCCCATACATAGATGAAGACCACTATTTCCAACTTGGGAAACCCTGTCCTAAGTTTGGTGACATTATATCAAGAGGAATCAACATTTGCACAGGTTGAAACCATCCTGCCCAACTGGACAATGATCTCTTCAGAGACAGAGACAAATTGGTGCAGGTTGAAATCATAACACCAAATTTGGTGAAGTCTCACCAAATGGGGTGATGATCTCTTCTGAGGCATACAAACCAACACAATTCAGACCCATTGTTCCAAAAATCGGGAGACATCACCCCCAAATCACATTTCAGTCCACCATCTTGATTCAAAATGGTGCCCAGAATCAAAACATTGATGAAGAGCACTGCCCTCATCTCAGGAACTCTCATTCTGAGTTTGGTGATGATAACCCAAAAGGCATCTGGACCTATAGAGAACAGAGAGACAAACAGATAAACCACTTTCCAAAATATATACAGTCATACCTCGGGTCAAGTACGCTTCAGGTTGAGTACTTTCAGGTTAAGTACTCTGTGGACCCGTATTTTTTTTATAGTATATTACATTGATTATTGCCTTCATTTTATGGATCAATGGTCCCGTTAGACAGCAAAATTCATGTTAAATTGCTGTTTTAGGGGGTATTTTTTATCGTCTGGAATGGATTAATCCACTTTCCATTACTTTCGATGGAAAAGTTCACTTCAGGTTAAGTACACTTCAGGTTAAGTACGGACTTCCGGAACCAATTAAGTACTTAACCTGAGGTACCACTGTAATGAATTGTTGGGTTTTTTCTTTGTTCAATCACAAATTATCTTTGTTTTATTGGAAGCAATTCATAAATCAAATGGAAGAGGTGAAAACACACCACACGCCACATATGCACATTTGGGAAAGACAAAAACCCAATCTGTACTTCAATCAAGGAGGTGTGAATCAGGTCACTTTGTATTGGAATTGCAAAGACTGAATTCATTAGACATCCCTAACTTAAAATCACAGGAGAACCTTCCCAAGCAAAAACATAGACCGCAAACCTACACCCCTTGTTTCATTGTCCAAAGTGTTTATTTTAAAGAAATGGAATAAGTTCCTTTGAAAAAAAATTAGAAGATGGTATATATATTGCAAGGATTATTCCCACTACCCTTCTCCCCCTGAAGGAGAGTTTATGATTAAATATGTTGGGAGAAGTTCTATTTTCACCAGAGTTTTATTAAAAAGCAAACAGTAGGTTCAGGGCTGACAAAAGGAAATATTTCTTCGTGCAAAGTATTCCTAATTTACAGGACAAATTGCCATGAGATGCAGCAGGCTACTCGTTTCAGAAAAGTTAAAATAAATTCATGGAGGGAGAGATCTGTAATTGCACCCAGAGCATGGAATAATGAGGCAAGACTCAGAGACAGGGTAACTAAGGGCCACAACTTTATTTAATCTGCAACAAGAACCTGTATCTGCAGGAAGAAGCTGCAAACAGGCAGAACTCTGCAAACAGGCAGTCTCACTAGGCCTCCCTAGCTATACCCAGCTCTACCTCTCTTTTAAATCAGAACCAGTGAAGGCGGTGAAGGTCCTGTGTGAGTGCCTGGAGGTGGTTGGAGGATGGAAGGCGGCTAACGGATTGAGGTTGAATCCTGACAAGACAAAAGTACTGTTTTGGGGGGACAGGAGGCGGGCAGGTGTGGAGGACTCCCTGGTCCTGAATGGGGTAACTGTGTCCCTGAAGGACCAGGTGCACAGCCTGGGAGTCATTTTGGACTCACAGCTGTCCATGGAGGCACAGGTTAATTCTGTGTCCAGGGCGGCTGTCTACCAGCTCCATCTGGTACGCAGGCTGAGACCCTACCTGCCCGCAGACTGTCTTGCCAGAGTGGTGCATGCTCTAGTTATCTCCCACTTGGACTACTGCAATGTGCTCTATGTGGGGCTACCTTTGAAGGTGACCCGGAAACTGCAATTAACCCAGAATGCAGCAGCTAGACTAGTGACTGGGAGTGGCCACCGGGAACACATAACACCGGTCCTGAGAGATCTACCCTGGCTCCCAGTACGTTTCCAAGCACAATTCAAAGTGTTGATACTGACCTTTAAAGCCCTAAACAGCCTCGGTCCTGTATACCTGAAGGAGCGTCTCCACCCCCATCATTCAGCCCGGACACTGAGATCCAGCACCAAGGGCCTTCTGGCGGTTCCCTCATTGCGAGAAGTGAGGTTACAAGGAACCAGACAGAGGGCCTTCTCGGTAGTGGCACAACGCCCTGTGGAGCACCCTCCCAGCAGATGTCAAGGCAATAAGCAACTATTTTACTTTTAGAAGACAACTGAAGGCAGCCCTGTTTAGGAAAGATTTTAATGTTTGATGCTGTATTGTTTTTAATATTCAGTTGGAAGCTGCCCAGAGTGGCTGGGGAAACCCAGCCAGATGGGCGGGGTATAAATAATAAGTTGTTGTTGTTGTTGTTGTTATTCGGTATGGGTAAACCTGTTCCAAGCACAAACAGAAGAGACCCTTGCTTGCCCGTCCAACTCTTGGTTCAGGGTGTGCCTCCTGACTCCCCATCCCACCCAACCCTTGTGTGGTTTATGTGGGTCTCAGAGGGGTTTCTTTCCCCACCCCATGGGCCCATGGCCCTTTAGGACATGTCTAGGGATCCACCTTTTGCAATAATTGCGCCCTGAGGGTGCTTCTCTTTTCCTGCAATTGTTGCACAGCCCTGCAGTTGTTTGGTGTTCTCAAGTGATAGCTGGCGGTTGGGGATTAGGGAACCAGCGTGCAGCATTGTCAGCCTTGTGATCAGTGCTTTGGGAAGCACCAAGATTTCCGGGTTGGGGGAGACGCCTGCATTTTGCAATCCCAGGGATCTCCAGGCTGGGAGAAACCCTTGCCTGATACCCTGGAAAACCATGGCAAGTCAGAGTAGACAATACCGAGCTAGATGGAATCAGTATAAGGCAACTTCCTATGTTGCTATGGGTTGTCAACAAAAAGAAGTAGGCCAGTTAAAGGGTTTTTAAGAAGCCAGTTCTTTTATCTCTTCTCCAACTCATGCAGTATTTTCAAGGAATCACTCCCAACAAATTTTGACTCTTACGATCTACTATATAACAGGCAGCAAATGGTTTCCTTTATATTTCACCAGTGAAGTTACATCAACCGAACCTCCATGATGGATTGTCCAAACGCATAACCTTCCTAGCATTGAGAAGGCCCACACTACATTTCAAAGGAATATACTTACAGAGATAACTCTGTCATGTCAGCTATTGGCACCATCCTTAGAAAAAGAAAAAGTATTTAATGCACAATCAGGATGGATTTATAAACGGATCGCCTTGTTTGCAGCTTGGGGAAAGAAAAGAAAAGGCACATCACACTCCAGCTAGTGAGAAGCTAAAAGTGCCTGTGAATATGTTAACACCTATAGGAGCAGGATGTGACTCATCACATACATTTGCTGGGTAAGAGCAGAGGGGGGGGGGAATCCCTCTCAATGTCTTAAAAGCCAAGCATATTTTAAACTTTATGTATACATCTCAAAAATGGATAGAGGATGCAAAACAGACGCACACACACCCCTCCATGCAGATCTAGAGCTATAAAAAAGCCGGATTGTTATTTTTTATATGCACAGGTAGCAAGGAACCTAGAAATCTATCATAAACATTGAAGCTTGCATGTAGGACAATGTTGTTCACCTGCCTTCTAAACAGCAAACATCACTGCTGGTCCCTGAGAGGGAGAGGGTTATGGGGCCATTAAACTTAGTAAATTGTACGCGACTGTATTTTACTCAGAGTAGACCCATTGAAATCAATAGAGCCAATTTAGTTAATTTCAAGGGGTCCATTCTAAGTAAACCCAATAGGATGTACTTCTGAATAAGCCCATGCATGAGAACCTCTTCCACAAAAGTGATCTGGCAGCTACTGTATTTTCTTTTCTTGAAATCTTTCATAGTCTGAATGCATGAGCATGGGGACCCCAAAGTGGTAGGGGCTCAGAATGATTTTTTAACAAAGGTTTGGGGGGGGGGAGTCTCTATCCCAAAAAATGAAGTTCTGGTTCTGTACACTCCATTCATGAATTACTTACAGGGAGGAGCCCAACTGTGCTTCTCTTTTATTGCGATGGGCAAGTTTCCTTGCAGTCGCAACAGTGTGGAAACAGCTGGTTTAAGGTCAAGGTGACCTGTTGAGTCTGTCCTCATCAGGCTACACCCTGCTGAAGACGGCAGCTGTTTGAAGTTGTAAGAGTATAGTAAAATGTAACATGAACCTCAGAATACAGCTCCACATAACAAAAAGTTTATATATTGTTGGCTATTTGTGTCACTAGTAAACCAACAAAATTAAAACAAAGTTTTGTTTTTAATTTTGTTATGTCTCACTTCACTTCTGACACTTTTAATACCTACCGCTGATTTTATTTTTATTTTTTATTTCAAGACAATGGTGGCATACTGTGACACATCTCATTCATTTTACATTTTCTTGAAGGGACTATTATTTTGCTCCACACTAAGAGGCTTTCACACACATCACACCATTGACACAGCTTGACACAACATCAGTGGAGTTTTGGTTCTTTTTTATTTTCTGCATTACGTTCTTTCTACACTGGCAACCAGTCGAACAGCAAATTTTTGCTTCTGAATAAGATTTAATCAAAGATTCTCTCAATCATTTTAGGCATACACACACTAGTCTTCCTTCAAGTTGTTAAGGGTATGTGCTTTCTCCCTTTTTGAAATCTTCACCACAACCCTGTGAGGTATGTTATGCTCTGAGGCAGACTGATTACCCAAGGCACATAGAGAGCTTTATGTCTGAATAGAACCAATGTCTCCCTAGTCTTAGAACACAGCTCTAATTTCATATGCTACATTGTCTGGCCAATATCCAATACAACTGTTCCATTAGTGCAAAGATTTATGCTCGCACAATAGAACTCCGCCCCCTCCGCTCTGCTTTGCCCCTCCCATACACCCTGCACCTCCCCCAAATGTGATTTTGGGGAGAAATCCAGAACAGATTTAGGGGGGGTGCGTGGAGAGATGGGAAGCACCATTGTGTAAATCATTGTGTTAATGGAACAAATTACCTAGCACTACATTGGATGCAATGCTCCATCTAGTTTCATCTTCCATTTGAAGGTGCCACATTCAATGAAGCTGAACACATACTGTTGTATATCTTCAGGACTGTGTTATTTTATGGAATGTAAGGGTTTTGTTTATTCCTTCTTATCTTACTTGGTTCTGTTGCAAACTGCCCTGTGACTTGTATGTGAAACATCGAAATAAATTATGGTGTTGATGGTGATTTATAAATTTAGATGCTATATCATAGAATTGTAGAGTTGGAAGGGACCCTGAGCATCATCTAGTCCAACCCTCTGCAATGCAGGAAACTCAACTAGATCATACAAGACAGATGGCCATCCAACCTCTGCTTGGAAACCTCCAAGGAAGGAGAGGCCACACCCTATAAAAGAAGTTCTCTAAGCACTATATTTCCTCGTTTCAATGGATCTTACATACTTTTGTTATTGTCCTCTGATCCATGGGGGAAATTCTTGACATTTATATACTGAAAATATCCACCCCTCCTGCAATACGGAAGACTATTTCACTCATTTGGCATGTTCCACCTTCTTGAGCAATCTAACAAATTGTGCTTTCTTTCTTTTTTCCTCCAGCATGCAAAACTTGGCAAACCACTCCAGCAAGGTCAGATGTCAAATCAACAGTATCAAATTATGATGTGATTTCAAAGTGGTTTGGACAGCTAGTCAAATTTGTTTTAATTGAGTCTCATAGCATCGAGTAAATCTCTGAAAGCAAGTCAGCGAACCCATGCAGGGAGATCATTAAAGCAAACTATAATGATCACATTCTAAAAAAGGTGACACATGCAGATTTATTTATTTATTTGTAATTATTGTTCTTGGACGTCAGGATAGGTAAATGCAAATTTTCATGCAACTGAGGGAGAAGTTAGGAAACAAGCATTCAACAATGGTGTCATTAGTATAAAAAATGATGTCTGGCAAGAAACAGCATTGTCCAAGAGGCAGATAGTGAGTTTGTTGACTGACCTCTGCTGCTTGCTAATATGTTTTATTCTTTCTTAATAAAAGACCATCTCTTACGTAAGACACCACATTAAAAAAAAACTGTTGACCACTTAGATCTTTCCAAACAAGCAAGCCCTGTTCTCACTTGCCACTGAGCATGCAGTTCACTTCAACATAATAATCCATCTTCTCACAAATCTGAAGCTTCCAGGGTTGAGATGCATGAAAGCAAGACAAAGTTCTCATAAGTCAAGGAGCAAATCCTTCTTCCTTCATTTGCCCTTGGCCTGTGTAAAGTGTCTGGCTGTTATGTTGACATACACATCATAGCTCTATAGCACTCGAATAACAATTCAACATTCATAGCTTCCCCAAAGAACCCTCGGAACTGTAGCTTGTTAAGGATGCTGACCTCACAGAGCTACATTTCTTTGTTCTTGTTGTTGTTGTTGTTGTTGTTGTTGTTGTTTAGTCGTTTAGTCGTGTCCGACTCTTTGTGACCCCATGGAGCAGAGCACGCCAGGCACTCCTGTCTTGCACTGCCTCCCGCAGTTTGGTCAGACTCATGTTGGTAGCTTCGAGAACACTGTCCAACCATCTCATCCTCTGTCGTCCCCTTCTCCTAGTGCCCTCCATCTTTCCCAACATCAGGGTCTTTCCCAAGGATTCTTCTCTTCTCATGAGGTGGCCAAAGTATTGGAGCCTCAGCTTCACGATCTGTCCTTCCAGTGAGCACTCAGGGCTGATTTCCTTCAGAATGGATAGGTTTGATCTTCTTGCAGTCCATGGGACTCTCAAGAGTCTCCTCCAGCACCATAATTCAAAAGCATCAATTCTTCGGCGATCAGCCTTCTTTATGGTCCAGCTCTCACTTCCATACATCACTACTGGGTAAACCATAGCTTTAACTATACGGACCTTTGTCAGCAAGGTGATGTCTCTGCTTTTTAAGATGCTTGTCTGGGTTTGTCATTGCTTTTCTCCCAAGAAGCAGGCATCTTTTAATTTCATGACTGCTGTCACCATCTGCAGTGATCATGGAACCCAAGTAAGTAAAATCTCTCACTGCCTCCATTTCTTCCCCTTCTATTTGCCAGGAGGTGATGGGACCAGTGGCCATGATCTTAGTTTTTTTGATGTTGAGCTTCAGACCATATTTTGCGCTCTCCTCTTTTACCCTCATTAAAGGGTTCTTTAATTCCTCCTCACTTTCTGCAATCAAGGTTGTGTCATCAGCATATCTGCGGTTGTTGATATTTCTTCCAGCAATTTTAATTCTGGCTTGGGATTCTTCCAGTCCAGCCTTTTGCATGATGAATTCTGCATACAAATTAAATAAGTTAAATACATTTCTTAGCAGCCATAAACAATGCAGTTCCTAGAATTCTCCATGACTGTTGAAGTCATGGAATACTCCCACTAAACCAAACATCAGTGCACATATTTCGAAAACAATGGGGGGGGGAGACCCATTTTTTCTTCCCCATGTCACAAGCAGCTTTATATCCCTAGCCTTCCCCAACCTCAGCAGCCTCCATATGGTTTTGGCTACAAGTCCAGTCATTTCTGGCCATTGGTCATAGTTGTTCACACTGATGGGAGCTGCGGTTAAACATCTAGAGGGTGCCAGTATTTAATAGGAACATAGGAAGCTGTCTTTTACTGAGTCAGACCATTGCTTCTTCTAGTTCAGTATTGTCTGCATTGACTGGAACCTCTTCAGGATTTCAGGCAAGGTTTACTTCCAGCCCTCCGTCCTCCCTGGAGATTCAGGGGATTAAACCCAAGACATTCTGCTTTTAAGGCAGGTGTTCTACAAGTGAGCAAAGGCCCTTCCCATGCTGGAGAAGTTACAACAGAGGATGTGAGGGGAAAGACAAAAAAAAAGAGGAGGGGATGGATGTGATCTGTGGCAGTGCCTGGTGCTGTGAGAGAAATGTGGCCTAAATCCTTTGCTGAGCTCAAAAGCACTGGGCACAGCCCTTTCCAGACAGACAAGGATGTGTAATTCATAGGCGAAATCAGACTTCAACCTGCCCTCCTTGATCTAGCCTTCCATCACCAAATTAAAGTTCAGTGACTTGCTCAGAAATGGTTCCTTTTAAACTGCTGCTGTAAATCGCCTGCTTCAATGTGGCGTGTTTCCTTTTTCTTATTATTGTAGAGAAGGCTTCAAAGTTTCGTGTTGAAGTGATCAACACGAGCAATATTTTACCTCTTAAAAGCATCCCAGACCCCGCAGGTTCGGAATCTGAGGACGGAATATAATAGCTGCTATGATCAGTGCAAACCAAGCTCCTTTAGAAGCTCTCCTTCACAATGTAGGCAGCAGGGGAAGTACCCGTTTAATTGATCCAAATCATCTTGCAAAGCTAAGGCATGACATGAGAGTTAAAGAATGAATGTCAGTGAAGATAGTGCAAGGACCTGCATCTCCTGTCATTATCCTCTCTAATTATGCTCCTTGCTTTTAAATAAGCCTTGCAGGTCACAGCATAGAACTTTACTAACTTCCTTTCAAGTCCCCTTTTCTTTTGCTGCAAAGTTTCCTATCAAGAAGTCTGTTCAGTACGAGAAACTTCGTGCCCTTGAAGTAATTTTTAGCAACACAGAGGCTCAAAGGGAAAATGAATAAAGCTGCTTTGGAAGGTCAGGCATGCTAATTTTTTTGACTGCCCAGATCACACCCTCACTCTGTTGTAGATGAAGAGAAGCTTAGGCTTTAGGACTAAAAGGGCACAGGAAAAGTGAATCATGGGCTAGGTAGAATTTAGGTGACGAATCATACATATTTTAGTCTGTTGCAACCCATTTTTGCTGGTAGCGAAATCCAAGGAGTTGTATCCAATGTAGCACTAAATTAAAATCACAGGCATAGGCAAACTCGGCCCTCCAGATGTTTTGGGACTACAATGCCCACCATCCCTAGCTAACAGGACAGGGATGATGGAAATTGTAGTCCCAAAACAGCTGGAGGACCGAGTTTGCCTATGCCTGGGTGAAATGTTTTGCAGCAGTGGAATGCTGTTGTGCAAGAAAATGCATAAGCAGGTTGTTGGTGAATTTGTCATCTATGACAAACATGATACGTTGTGCAATGAGTTTCCACTAGTGCAACTGTTCTGTCACAAAACATTAAAACTTACCCATCTGCTAGCAGACAGTGAACATTGGATACAGCCCAAGATGATTTGGGCAAAACATCTGAGAAAAGTTGAGGACAGTCCAAAGGGTCCTAATAAAGAGTGTGTGTGTGTGTGTGTGTGTGTGTGTGTGTGTGTGTGTGTGAGAGAGAGAGAGAGAGAGAGAGAGAGAGAGAGAGAGAGAGACTGAATATCCATTAAATTTCACCTAAAGAAACATTTGAGGTGGATTTGGTAGTTTCTGCTCACCCAAAACCGTCAAATAACATTGATGCTCCAAAGACCAGCAAATGTGCCCTAATTTTAGCACAGTGAACAGAATTTCAGAATTTGTGGTGCTAGGATTCAGATTCTACGGTAGCTCTGCTTTTCTAGAACATGGTCATCAAAGTTTTTTACTGTACAGTGGAACCTCGGTTTATGAATTTTTAGTTTACAAACGCCGCGGACCCATCTGGAACGGATTCATTCACTTTCCATTACTTTCAATGGGAAAGTTTGCTTCAGTTTATGAATGCTTCAGTTTATGAACAGACTTCCGGAACCAATTACACCCATGCTTCGGGTTTAGTACGCTTCAGGTTGAGTACTCCGCGGACCCGTCTGGAACGGATTAATCCACTTTCCATTACTTTCAATGGGAAAGTTCGCTTCAGTTTATGAATGCTTCAGTTTATGAACAGACTTCCGGAACCAATTGTGTTCATAAACCGAGGTCCCACTGTCTATGAATGAGGCCAGATTATATACTGACAATACACTAATGTGCTGGAAATTCATGTGAGCGGCAGGGAGTTCAGTATTACCTGCACGCACTCCAAATACCTGTGCTCCCCGGCCTGGTGGAACACTCTCTCACAAGAGACCAGAGCCTGCAAGATGGAGCTGTCCTGCCAGGGTTCAGCCTGACTCATTTTCTCTTTGTGTAAGAACAAGCACAAAGGAAGTTTCCCACCCACCCATCACACACCCACACACACCCACACCCACACCATACGTCCTTATAATATCAGTGGAAATAGCTGGTCCTGGCAACTATTAACCACTTTCAATTTTAACCTGAGGATTGTCATTTGTCCAGTTTTAACTTTAATTTTAATTTATTTGAATTAATTTTGGGATGCATTTTAATCAATTGATTGCTTGTTTTTATGCATATTGTATTATTTATATGACGTTAGCCGCACTGAGCCCAGCTCCGGCCAGGGAGGGCAGGGTACAAATAAAATTATTATTATTATTATTATTATTATTATTATTATTATTATTATTATTATGTTCACCACCAAGGGAAAAAGATGGCTGAAACAAGAGGGAGGCCAGTAGATATGGGTTTTGGAAGAGTGCAGAAACTTAAGTTAAGGCTCGATCAGGTCCTTGGACAGGTACCCTGGTTCAGGACCAGGGTTGCAGGCTTCCCATAGCATCTGGTCAACCATAGAATGCTGGACTAGGTAAACCTTTGGTTAGAACCAGCCAGGCTCATCTTATGTTCTTGAAAGACATTGTCCCAACTGTGCGATTCTGAGGAGATATTTTAATGGCACATCTGCAGAATTCTCTTGCCTAAACTCTGAAATCCAGATTTTCAATCTGAAAACCTGGTTCATTCTTCTCACCTGTGGATGTATAAGTAGTTTCTAAATATTCAAATGCTGAAGGAAGACACGACGCCATTGATGTACATTCTTTTGTGAATTCTTACTTGCATGCAGTTTGCATTTGGAGAGATTGCAAAGAAAATTGTATAAGCTTATAATCATCTGTGACAAATGTTAGAACATGAGTGCTGAGGCTCTCCTTTTTGCCCATTGGGTTATGGTTTCTTACAGCGCACACACACAAAAAGGGAGGCGGGAAGAAAATGTAAAGTAGGTTCAATTAAATCTCCCACTTTGAAGTCCAGAAGACTTCACTAGGGTCTTGACAGCTGCATGAAATTTTTCATCTGATGTCTTCCTGTCTGGTAATAGCACTAGAACTGATATGCAAATGACAGATGGGCTGGAAATGGTAGATGAAAGAGCTGAGCAATGCATTTGCTACTTGGGGAGACCCAGTAACCACAGTGATATTAAACTTTGATGGCACAGAGTCAAGTCAGGGTACGCTCCCTGGGTTGGCAATCCATTTGAAAATATTCTGATAGATCTTTATAGCTACTTAATCTGAAGAATAAAACAGAGGGACAAAGTGGAATGAAAGTTGTCAGATTCAATACATCAGTTGCAAGTCATGGGAGAGGGCAAAACATGCAGTCACTGTCTTTTGGAAACCAGGTGACCAGATGCAAAAAGGAAAAGAGGGCTCTAGTCCCTTTAAGGGTATTTTGACTTTTTTGTGGGTGGGTTGTGAGATAGTACACCTTAGTAGGGACATGGGTGGCACTGTGGTCCAAACCACTGAGCCTCTTGGGTTTGCCAATTGGAAGGTCAGCAGTTCAAATCCCCTCGAGTAAGTAGATAAATAGGTACCGCTGTGGCAGGAAGGTAAACGGCGTTTCCATGTGCTCTGGTTTCCATCATGGTGTTCCATTGCGCCAGAAGCGGTTTAGTCATGCTGGCCACATGACCCAGAAAGCTGTCTGTGGACAAACGCTAACTCCCTCGGCCTGAAAGCAAGATGAGCGCTGCAAGCCCATAGTCACCTTTGACTGAACATAACCGTCCGCGGGTCCTTTACCTTTTTTACCTCTCTCTACAAAGAACTGAATGGTTCAAAATTGGGAAAGGAGTACGACAAGGTTGTATATTGTCTCCCTGCTTATTTAACTTATATGCAGAATTCATCATGCGAAAGGCTGGACTAGATGAATCCCAAGCCGGAATTAAGATTGCCAGAAGAAATATCAACAACCTCAGATATGCAGATGACACTACCTTGATGGCAGAAAGTGAGGAAGAATTAAAGAACCTTTTAATGAGGGTGAAAGAGGAGAGCGCAAAATACGGTCTGAAGCTCAACATCAAAAAAACCAAGATCATGGCCACTGGTCCCATCATCTCCTGGCAAATAGAAGGGGAAGAAATGGAGGCAGTGAGAGATTTTACTTTCTTGGGCTTCTTGATCACTGCAGATGGGGACAGCAGTCATGAAATTAAAAGATGCCTGCTTCTTGGGAGAAAAGCAATGACAAACCTAGACAGCATCTTAAAAAGCAGAGACATCACCTTGCCTACAAAGGTCCGTATAGTTAAAGCTATGGTTTTCCCAGTAGTGATGTATGGAAGTGAGAGCTGGACCATAAAGAAGGCTGATCGCCGAAGAATTGATGCTTTTGAATTATGGTGCTGGAGGAGACTCTTGAGAGTCCCATGGACTGCAAGAAGATCAAACCTATCCATTCTGAAGGAAATCAGCCCTGGAAGGACAGATTGTGAAGCTGAGGCTCCAATACTTTGGCCACCTCATGAGAAGAGAAGAATCATTGGAAAAGACCCTGATGTTGGGAAAGATTGAGGGCACTAGGAGAAGGGGACGACAGAGGATGAGATGGTTGGACAGTGTTCTCAAAGCTACGAACATGAGTTTGACCAAACTGCGGGAGGCAATGCAAGACAGGAGTGCCTGGCGTGCTATGGTCCATGGGGTCACGAAGAGTCGGAAATGACTAAACAACAACAACAAAGAAGAAGAAGAAGTGAGAGAAATTGCCCCTGCTAAAAATCCCTCATCTGTGCAGCTGTTGAAGATAGATGACTCCATCCTCCATTGCATCTTGTATGCCAATGATGAGCAACCTGTGGTCCTCTGGCAATAGCTGGACTCCAATTTCCATCAGCCCCAGCCAGCCTAGCCAACAAGAATGAAGGGAGCTGTAGTTCAACAAAACCTCAAGTTCCTCATCCCTGAGATATATCATTAGAAACTTGGTTGGCATCCATCTGTCTTAAGAAAGAATGGAGTGTGCCTCTGGGTGTGACGTCAAACTGGTACATTAACAACACCCGAGTGACCTCCACAGGTTGTAAGCCTGGGCAGTGTGTGTGGAGGTCCTGGGCTGCCCAGTTGGCAAAACTCCACTCTTGACCTCACTGAGGAAAGCAGAGCAATACGCTTGGCTGCAGAAATTGCTAGAAGGAGGAGTTACTAAGAACAAATGAGGTTAATTTAGAATATGGGCAATACTTCACATGGGTGATCCTAGCCAACCAGGGATCATACTGTAAAGTGGGGACATCACTGAAGGCCGACACCAGAACAGGAATGGGAAACTGTGGCCTTCCAGTTGTTGTTTCCATCTGCCCCGCTCAGCATGGCGACAGAAAGAGATAGCAGCTTTTAATGTAGAGGTGAAATAGTGTGCATTTGCTCTGCCTCATGTTTAATAGGATTTCATTGTTGGGATAAGCATCTATGCCTTTCCTCTTTGCTCCCTTTCATAGTGGTGGTGACCTGAGTAGGAACATAAAGATTAGCTTCAGTTTGAAAAGCCATTTGTTTATTTCCCCCTCCCCTGTCTCTCTTATTTATGGCTCATCTGAAGTCTAATTAAGTTTTTAATGTTTGATCAGTAGCTAAGGCAAAATAGAGAGAGGTAAACACGGGGAATCTTATTTCATTCAGTATTTTCCCCTTTATTGAAGCTGTTGTATATATATATACCGGGAATATATATATATATAAACAATGGCTTAGCATTGTGGGGGAAATTGTTCTTCTATTTCTGCTTCATTAAAACATAATGCATTACTATATAAGAGAACCAAACTACCATCAGTAAAAATATACTTCTCCTTTCATCTTTTAAAACCTGTAGGCTTCCCCCCCCCCCAACAGTATAATTGGTTTTACTTGTTAACTTACCGTAATTAAAACCATCCACTGAATGTCCTATTGGTTGTGATTCTGAAATTATTTGGTTTTTGGATACTCCTCCTTAGCCCTATCAAGCAAGGTTACTTGATATACGAGTCTGCAGTCAAAGGCTGCATTCACATGGCAGGGTAGCGGGTGGCGCTGTGGTCTAAACCACTGAACTTCTTGGGCTTGCGGATCGGAAGGTCAGTGGTTCAAATCCCCGCAATGGAGTGAGCTCCCCGCTCTCTTCAAACTCCTGCCAACCTAACAGTTCGAAAGCATACCAATGTGAGTAGACATATATGTACCACTGCGGTGGGAAGGTAAATGGCATTTCCATGTGGTCTGGCTTCCGTTACAGTTCCTGTTGTGCCAGAAGCGGTGCTGGCCACATGGCTTGGAAAGCTGTCTGTGGACAAATGCCGGTTCCCTTGGCCTGAAGGGAGATGAGTGCCACACCCCATAGTTGCCTTTGACTGGACTTAACCATCCAGGGGTCCTTTACCTTTTACCTCACGTGGCAGTGCATTCTGTTCCCCCAACATTTCCTTGTTAATTTCCAGATTATGTTTGAGCTTCCACACAATGTAAAACCCACTTCCAAACATCTGTTGGAATCTAGTGGAAATTTAATGCTCATTTCTATGTTAGTTTTTTTTTGGGGGGGGGGTTGATCCTTGTGAAACCATTACAAAAGAAACCATTGAATTTTTCATTCTGTAATCATTTTCCCTGTGCTCATTTTTAAATCTTTTTTTCTCCATTTGGTTCTCTATTGATTTTATTATTTGCTTTACAGTGTTTTCATGCATATCTCTTAATTATCTTTTATGAGGTCACTGCGTGCTCTGGCTTAGACCTTTTTGGCTTAATTAACCTTTGGCCGGAATGCGTTTCTAAGTGGAAAGAGGGACTCTTAAAGGCTGAGCCCTGCAACTGAAGCGCCTTCAAAGACAAAGCCTCACATTTGCTGAGAGATGCATGGAGATTATGCCAATTATTTGTCCTGCAGGGTGAACTCTGTTCAAGTGGCTTTTAAAGAGATTCTTACAGCAGAAGCACAATGGCGCTGGCTATTGTCCAGGTTTAGATCATTAGAAAAGCAAGATATTTAAAAGCCCCCCAACAGCAAGATGACGGGAGCTAATTTGGTTCTAGAAAATCCATTGGAAGGGTGTCTTTTCCTGTCTGTTCCAAAATTGGATCCCAGAGTTCCTGGGCCTTTACACTCAACCAGTCAGATGGGTGGGGTATAAATAATAAAATTATCATCATCATTATTATCATTATTATTTCTTCTGCTGCTCTTGTTATACTGCTTATCCCTTTGCCTTGCTGAACATTAGATGACTCCCAGTGATGCTACACCTGTTACACTGACTCCCAGCCCATGTCCAGGCCCAATTCAAAATAGGCACTGTGGAATCTGCTAGTTGCAATTACTCTCAATTTATCCTCCCCCCCCAAAAAAAAACTTACATTCCGTTCTCCCCATTTCCAAAGCAGTTAGCAATTAAAAGAGAATCACCCACATCTCTGTGTGCATTTCACTTTATACATGGCTTTTTATGCAATTTTGCTTAAGATGCGAATTTTTCAATTTAATATAATTCATCTTATATTATTATTAAGCCTTTATGCAAGCGTATTTCCCTATTGTAATTTATGTTTACATTATTTTCACTAACTAAGTACACTTGTCTTTTCCCTTTAAGTAATATTTTCACATTATTTTCGCCAATTAAGCATGTCTGGGTACTTGGTTCCCTATTCAACGCTGTGTGTGTGTGTGTGTGTGTGTGTGTGTGTGTGTGTTTTGGTGGAAGAACTGTATCACGATTATCAGAGAAATGTCACAGGGTTGGGGAACTTGTGGCCTTCCAGATGTTGTTCGACTCAAACTCCTGTCAGCCTCAGATAAAAATAGTCAATAGTCAGGGAGCTGTAGTCTAGCCACATCTGGAAAGCCACATGTTCCCCAACCCTGGCATATTGGTCAGGTAACTGCAAATTATGTCGGTTCGCATTAGGGCGCCATTGGCACTATACTGTACATTTAAAATCACATTATCAAAAGACAGCATCCAGGATACATTGTGGCAAGCCTGGGTTGTTTAAAGTTTTGATTTACATGTATAATATAGATGTGGTATATGGAATGAATCTGCCCCACCCCATACATCCCTAGTTCAAAGTGCTGGTTTAGCCCTTTAAAGCCCTTTACAGCTTACAGTCTTTAAAGCCCTTTACAGCTTACAGTCCCCCTTCATGGATCAATGCCTTGTCGTGGCGAAGGGGCTTGAATAACTCAGAGAAGCTATGAGCTATGCCATGCAGGGCCACCCAAGATGGACAGGTCATAGTGGAGAGTTTTGACTAAACGTGATCCACCTGGAGAAGGAACTGGCAAGCCACTCCAGTATCCCTGCCAAGAAAACTCCATGGACAAAGACAACAGGCATATAAAAGTTATGACGCTGGAAGATGAGCCCCTCAGGTCGGAAGGCGTCCAACATGCTACTGAGGAAGAGCGGAGGACAAGTACAAGTAGATTCAGAGCTGATGAAGCGGCTGGGCCAAAGCCGAAAGGACGCTCAGTTGCGGATATGCCTGGAAGCGAAAGGAAAGTCCGATGCTGTAAAGAAAAATATTGCATAGGAACCTGGAATGTAAGAACCATGAGTGGAGGTAAGCTGGATGTGGTCAAAAATGAGATGACAAGAATAAATATCGACATCCTGGGCATCAGTGAACTAAAATGGAAGGGAATGGGCGAATTCAGTTCGGGTGACTATCATATCTACTACTGTGGGCAAGAATCCTGTAGCAGAAATGGAGTGGCCCTCATAGTCAACAAAAGAGTGGCAAAAGCTGTAATGGGATGCAATCTCAAAAATGACAGAATGATCTCGATACGAATCCAAGGCAGACCTTTTAACATCACAGTAATCCAAGTTTATGCACCAACTACCGGTGCTGAAGAAAGTGAAATTGACCAATTCTATGAAGACCTACAACAACTTCTAGAAATGACACCAAAGAAGGATGTTCTTCTCATTACAGGGGATTGGAATGCTAAAGTAGGGAATCAAGAGATAAAAGGAACAACTGGCAAGTTTGGCCTTGGAGTTCAAAATGAAGCAGGGCAAAGACTAATAGAGTTCTGTCAAGAGAACAAGCTGGTCATCACAAACACTCTCTTCCAACAACACAAGAGACGACTCTACACATGGATATCACCAAATGGGCAGCATCAAAATCAGATTGATTATATTCTCTGCAGCCAAAGATGGAGAAGCTCTATACAGTCAGCAAAAACAAGACCTGGAGCTGACTGTAACTCAGATCATCAGCTTCTTATAGCAAAATTCCAGCTTAAACTGTAGAAAGTAGGAAAAACCACTGGGCCAGTAAGATACAATCTGAATCAAATCCCTTATGAATACACAATGGAAGTGAGGAACAGGTTTAAGGATTTAGATTTGGTGGACAGAGTGCCTGAAGAACTATGGATGGAGGCTCATAACATTATACAGGAGGCAGCAACGAAAACCATCCCAAGGAAAAGGAAATGCAAGAAAGCAAAATGGCTATCCAACGAGGCCTTACAAATAGCGGAGGAGAGGAGGCAAGCAAAATGCAAGGGAGATAGGGAAAGATACAGGAAACTGAATGCAGATTTCCAAAAAACAGCAAGGAGAGACAAGAGGGTCTTCTTAAATGAGCAATGCAAAGAAATAGAGGAAAACAATAGAATGGGGAAAACCAGAGATCTGTTCAAGAAAATTGGAGATATGAAAGGAACATTTCGTACAAAGATTACCATAATCAAGGACAAAAGTGGTAAGGACCTAACAGAAGCAGAAGACATCAAGAAGAGGTGGCAAGAATACACAGAGGAATTATACCAGAAAGATATGGAGGTCTCGTACACCCCAGGTAGTGTGGTTGCTGACCTTGAGCCAGACATCTTGGAGAGTGAAGTCAAATGGGCCTTAGAAAGCATTGCTAATAACAAGGCCAGTGGAAGTGATGATATTCCAGCTGAACTATTTAAAATTTTAAAAGATGATGCTGTTAAGGTGCTACACCCAATATGCCAGCAAGTTTGGAAAACTCAGCAATGGCCAGAGGATTGGAGAAGATCAGTCTACATCCCAATTCCAAAGAAGGGCAGTGCCAAAGAATGCTCCAACTACCGCACAATTGCCCTCATTTCACACGCTAGCAAGGTTATGCTTAAAATTCTACAAGGCAGGCTTAGGCAGTATGTGGACCGAGAACTCCCAGAAGTGCAAGCTGGATTTCGAAAGGGCAGAGGAACCAGAGACCAAATAGCAAACATGCGCTGGATTATGGAGAAAGCTAGAGAGTTCCAGAAAAACGTCTACTTCTGCTTCATTGACTATGCAAAAGCCTTTGACTGTGTCGACCACAGCAAACTATGGCAAGTTCTTAAAGAAATGGGAGTGCCTGATCACCTCATCTGTCTCCTGAGAAATCTCTATGTGGGACAAGAAGCTACAGTTAGAACTGGATATGGAACAACTGATTGGTTCAAAATTGGGAAAGGAGTACGACAAGGTTGTATATTGTCTCCCTGCTTATTTAACTTATATGCAGAATTCATCATGCGAAAGGCTGGACTAGATGAATCCCAAGCCGGAATTAAGATTGCCGGAAGAAATATCAACAACCTCAGATATGCAGATGACACAACCTTGATGGCAGAAAGTGAGGAGGAATTAAAGAACCTTTTAATGAGGGTGAAAGAGGAGAGCGCAAAATATGGTCTGGAGCTCAACATCAAAAAAACCAAGATCATGGCCACCGGTCCCATCACCTCCTGGCAAATAGAAGGGGAAGAAATGGAGGCAGTGAGAGATTTTACTTTCTTGGGCTCCTTGATCACTGCAGATGGTGACAGCAGTCACGAAATTAAAAGACGCCTGCTTCTTGGGAGAAAAGCAATGACAAACCTAGACAGCATCTTAAAAAGCAGAGACATCACTTTGCCGACAAAGGTCCGTATAGTTAAAGCTATGGTTTTCCCAGTAATGATGTATGGAAGTGAGAGCTGGACCATAAAGAAGGCTGATCGTCGAAGAATTGATGCTTTTGAATTATGGTGCTGGAGGAGACTCTTGAGAGTCCCATGGACTGCTAGAAGATCAAACCTATCCATTCTTAAGGAAATCAGCCCTGAGTGCTCCCTGGAAGGACAGATCGTGAAGCTGAGGCTCCAATACTTTGGCCACCTCATGAGAAGAGAAGAATCCTTGGAAAAGACCCTGATGTTGGGAAAGATTGAGGGCACTAGGAGAAGGGGACGACAGAGGACAAGATGGTTGGACAGTGTTCTCGAAGCTACGAACATGAGTTTGACCAAACTGCGGGAGGCAGTGCAAGACAGGAGTGCCTGGCGTGCTCTGGTCCATGGGGTCACGAAGAGTCGGACACGACTAAACGACTAAACAACAACAACAGCTTACAGTCAGGATACCTGAAAGACTAAATGTTTAATAAATTATTGTATTTTAATATTTCTGTTGGAAGCCGCCCAGAGTGGCTGGGGAAACCCAGCCAGATGGGTGGGGTATAAATATATTATTATTATTATTATTATTATTATTATTATTATTATTATTATTATTAATTTCTGTGCCTGTATATGCATAAGTATTGGTTAATATATTCAACAGAGCAGCTTCCATGAGTGTCTTGGTCAACTGAGGCAAAGTCTGATGGCAATTTGGGACAGGGCCTTCTTAGTCTTGGTGTCCTATTTATGGACCTGATCCTCCAAAGATGTATTCCTGATTCCTCTTATTTCCCTGAGGTTTTTTAGCCCAGCAAATTGTTCTTATTTATGATACTGCTGCCGTTTTAGCCTTTCTGTTTTCAGAAAGATTTTGGGCATCAAATGGTAGGATAGGGGCTGGATCTATACAAGGGGGGGGGAGAGAAATGCTATAAATAAGTCATAACTCAATATAACAAAAGAAAAAAACTTTATGTAAAATCACATAGACAAAGTTTTGTGCTCTACAGCACCATCTGATGTTGCATGCTTATAACACAGTTATAGCGTTGTAACATGGCTAATGTAGCTGAGTCCAGAGTCTTAATGGTGTGCTCTCCCAAGCCCAAATTCCCAGCATGCTTGTACTTCTGTCTCAGTGACATCTACACTGGGCTTGGTCCTGTCCACAGAATGGAAGATGGCAAGATCCCCAAGGGTGTGCTCTGTGGAGAGCTGGCTTCAGGCACCAGGCCCATTGGCAGATCAACTTTGCGGTACAAAGATGCCTGCAAATCTGACATGAAGACTGGCAACATCAACCCTGCCATGTGGGAGCCCCCTGCAGGTGACTGCAGTGTCTGGAAACAGGCAGTCAAGCTGAGAGGAGCACAGAGAGAAGACATGCCATGGTGCACCTGCAGCAGCACAACCGGATGCCTTCATCTGTCCCAGCTGCAACAGAACATGTCTCTCCCATAACAGTCTCTACAGCCATAGCAGGCGCTGTAATTCTCCAACCGTTTGACTTCACCCCCAAAGGCGTACTCTTCCATTGTCTCCCAAGATGGACAGATAATAATTGGTTGGCGGATTCCAACCAATATTGTTATCTATTGTTGTTCTTTGGCATCCAACCCTGGTGAAGGACTGTGAAATGACTGTTTTTCACCAAGAACAGTGTAAAAATACCTATGATAAAGCAATAAATGGGTTAAATGGATAAATGAAACAGAACACAGGCAGGCCAGCATCCTGTTATGTTAACCACAGTAGCCAACCAGTGTCTGTCAGAAGCTCACATTAGGGGAGTACCCATTTCCCACTGTTGTTCAGAACTTCTTTTCCTGGAAAAAAAAATGGAGGTTTTGAATAGATCAAAAAAGCATGTCTGCCAGTTCCCTGCTGCAGATCAGGGCATCCTTCCACAAATCACATACACATCAGCCTCTGCAACTCAGACCACAAATCTATCCAGATGGAGTGAAACTAGACAATATGGGAGATGTTTGCTCCCCAAATCAGCAGCCCTATGTATAAACTTCCCCTCTCTCAGCTGTGTTCTAGCAAATTTCAATGTACAGTGGTACCTCGACTTACGAATGCCTCAACTTCCGACGGTTTCGACTTCCGAAGTCCGCTAACCCAGAAGTATTTCCGTCGTGCACGCATTCTGTGAATGCACAATGCGCAAAATCACGCTTTGCGCATGTGCAAAATGGACGCTTCAACTTCCGAAGTTTTCAACTTCCGAAGAGCGCCGCGGAACAGATCGCCTTCGTAAGTCGAGGTACCACTGTACAACATTTCTACACTCATGAGGAGGCCGGACTTTAAATGAAGAGGGGGCGGGTTAGCTCTCAGTGAGATGCAAAATATTGCATATTTTTGTGTACTAGACGTTAGTGAAGGGGCACAGATGGCATTTGGGGTTAATGAGTGCATTTGCAGCCACATGCCCTCTGTGTTGTCTCAGTCCACCCTCCACCATGTGGGCAATGACACATCCTGCATCAGAAGGCAGACTTCGGAAAGATGTGGTTCTTTGATCTGATTCTATGATTGAGGAAGCTTTCAGGAGAACTACGGTACATCTCCCATCATCCAGCATGCAGCTAATCAACATAGCTGATTCTCTGAATGGGGGGGGGGGGAGAGAACCAATCCCTCTCTCTACTGCTTGTTCTGCCAAACCTGTCTGCTTTCATGAGATGAGATAAAGGGACGGGCATGTTTCAGGGCTGCTGGGGAAGACTTCTGGGAGTGGGAGGGGGGTAATTTTCCCAAGCCCTCACACTGACTCTGAAAAATATATATTCCCCCAGATAATTAATGAAGCAATCAAAGGTGAGTCACACCCACCCCAGCTTCCACCAGACAGCTTGTAGGAACTGAGTCATCAGACTGTATTAGTCTGGTATTATTATTTTTTACCCTGCAATAGTTTCCTTTTATTTCCAAGCTCAATTTAAGGTGTTGGATCTTAGTTTTAGAGCCTGAAATAGTTCAGCGCCTGTGCACTCAGACTATCACCTCTCTGTATCATTATCCAATTATTCAAGGGATTTATTTACCCCCCCTCTTCTTCCTGAAGGAGCCCACTTCAAAATCCATTCCACTCAACATCTGAGGTCCCGCTCCAAGGACTCCCAGTGACTGACTGGAGTTCTGCAGCGGTCTACTGAAAGCAGGGCCTTCTCAGTTGTAGTGCCAACTCTATGGAAGGCTTCATCCTGCTGACCATAGCTGCCAAGTTATCCCTTATTTTAAGGGATTTTCCCTTATGCTGAATAGGCTTCCTCGCGAGAAAAGGGAAAACTTGGCAGCTATGCTGCTGACTGCAGGGTGCTGCCTCATCAGCACAGTTCTCACAGGGAAGCAACACCCAGCAGGATTGAACCCTCACAGTATGTGATCGGCTGAGCCTGAAGAGGGCCATCTTCACCATGCATAGGGTTGCCAAAGAAGGGACACGAACCCTGATCGGTCAGAATTCTTGTGCGAGTTTTGGAAATGGTGAAAGCAGGGCTATTTTTTTTCAGCTGGAACTTGCCGGAACTCAGTTCTGTCACCTCTCGGGTGTAGGGTTGCCAGACTCAATAGAAGACAGGACTTCTGTGCCTTTAATTGCCCTGCTCTCTTTTGAGTCTGGAAACCTTAAAGAGAAACCAGCAGACCCTTTGCTTGGAAATTAAACAAAGGGTCTGCTGGTTTCTCTTTAAGGTTTCCAGGCTCAAAAGAGAGCAGGGCAATTAAAGGCACAGAAGTCCTGTCCTCCATTGAGTCTGGCAACCCTACTTGGGTGGAAGCTATTGCCATTATAAGAGAACAAGGGAGGTGTTCGTGGTCAGTTCTGGCACCTCTTTTTCTAGAAAAATAGCACTGGGTGAAATTGTACCCCTTCGGGCAATTGTATAGTAGAGTGTTGCCAGTCCAGACAGCATAATTCATGAGGTGGAGCTAGCCCCACACATTCCTGAAGATCTCTTCACATGTTCAGAAGCCAACATCTGAAGAGAATTGAAATGTTGTCGTGAAGGGGAAAGCCTTTCGAGCCATTGCTGCAGTCAAAAGCCTGCCTGCCCTTCCCATGTTGTCTGGTGGTATAAGAACATAACAGGCAAATCAGGCAAATGGCTCATCTAGTCTGGCACCCAGGTGGCTGTGGGAAGCCTACAAGCAGGACCTGAGTACAAGAGCACTCTCCCTTCCTGTTGTTTCCAACAAATGGTACTGAGAAGCGTTGCTGCCTCTGGCCGTGGAGAAAGACTAGCAGCCACTGATCACTTTAAGGTAAGGGTAAAGGGACCCCTGACCATTAGGTCCAGTCGTGACCGACTCTGGGGTTGCGTGCTCATCTCGCATTATTGGCCGAGGGAGCCAGCGTATAGCTTCCAGGTCATGTGGCCAGCATGACAAAGCTGCTTCTGGCGAACCAGAGCAGCACACGGAAACGTCGTTTACCTTCCCACTGTAGTGGTTCCTATTTATCTACTTGCATTTTGACGTGCTTTCGAACTGCAGGAGCTGGGACCGAGCAACGGGAGCTCACCCCATCACAGGGATTCGGACCGCTGACCTTCTGATCAGCAAGCCCTAGGCTCAGTGGTTTAACCCACAGCGCCACATGGGTCCCTCACTGATCACTTTATCCTCCATGAATTGGTCTAATCCTCTTTTAAAGCCATCCAGTCAGTGGCCTCCTGTGGGAATGAGTTCCATAACTAGGCACTGCATGCTTAGTTTTCTTTTATCTGTCCTGAATCTTCCAACATTGGATGTCCACAACTTCTAGCATTATGAGAGAGGAGGAGAGAGAGATATGGCTGACTTTGCCCACTTACATGGGAAACAGGAGTGCAGATTTCTAAATGGCCCTCGAAATGAAATAAATGTCAAGGCACTTCGACCCCAGTGTGGTTCGTTATCATTTTCAATCATGAGCTTCCATCTTGTCCTTGTTGATAGAAAGGCCCCTTTTCATTTCGACAGCTGATTTCCTTTCATGTTCCTACTTTGGTCATGGCTCTATTTCAAATACTGCCCAGTCGGAGAAGCACAAAGACCAAACTTTCTGTCTGGGTTGTTTTGACGCCTACTATCATTTTAAAAGCATTTCTGTTGCCTGTGGGTTTCAGAAAAGCTTGAATTATGCTTCCCCCCCCCCCCCAAAAAAAGGGGGCAGTAAAAAAAATGCTCCTGTGACTGTGAATAAATTCAAGCAGCCAACACTGAAAGCCGATTCATTCTTAGTAAAAGACAAAACTTGCTAAATTGATGCATTCCTTGGCACCCAAGCCAGTGATGTATAGTCACACACTGACAAGCTTTCAAATGTCTGCTCTGTAAAGGAAGTCAACATGTTGGAAGAAACCACAATGAATGCATCAAAAAGTCAATATATACTATAGACTACAGAGTTTCTCAAGGAATGCTAATGAATATGCCTCTCGAACGGAAAAGAAAAAAATTCCAGCTGTTAAGCCAGAACCAAGATTCAGATGTACATACTTTAATCCTTGCATTTCCCATGTTACTGAATGTGGCTGTTATTGACTGTATCATTTAGACCACATTCACGCCACACTTTTAAAACACTTTGATACCACTTTTTTATGGAAAATATCTTTATTATTTTAAAAGACATAAATACAAACAATGCAAGATTCACAGACACACACACACTCAAAAAAAAAAAGTACATAAAAAATCCGAAGAAAGCATGAAAAAATATAATAACAAAATACAAGAAAAAAAAACAAGAAGAACCATCAAAGGAAAAATCTGAAAAAATAAAGATTTAAAAAGAAAGTTGTTCTTCCAATTATTCCGTCTGTAATTTCTATTATTCCTAATTTATCGCACATTCATAGATAAATTAACTGTTTACCATTTTTTCATTTATTATAAATCAAGCTCAGCCTAAATCTGCTATTAGAGATTTCGATATTCCATTTTTCAGTAAGTATTCTTTAAATATCTCCCATTCTTTCTTTACTTTTTGCTTTGTTTGCCCTCTTACTCTTGCTGATGTTGTTGCCAGTTGAATATATTCTACCATCAATATTTGCCAATCTGCTATATTTGGTACTTTCTCTGATTTCCAATTTCTAGCTATCAGGATCCTCGCTGCTACTATTCCGTACATAAGTAATATTCTTTTTTATGTTTTGATTTCTTTCGGTATTAGATTTAATAAAAATATCTCGGGTTTCTTCCTAAATGTACTTTTTAATAGTTTTTTCAGCTCTTCATATATCAAGTTCCAGTAATTACTTATTTTAGGACAACCCCACCACATATGTGCACTTTGATACCACTTTACACAGTCATGGATTCCCACAGTCCTGGGAATTCTGGGCGCTGTGGTTTGTTAAGGGCGCTGGGAGTTGCTGTTCCCCCCACAGACCTCAGATTCCCAGTGTGGTTTCACAATCAATCTCTTTTCCCAGGGACTCTGGGAATTGTAGCTCTGTGAGGGGAACAGAGACCTCTTAGAGACTCATTTAGTCCAGCATCCTGTTCTCACAGTGGCCAACCAGATGCCTGAGGTAAACCAGCAAGCAGGAGCCAAGCAGAAGATCACCCCTCCTGCGGTTTCCAGCAGATGGTATTCAAAAGCATACAGCCTCCAGACTTCCCTGGGTATCGTGTTCTATAAATGGGGGCCAATACGAAAAAGGCCTTGCTTCTTGTGCCCACCAACTGAAAACGTTGTACCAGCAGGCATCTCCACAGTGCCTCCAACGTAGATTTTAGGGTACATGTGGGCTGGGATGGGTCCAGGCAGTTCCTAAGGTTATCACCAGCACTTGGCAACATGGCTAACGTTCCTTGATGATGTTAAGAGTCACCCTGTCACATCCAGAGGGCCATAGTTTCCGTAATTTAAGAGTTGAATTGAATATCCTCTGGTTCTGGATTCCAAAGAAGAACTACTGTAGCTATTTCAGAAGCGTAGAATTCCTTATCCCCTCTTGGCCAGCAACAAACCCTTAAATTTGGTGAATGTCCACCTTGTTTTTGACCCTGTTCCATCATTCCTCTTGGCTGGATTGCTTCTGTACCAGTAGTTTTTAATCAGTAGTTTTAATCAGGAAGTTTTTTTTTAATGTTTGACGTTTTATTATGTTTTTATATGTGATGGAAGCCACACAGAATGGCTGGGGGAAATATTATTATTATTATTATTATTATTATTATTATTATTATTATTATTATTATTTCCCCTGACTATGTCTGCTGCCGTTTCCTTCCTGAGTTTCTAATGAGGGTGACGCCACTAACTGGGGGCTGACATCACAGAGCTCTGCAACCAATCAGATCTGACTACAAGAAGTTGGCACACAGGGCAGTTGAGAGCAAAGGCAATGTAAATCACAGGGAAGTGGAAACCAGCCTTAAACAGAGTCAGGCCATTGGTCCATCTAGCCCAGTACTCTCTACCCTGATTGGCAGAAGTTCTACAGAGTTTCAGAAAGGAGATTATCCCAGCCGTACATACAAATCTCAGGGATTGAACCTGGGATCTTCTGCTTGCAAAGCAGATTTTATTACCACAGAGCTACACCCCTTCCTGGCAAAGAAAACAAAACAAAACATTTTTCACCAGTAGTATAAAATAAATGGGAAGCATTCAGCTTCATAGCATTGTGCAAAGTGTATGTTGTCTTTCCTCAGCTCGACTATATTCATATCTTAAGTGAAAATGTATGTCATGTATATACTCGAGCGATTCTGACATCACATTTCATAGCAATGCCAGAACAGCTGAGATAATAAATAGCATTTAAAAGAAAGGCATTGTAAATGCAAGATTAATGGGCGAAAATGTTTATGTTGGGGTTTTTTCCCCTCATCGACAAACTGCTCCTTGCACCTATTTGCATTTTAATAGCTACCCTCATTCCGAAGTTTTTTTTTAAAAAAAACACACCAGAATTTTCCCCCAGCTGCTCTTTAAATGCTACATTATAATTTTGAGGAAGCATCATACATAATTATATTTAATAGACACGGAATTGATTGAAACACTTAGCAGAAACAGAAAGGAAGGAGGGGGGAAGCCAGGCGTGATTTTGTAAACATGCTATTGTACAGTAACCCCCAATGAGTTTGTTCTTAAATCTCCTAATTAATTTTTAATTAAAAAGCTCAAAGATGCTATTATACTCCTTGTCGTAAATGGCAGCCTTATGTAAGTGTAAACGACTTTGGTGCTCAGACAAACATCTCCCATTAAAGGCTCTGTTAATGACGTTTCCTCTGTGTGGCACGGTGGCGATTTGAGCAGTGGCAAACACCGCAGTTCAGAATAAGCATCGCACGAATAATGTGGTTGGCTTTTGTTGTTGTTTTAATGTGTGTCCTAGAGATAGGCTTGTACGGGACATAATAGCTTTTCACATGATATGTGCATTCAAATTGTCAATTACATCTGCTATTTCCCTTGCCCTACACCTTCGCTTCTATATATAGATCCACAATTAAGTCTGGTTCCTGATTTTGTTGCCGAAAAGCAGGAGTGGGGAGCTTGCAGACCTCCAGATGTTATGGGACAGTAGCTCCCATCAGCCCCGGTTAGGATGGCCATTGGCCAGGGGTGATGAGGCTCATGGTCCAACAACATTCCATCCCTGCCATAAAGCGATCCACAAAATGCAAATAGGCAACTTCGTTGTGGACTGTTTCCTGTATTCAAAACAGAGGTGTGCTCTCCACCAGAAAATGGAGACTTCTTTGGCTTGGAATGGAGAGGGAAGCTGTTCAAGAGTTGGCATCCCCTGCTATAACGTTGTCAGCTAGTGTTCAATCTGAATAACCTGCCAGGGTCCTCGAGCATTCAAAAATCAGAAGTTATTCCAGAGGATTCTGAGACAGAATCATTTTCCTGTAGGAAGGACATATGGCAGCCAGGTGAGGGACAGCAACTTGAATGTTGCATTTGAACCCCCCCCCCCCCGGTGCTATTCATGAAGCTACATGTTCACAACAGCACTTCTGATCGGTCAGCGCACAAGGGGAGGGCTGAAATTAGAATGGTGGCTGATGAGGCCTGCAGAGCACCAGTGGCGTAGCGTGGTTTGCCAGTGCCCAGAGCCATGCAGAAGGGGTGGGTGGGAGAGACACGGACAGAGTATGCATGTACATTCAACTGCCTAACAGCATCCACGTCACCCAAGAGATTTCAGCCACACAAGATAAGAAAAGAAGAGTCATTCCGTTGTCTGTAAAGGTCACTTCCTGGTTCACATGGAGAAGCCATTTTGAACAGAACCCAGCGACAGAAGTGCACAGCTGTAGTGGGATAGCATCTGGTGTTGAAATTTTGCCCCCCTGACAATTTTGCACCTGGAGCAACCACCCCTGTGCCCCCCACGGCACTCCATGGCAGACCACACTTCTAATCTTTCACTTTAAATATACCGGTAAGCGATATGAAGAACCAGAACCAATATTTATCAGTAAGTGTGTTTGTATATATTTATAGATTTTTGCCCATCTTTCAAACATCTAAGGATTTTCTTTCCACAATGCCTTTGCAAAGTTACTACAACTTGAAATGATATTGCTTCAAGTTACAAGCAAGGAGATTCCGACTAAATATCAGGAAGAACTTTCTGACTGTAAGAGCTGTTCGACAGTGGGATAGTCTTCCTTGGGAGTTTGTGCACTCTCCTTCCTTGGAGGTTTTTAAGCAGAGGTTGGTTGGCCATCCGTCATGGATGCTTTGGCTGAGATTCCTTGATTGCAGGGGAGTTGGACTAGATGACCCTTGGGGTCCATTCCAACTCTACGATTCTATTATTCTATGTTCCCAAGCCAGGCATAGTGAGGAAACATGGTTCCACTTGAAAGAACCCTGCACTACTTGAAGCAGAGCAGGTTTGTTGGTTTAAGCGGGAAAGGAAGAACAGTTTTAGCTTACCACTGCATTGCCTGGTAAGTCTCTGTCCTTGAAGACTTTACATGACTTTCTCCTTCCCCTTCCCTGCAAACTGCTTCAATTCTGCCCTCCCCTTTCACTCAGTCTCTCACACAAAACGTTCACATTTTAGTTAGGGATGGAGGAACCGGTCTATTTCTAGTCCCTCTCAATTTATTTGGTGTTCATTCATAAATCCATTCCACCCTGGTTCTGCATTCATCTTTTAATGAAAATTTAAGCACTTATTTAAATATCCATTTTTTAAAAAAAAAAACCTGGTAGAGATTATATATATATATATATATATATATATATATATATATATATATATATATACACACACACATATCGATGTATGCATTTCTGAATGTATTTTCACACATTTGGCCACCCCAGAGGAAAAACCACCCTTAGTCTTCATTGGAGAAGAGCTGGGATGTGGTAGAAACACCCCTCACTAAATGCTGGGAGCTGCATACTATGGGTTGCATTCTGGCCACAGCAACCCTACATGGGCGTACCCAGCCCCCCCTAGAAGCAAAAGGGGGGGGAATGGTATAAAACAACTCGCAGCGCGTGCTGTTGTCAAGACAGTTCACCTTCTCGGTTGGGTACACGATCTTGCCGCAGCGGGCAGGGCTGTCTTAACTATACCAGCCGCCATGGTCCGGTGCCCTGCCAGGCAGGGCCAGGCATGGTGGGCAGCTGGAGAGCACGACACAACAGGCAGGGACGCTGCCAGCTGTGCTGCACCTCGGCCTGCTCAGCTGAAGCGAAATGGCAGCAGCAGCAGCGAAGCTGCCTCCGTCGAGGGAAACCTGGATCTGGACCTGGGCTAACTTCAGCCCACACTCCTTCAAGTCACAGCGAGCACAGCACAGAAAGTGTGGGCTGAAGTTAGCCCAGGTCCAGGTCCAGGTTTCCCTCCTTCACTGCTGCTGCCTCATTTTAGTCACTGCTGCTGGTAAAGGAGCAGGCGAGGCAGAAGCGCAAGGGCGGGTGGCTCCATGTGCCGTCTCGGCAACGGCTGGAAATGGCCCCCTCCCCTCTGGGGTGTGTGGACATTGACCACACCTCCTGGGGGGATCCCGGCCATGTCATCGCCAGCCAGCCAGCTAGTTTTGATCCCGGGTACGCCCATGCAACCCTATCTTTCTGCTGAACTTCTTGGCTGCTAAATTCCCCCTTGTGCACAATTCCCTGCCCCCACAAAGCTCAGCCTTTGCGAAACCTCCATCTCAGCAATGGAGAACCAGGCACCGCATTGATCCTCTGGTGCTCATATAATGATCGTTTCTGCTTTGTCCATTTTAATGGCTCTCTCCATCAAATGCACCACAAGAGTCTAATCTAGTAATTGAAGCACAGTGTGTTATCCTGGGAAGAAGAGTGATGTCACAAGTGTGAGATTATTAATAGTGTAAAACTGTGTGAGCACCTTTTCTAAGAGCAGCAACCTGTTAATAGCAAAAAAAAAAAAGGTTGGGTAGGGGGTACACCTGAGAACAAAAAAAATACACCTCCATCTGCTGAAGTTCTCTCCCTCCTCCCCTTCTAGCAAAGAGTGAGAACCAATTACTATCAGCTGAAATTTCTTTCCGCAGTCCCCTCCATTCCTTGTTCCTGAGACTGAACATTTAAAATTTCAGAGCCTTTGTCTACTATCTTTCAGAATTACTGGAGAACAGGTGAGTCCCTACAGACTGGAGGTGGGCAAATGTTGTCCCCATCTTCAAAAGGCGGGGGGGGGGGAGGAAGACCCAGGTAACTACCGATCGGTGAGCTTGACATCAATACCAGGGAAGGTCCTAGAACAGAATTCAACAGTTGGTCTGTGAGCATTTAGAAAAGGATGCTGTGATTAAGACCCAGCATGGGTTTCTCAAAAATAAGTCATGCCAGACCAAGCTGATTTCTTTTTTTGATGGAATTACAAACTGGGTGGATCAGGGAAATGCTGTGGACATAGTGAATCTTGATTTCAGTAAGGCTTTTGACAAAGTCCCCCATGATATTCTTGCAAGGAAACTGGTAAAATGTGGGTTGAAGAAGGTAACTGTTAGGTGGATTTGTAGCTAGTTGACTGACCGAACCCAAAGAGTACTCATGAATGGTTCCTCGTCATCCTGGAAAAAAGTGAGAAGTGGGGTGCCACAGGGTTCTGTTGTTGTTCAATGTCTTTATAAATGACTTGGATGAAGGAATTGAAGGGATGTTCACCAAATTTGCAGACTACACCAAACTAGGAGGGGTAGCTGATGCCACAGAAGACAGAATCAAAATTCAAAGTGACCTTGACAGATTGGAGAACTGGGTGCAAGCCAACAGAATGTATTTCAATAGGGACAAATATAAGGTTCTGCACTTAGGCAGGAAGAACCAAATGCACAAAAATAGGATGGGGGACACCTGGATTACAGTGGTACCTCAGTTTAAGTACACAGTTGGTTCCAGAAGTCTGTGCTTAATCTGAAGCGTACTTAACCTGAAGCAAACTTTCCCATTGAAAGTAATGGAAAGTGGATTAATCTCTTCCAGACGGGTCCGCGGAATACTCAACCTGAAGCGTAATTAACCCAAAGTATGAGTGTAATTGGTTCTGGAAATCCGTACTTAACCTGAAGCGTACTTAACCTGAAGCGAACTTTCCCATTGAAAGTAATGGAAAGTGGATTAATCCGTTCCAGACGGGTCCGCGGAGTACTTAAACTGAAAGTACTCAAACCGAAGCGTACTTAAACTGAGGTATGACTGTACTTGTAGTACATGTAATGGCTTCAAGTTACAAGAAAGGAGATTCTGACTAAACATTCAGAAAAACTTTGAGAGTAAGAGCTGTTCAGCAGTGCAACAGACTCCCAAGAGAGGTGGGGGACTCCCCTTCCTTGGAAGTTGTTAAGCAGAAGTTGGTTGGCCATCTATAATGGATGCTTCAGCTGAGATTCCTGCGTTGCAAGGGGTTGGACTAAAGGATCACTGGTGTCCCTTCCAACTCTAAGAGTCTATGATTCTATGAAATCCAAATTCATCAAACATCATTTTACACAAAAGCAAAAAAAGTTTTACCACTGAAATTTTGATAGCCAAAAATAAAGCAACTGCCAAGCAAAAAATTAAAAAAATACTGTAGCCATAGTTTCAGTACGACAGGAACAAATATTTCTCTGCATTTCCAATTAGTTTCTCTCAACACTATGCTTGCTCTTTTCCTGGAGCTCACAAATATGATTGCTGACATGTTGCAAATGTCCTCTGCCTGTTTGTAGTTATGTGTGAACAGTACTAATGTTGGGAAATACTGAAGAAGAAGAAATGTCACATATTATCATTTTAATTCCCAACTGCTGCTTTCCATAGACAGACAAGAGGCATAAGTCCTATTTCTGGGGTAAACTGCTTGTGATGTTAACTGAGTAAGCTGAAGGTACATGAAATTTTTCATAAGTGTACAGATCAGTTTTTGGAGGGGATAATTGGGATCAGGACTGCAGCAAACGGGAAGAGGGGGTTAACTCTTTCTTCCTGTGCCATCCACCCAATCAAACATAGAGATATATTTGACAGGAGAGAAGTCGCCATTGGCCAAACTGGAACGGTGGGGTGGAAATTCAGACCATGGGATATGGGACGACTATCGGCTTGTATCCAATGCAGTCCCATCAGTGCAAGGATTTCCACTAGCACAATGGGACCCCCCCCCCCATCACACACACCCCATGCCTGCTAAATCTGTCCTGAGGTTCTCCCAACCCTCTGGGCACGGGATGTGCAGGGGAGGCAGGGAGGGGCGGGTTCTGCTGCACAAGTGCCCTGTTGCACAAGTGGAAATCCTTGCACTGAATGCACACTTTCTAAGCACTATGTGGAATAGAAGCCAGTGGATGGAGCTGAAGGAAAACACAAATGATCATCGCCATGCAGCAAACCAGATCTGGAGCTGTTTTCTGCCATAGTCTTGGCCCACGTGTGCAACAGTGCGAGTGTCAGATTGCTGGGAACTCGTAAGTGGCTTTTTGGCTCCTCCCCACCACACAAACACCCCTGCAGTAACTTTCCCCAGGGAAGAGGCTAATTGCCCTCTTAAAACATCCGCCTGCCTTTTTTTCTGAACCAGCCCTCCTCTGAGAAATCTGTGGAACAAGAAGTCAGCGTGTTTGCAAATACCTAAGCTAAGATAGGCACTGGAAACTATTGAAAGGGGAAAAACCAAGATGCCCGGTGTTCTAAAATGTTCTATATTTGCCAAAATCTCTTTGTGGGCTTAAATAAGAACTCCAGCTACACCGCCTATCCAGCCAGCTGAGAGCACTTCAGATTTGCTGAGCTTCGGAAATTAGTTGTCTGCTCTTTCTAATTTTTCGCACCATTCTGTTGGACAACTCCATTTCCTGATTTGACAATGAAACCTCACTCCTAATTTGGGGCAACCATTCCTGGGTTGCCAACTTTTGAATCAGCCTCCTGTCGCCTACTCTGCAGCAATTAGCCATTAGCTAAGTGCCGTGCCTGCAAAGGAGAAGCTTCAGACTTTTTCTGGTAGAACTCTCTAAAAGAAAACAGAACACATCAAATGAAACACCCAAATATTCATACAATGTATTGTGCTGTCCAGCACAGGCTCAGTGGCTTACAAAATATGCAATAATCCAAACAGACCTAAAAGCAAGGGTCTCTCCCTCTCGCTCTCCCTCTCCCTCTCTAAAGCCTGCATTCCAGCCTCCAGGCTGTTTACTCTCTGTTTAGGAGAGCTACATTTTACATCTTCACTCCATTGGGTTTGAGGGGAAAGACTCAAAGGCACCTCCCTTCAAAATGGAGATTTGTAACTCAATACCTTCATAACATGATCTAAGGTTACAACACTCACATGTTCATTAATTTAGCAAGAGCTCAAAGTGCTCTCCTTGGCTTTAATATAGCCCCATGGGGGGCATGTTAAGCCTTGGACTACAAATCCCATCATCCCTGACCACTGGTCCTGTTAGCTAGGGATCATGGGAGTTGTAGGCCAAAACATCTGGAGGGCTGCAGTTTGGGGATGCCTGATTTAGCTCTACACATGGGTGGCAATGTGTGTTGAAGCCCAAAGCTTAGCTCCATGCCACAAGGAACTTGACCAGCTGATTTCTGCATACTGGCTCTCTGTTAAGAGTTGCTAGATCAGGCCAAGGCAGTTTTACCCTTGACCAGCTGGTTGCGTGCCGAGGCCCCCAGAAAATTCCCCCCAATAACTCAGACACATTATTTGAGGTTTGGTTTTGGCATAATTTTGGCCACAACTTTATTTAAATTACAAATTTTAAATTGAGTGTTGGCCTTAGGCTTTCGTTAATCTTCTTCCCCACGGTGGGACAGGACCAGCTCAGACTTTCCTACAGTAGGAAAGTCAAGTAAACACCCTATAGTGAGGAGATAGCTGAGTCCAGGCCATCTCCCCCACCAGAAATGTTCCCCAAGGCTCGTGCTCTATATTGGCCTCAGCCCCGCACCATTGCGGGGGTGTAAGGACTAGAGCTCCGGAGCCCCAGGATTCCTTTAACGGAATACTTCTATAAGAGCAACCCTGAGGGGCATGCACCTCCATGCGATACCCCTCCCAAAATTCATCAACCAAAGCCTAACTGCCAACCTAACAAGTTGTGACTATTTGCTAAGCAGTAGGCAAAAACCAAATGGCAACAGTCAATCAGCCAGATGGCAAAATTCCTACTGGGCCCCTGAATACAGGCGACCCCCTAAGGCAAAGCAAGGTCACTCTAAACCTGCAAAGGACAAGGAGGTGGGCGGGAGGGAGATTCAAATCACCATTAAGAGTGAGGCAATGAGGTAAGACGCTGAGATTTAAATGCTCGCCCTGTCAATCAAAGCATTGCTACATGCAATTTTCCCCAGCAACACTCAGCCCTCCAATCGCCTCGTCTCCCTTACTTTAGACGCACCCCTAAACACACACACACACACACACACACACACACACACACAGAGATTTTCTGCTAGGCCCTGCCGCAACCCTCATTATTTCCTATGGGGTTAATGAGCTCTACCGCAGTTTCACTCCCTTTTGATCCTCATCTTCCCAACTAAAGCAGTGGTTCTGTAAATGCAAACATCGAAAATGCAAGCATTGGTGGGCTTTGCAAACGTGACACAAACCCTAGCCATATTTATCATTACATTACGTTTATATCTCATCCTTCATCCAAAGAGCTCAAGGTTCTGTACATGAGTCTCCCCACCCCCATTTCACCCTTACAACAAGCCTGTGGGGTAGGTTAGGCTGAGAGAGACAGCAACTGGCCCAAGTCAGTAGAGCATGAGACTCTACTGTCTCATGAGAGCCAGTGTGGTGTAGTGGTTAAGAACGATAGATTCGTAATCTGGGGAACCGGGTTCGGTTCTCCGCTCCTCCACATGCAGCTGCTGGGTGACCTTGGGCTAGTCACACTTCTTTGAAGTCTCTCAGCCCCACTCACCTCACAGAGTGTTTGTTGTGGGGGAGGAAGGGAAAAGGAGAATGTTAGCCGCTTTGAGACTCCTTCGGGCAGTGATAAAGCGGGATATCAAATCCAAACTATTCTTCTCCTTCTCCTTCTCCTTCTCCTTCTCCTTCTCCTTCTCCTTCTCCTTCTCCTTCTCCTTCTCCTTCTCCTTCTCCTTCTCCTTCTCCTTCTCCTTCTCCTTCTTCTTCTTCTTCTTCATCATCATCATCTCAGGGTTGTGGGTTCGAGTCCCACGTTGGGTGAAGGATTCCTGCATTGCAGGGGGTTAGACTACATGATCCTTGTGGTCATTTCCAACTCTATGCTTCTATTATCTCTATGAGCCAGTGAGCTTCATGGCTGAGTGGTGATTTGAACCCTGATCTCCCAGGTCGAAGTCCAACTCTCTAAACATTATGCCACCTGTCAGGGAACTCCCACAGAGTCCGCGGGGGGGGGGGAGGGGATCAGGCTGAGTTACAGGGATCCGAAGCCCCTCCTCCCCAACAACACCTCTTCCAGCCGAGGTAGCAGTGAGACGTCCAATGAGGAGGGAGAGGAATTGGTCAGCTCGGAGGAGAGAGGGGTCACGGATGCTGGACAGGAGCCCCAGAACCACCCCAGCCAGGAGAGCTCCGAGAGGGATGCGTTACTTCTTCTCCCCAGCCGTGTGGCGGGGTCAAGCGTAAAGAGGGGAGGAGGTGCTTGGGGGTCTCGAAGTTCCTATTCTGGGGGAGGAGCAGGAAAGGAGCACTCCTGGATTCTGCGAGTGACTAACATAGACATGTTTTTGGTAGCTCCGCACTGTACATAGGCAAAGGTAAAGGGACCCCTGACCATTAGGTCCAGTCGTGACCGACTCTGGGGTTGCGGCGCTCATCTCGCATTATTGGCCGAGGGAGCCGACGTACAGCTTCCAGGTCATGTGGCCAGTATGACTAAGCCGCTTCTGACGAACCAGAGCAGCACACGGGAACGCTGTTTACCTTCCCGCCGGAGCGGTACCTATTTATCTACTTGCACTTTGAGGTGCTTTTGAATTGCTAGGTTGGCAGGAGCTGGGACCGAGCAACGGGAGCTCACCCCGTCATGGGGATTCGAACCGCCGACCTTCTGATCAGCAAGCCCTAGGCTCTGTGGTTTAACCCACAGCGCCACCTGCGTCCCTACATACATATGCACTGTACATAGTTTGCATTTAATAAACTGTTTAAAGACAGCCGGAAGCCTGGCGTCGTTACTTGTGAGTAGCCATCACATGCCATTACACCACCCATGAAGAAAACTTGCTCAAGTCAGCCTTCTGACAAACAATCTCCAAAAGAGACTTTGCTTTGCTTTCCTTCCCCTCCTCTCCATCTACATTTCTTTAACACATTTTTTTAGACTTTTAACAGAGCTGAGAAAAAGAAGATCAAATTTTCTTTCACTTGCATGAACATAAATGAAGCTCACAGGAGGAAAAAGAACATTTGATGACAACAAGTCCTATATCCATCACATCAGGCCGAATCACACCCCATTTTCACAAACTTTGTAACCCACTTAAGAGCACTTTCCTCTCTGCAGTGGTTTGCGTTCCTATTTTAATATGCTTCTGAGTGTTCTAAACATAGACATCTCAGGCTTTGCATAAAACTTTGCACCGAGGTTTGTCCTCACTGCATGCCTTGCCTTGTAGTCAGTCCATTTCCACGGACCATACTTATAACTAATAACACCTTATCCTCCAAATTCAATATATTGAGTTAATTATCAGAACGGGACCATCTGTTGCATCTCCCACCTCGGATTTCAAAAGTTTGGAATCTCCTGGGCCAAAGAACCGATCCAGGTCAGGTGAAATAAATTCCCTCTGTGCTTTCTTACTCATCTTTTTGTTTCTAAACAGGACAAAAATACATATAATGATCAAAGTTGAGGAGGACTTGTCAATTTTTGCAGAGCTGCCTGGTGGTTAGATAAAAATAGCAAGAGCTGAGAGCAAAATCTCCTCCTTCCCCCATCTTCAAAAAAGTGCTAACATGGTGTGAAAGCACAAGTGTTGTTGTGCTAATGAATGGATGTTAAGAAACCAGATTTGCCTCTTAATGGGTTCTTTAAACTTAAAATGACCTTTAGGAACAGATTTGAATCAAGGCAGAGTTCTTCATTATTGTCTATCTATGCACTCTTTATCTACAGACAGGAAGGTTCCCAACCTGTGTTGAGTGGGGGGTAGGTATATTTTCATTTTATGGATTATATATAGCTAAGTGGTTATTCAGACAACTAAGGGAAAAAATGTGGTGTTTTTTGCATTCCTGGAATATATTTGATGGCAATAGAGAAACAGTTGCAGGTGTATGTGAGGCAGTGTGGTGTAGTAGTTAGAGTGTCAGGCAGAAGCCTGAGAGCCCAAGGTTCAAATCCCCACTCGGACATGAAGCTCACCGGGTGACCTTGGGCCTGTCACTCTTTCTGAGCCTACCTTACAGGGCTGTTGTGTGAATTAAATGAGGAGGAGGGGGACAACCAGATACACCATATTGTCCCATTGGCAAGTTTGGAGCGCTCCCTCTGCCATTAGGAACAGATCAATGCCCCATGAGGAAGTTCATGCCTTCAAAAAAAAAAAAAAAAAAAAACAGTCCTGTTGGGAGACTCTTGTGTGCAAGCAGTCTGGGACTCACCTTTAAAAGCTGATGGAAGAGTTGTGCCCATTTATCAAGACATCTTCACAGCTTTCATGCAGCCTCAGACTCTTGATGCTGTCCTTTGCAGCTGCACCTTTGGCATTCTGCACCTGTAGACATACCTGCCAAATTCCTCTCTGAAAAATAAGGGATTGGACCGGAAGTAGCATACCGGAAGTAGCACTGGCGCCATTTTGGAACTGGGCGGAGCATGCTCAGAAGTGACTTTTGATGCTGCTGTGCCTGGTTCCAAAATGGCCGCCGCACCAGAAGTCGCGCTGCAGCCATTTTGGAACTGGGCAGAGCAGCATCGAAAGTCGCTTCTGAGCATGCTCCGCCCAGTTCCAAAATGGCCGCCACGCCAGAATAAACCGGGAAATATCCGTTTTTTGGGGCTGGGGACAGCTGGAAAAACGGGGGTTTCTCAGGGAATACGGGAGACTTGGCAGCTATGCCTGTAGATCAGGCATCTCCAAACTTCGGCCCTCCAGATGGACTACTACAATTCCCATCTTCCCTGACCACTGGTCCTGCTAGCTAGGGATCATGGGAGTTGTAGACCAAAACACCTGGAGGGCCACAGTTTGGGGATGCCTGCTGTAGATTGACCTGTAGCCTTGAATAAAGCTTTCTTTCTACTCACAAATAAAAGCTGCAGTTGTACTTGGGGCAGGAGCTAGGCTAGAATGAGCAGAAAGGCCTGCCCAAACCAACAAGGCTAGCTTTATTCCATCTTGAATTAAACTCTATACAATAAGTCCAGAGTCTAAAATTTCCTAACTGCTCTATCTTGCATGCATGTAAATGAATGCACATGAACATTACACACCTAGCATGACCAAGGGTTTGGAAACCAAACCTTATGTGGAATGGTGGAGGGAGTTGTGTATGTTTAGCCTGGAGAAGAATGAGAGGTGATCTGATAACCACCTGAGAGCTGTCATGTGGAAGATGGAGCAAGTTTGTTTTCTCCTGCTCTGGAGGGTAGGACCTGAACCAAGGGATTAAATGGCAGGGAAGGAGATTCTGAATCAACATCAGGAAGAACATTCGGCAGGAAGAGCTGTTCAATAGTAGAATGGTCTCCCTCAGGAGGTGGTGGACTCTCCTTCCTTGGAGGTTTTTATGCAGAGGTTGGATAGCCACCTGTCATGGATGCTTTAATTGAGATTCCTGAATTGCAGGGGATTGGACTAGAAGACCCTGGTTGTTGTTGTTGTTGTTGTTTAGTCGTTTAGTCATGTCCGACTCTTCGTGACCCCATGGACCAGAGCACGCCAGGCACTCCTGTCTTCCACTGCCTCCCACAGTTTGGTCAGACTCATGTTGGTAGCTTCAAGAACACTGTCCAACCATCTTGTCCTCTGTCGTCCCCTTCTCCTAGTGCCCTCAATCTTTCCCAACATCAGGGTCTTTTCCATGGAGTCTTCTCTTCTCATGAGGTGGCCAAAGTATTGGAGCCTCAGCTTCACAATCTGTCCTTCCAGTGAGCACTCAGGGCTGATTTCCTTCAGAATTTGATCTTCTTTCAGTCCATGGGACTCTCAAGAGTCTCCTCCAGCACCATAATTCAAAAGCATCAATTCTTCGGCGATCAGCCTTCTTTATGGTCCAGCTCTCACTTCCATACATCACTACTGGGAAAACCATAGCTTTAACTATACGGACCTTTGTCGGCAAGGTGATGTCTCTGCTTTGAGAAAGCAGAGAAGACCCCTGGGGTCCGTTCCGAATCTACAAGTCTATGATTCTGTGATTCTGTCTCCATGTAATAATTGGAGTATTTGTTTTCTACCCACAGAAAGAAAGATATGACTCATATTTCTCTCTCTCTCTCTCAACAAGAAAGAGCAGTTTGGGGAGGTAATTTTTTCTTGAAATACGTGTGGAGGGGAAAGGGTTAAGCAGCTCTACTCTGGACCATTTCTTTTTGTTTTAACTGAAGCCTCCTGAGACTAATTTGGTATAATAATAATAATAATAATAATAATAATAATAATAATAATAATGGAATATCATGAAACCTCATGTTACCTCTGTTTGTATCCTTACTGTGAAGAATCAGTGAATTGGCCAGAATTATATGTGCTCCTTAGGAATAATCAGATCAGGTCTGAAAAATGGAGGGTGGGGAAGAAATGCCCCCCCTGCTCTCCCTAAATGGTATCATGCAGAATAAAACATGTTTGCTACCGTAAAGCAGTCTGGGTTCTTGCCATTTAGTTGTAGCTTTGTGTTATGAATAAACCCAAACAACTGATGCTGTGGGCTGATTCATGTTTTACTAAAATACTAAGCTTGCTAAATTAATGCATTTCCTTGGCACCAAATCCAGTGATGTATAGTATCATGCTGTCTTTCAAGTACTAATTCTGTAAGGAAGTAAACATGTTAGAGGAAACCACGGCTCATGCATCAAAAGAAGTCAATAAAGAATTGATCTTTTGGGTGCATGTAGATGAAAGTATCTCAAAACAAGATTTACAAGTAGACATTGGCCATTCAGGTTTAGTTCCCCACTTGCACAACTTGCGAGGTTTAAGGTTCCTGTAATGGTACCATTCCAGACTAATTGAGGGTAAAAGTTCAAAAAAATTAACTTTGGGGGACTTGGAAGGGCAAAAGGAGAAGGAAATCTGATTACCCTGTTCATCTTTTGCATCTGATTCATCTTTTGCACTTGTTTTGGTGGTAGCCACAGCAGGGCTTCACCTGGTTGCAGCAAGGAACCCACAGCTGATGCATACCACTTTTCCTTCCCTTAATGCTGCTGTGATCTATGCTGGGTCATCATGTAGCATCATTGAAAGAGGTGTTCTGGAGAAACAGGATGCAGGTGGTGCTGTGGTCTAAACCACTGAGCCTCTTGGGCTTGCCAATCGGAAGGTCAGTGGTTCAAATCCCCGTGACAGGGTGAGCTCCCATTGCTCTGTCCCAGCTTCTGCCAACCTAGCAGTTCGAGAGCACACCAGTGCAAGTAGATAAATAGGTCCCACTGCGGTGGGAAAGTAAACAGCGTTTCCATGTGCTCTGGTTTCTGATTACAGTGTTCTTTTGAGCCAGCAGCGATTTAGTTTCATCGTGTTCTCTGGGCTAGACCTGTGCTTGTGCACAGGAGGAGGCAGTGGGGGTGACTGCTATCTGCCAACCCCCCAAAAGAACAATCCTTCCCAGGGTGAGTTTCCTCCAAATATGCTCAATGTCAGGAGTCCAGGTTCCGGGCTTGATAACACAGTAAGTGTAGGTAATTAAAAAGGAGGATTTATTACAAAAAACAAACAGATAGCTCCAGATGGCTCTAACAAAGCCGCCGACATTATCACTTAAGATGAACCTTCTGAAGACTTCTTCCAGTTCCTAGAGAAGATATTGAACTTTCACACCTTACATCTCTTGTTTTGCTTCCTGTCTAGCAGCTCTTCCATTCACCAACTCTCTGGACGTATTGGATCAGCTCCAACATCTTCCTATTCTGCAGGACTGTCTCTGTGTCTGTTCGCGCCTGTTTGAGCTTCCTGAGAGCTTTGGCTGTGTTCCACCCCTTTCTCAGTTGTTCCCTTGGCAACTGGCAGTCCAAGATCAGAGGGAGTTGGCACTGGCAGCTGTTCCACCTTCGTGAAATCTAAACCTCTCTGTTCTGCAGCCGGCTGTAAAGTTCCACTAGGAGCTGGCTCATTCCTGACACTCAAAAAAAGGCAAAAAATCTTCCATTTCAGAAGTCACAAATGGGGTAGTGAAATTGGGGTAGGGGGTGGATTTGGGCTCCGTCCTGTTGCAGGTAGATATTCAGAGTCAATATCAAGGATTAGCATCAGAATCCGCTGGTCCTCTTCCCATTGCTGCCCCTACATGATGAAGGAGCCACCACCTCTTTCTGTCTTTCTCTGGGCAGCAATGGTAAAACTGGGACTCCTTTGGGTCTGCCACAACTTCTTGGAGCTCTGCCATGATGCTACCTGAAGCTTCAGCTACTCCACTTCCTTCCCTCGTCTTACAGATACAGAAAGAGAGGAACAGGGCTGTATCTACTTCCTGGTGGCTGTGGAAGCTGCAGATTGCTGTCACCTGTTACCCACAAGGAAGGGGTAAGCAGCAGCTCCTCCTTTCTGCAGCTGAGATTGGGCATTCCTGGAGAGATCAGGCCCTTCTGTTGCTGAGTTGCACAAACAGTGCCACCTGCGGATGGTGGCAACTCTCATTCTCCTTCAAAGAGGGCTAGTAGCCTCTTCTCCTTCTGGGAGGCTGTTGAATCAATTGTTTTGGTTGCTAGTTGCTTGGTTCTGTTTGTATTTATTGGCTTTAATTTGTGAACTGCCCAAAGGAAATGGTTAAGTGGGTGGTATATGAAAGTGATAGATAGATGATTGGTAGACAGACAGACAGACAGACAGACAGACAGACAGACAGACAGACAGACAGATGACAGGTGTTAAGGAATATTGATTGAAATGTCAATCAAAATTTCCCTCGTTGTGGAATGTTCACCAATGATGTCATTATTATTTTTTGATAGATACTTCAAATGGAAGAATAAATAGGCTGTGATCCTATCTTACTTTTTTTTTTTTACTGACTTTCAGGTTATTCCACGAAGAGCTGAGATGTTTGACAATTACTTTGTGCACAGCTTTCCAAATGAAAGAATATAAGAATATAAATAATGGAACTAGGGTTTATTTATACATAGATGTGGGGAGGGGGAGGGGGGAGATTTGACAGTTAAATAGCATGCAACCAAATAATTTCCTGGGTTCAATTTCAAATATGAAGCTTATCTATCTGCATCTCTCTCTCTCTCTCTCTCTCTCTCACACACACACACACACACACACACACACAAACACTTTCTTGGATCTTATTATAATTTCTTTCCTGACCCCTATTTTGAGGGACCTCTTCCCCAGTCTCAGCCTGCCCCAGTGCCAGTATCAGTTTTTGCTCCCAGGTGATTCCTGACAGCTTTCACTTCCCACACAGAAACTGGACTGCAATCATTTTGACAGCTTTGTTTCCCGAGAAGGTGGAATATCCATAAACATTCTGTGTCATCACACTAGTTTGGCCAATTGGCAAATCTCCTCCTCCTCCTTCCTCCTTCTCCCACTAGTGGTTGTCAAAGTCAAAAGCCATGGTCTCAGTAATTGCGGGGCCGAGAAGTCACATTGTTGTTACTACCAATTTGCTTATGCAATGTCATCTTATATTATATTTCACGAGCTTTCAGCATGGCCCATAATAAAATATGTTCAAAAGCAATGTAATACAGAGAAGCACAGTGAGAGGGAGAATCAAAGCTGCACAGCTGCAACATTTATAGCTGTTTTGCAAAAAAACGAAAGAAAGAAAGAGAGTTGTATACATGTGGTTTCTGTGGACATTAATCTACAAGGCTGTCATTAAATGGAATGGGGTCAGAGAGGAAGCTGTCTGCCAGCCATTCCCCATTAAATTCAGCTACTTCAGCACATATCTAATTAAGAGACTCCAGCTTGAGTTCCAATTGACAAACCACTACATCTAGATGACAGACACTCAAGAATGCTTGAGGATCTAATACACTGAGATGGGGTGATGGTTGGGGTAATTCTGGAGAAAATTTCTAATTACTTTCCACTTCAGAGGTTAAAAGCAGAGCTGCATTGAATTGGCCACTTCAGGTTTTATGTATTTCATCCAGGTAGCTGTGCTCTAAAAGCAAATATCTGAATCCAAATGGGTGACCCTTTGCTGATGTATTCAGTACGACGCCATCTCATCTCTCTCTCGCATTCATCTGTCAATGCTTTGTCCCATCATTGTTTTGCTGTTCAGTATACCAGGGTTCTGTTAAACTTAATTTCCGGTACATAATGTGAGTTAATCGATGACATACATTTAGAGAAACAAGAGCCATCAAGCTGAACAAATAAGAAAGTGACCCAAATTCGAGATGAACATTGCTGAATATCCAGTCCTCGGTGTTGTAGTAAGTACATCATAAAAACCCAGGAAACAAATTCACAAGGAAAGTGATGAGTGCACAATTTATTTATTTTTGAATAGTCACGTCTAGTCTGACATAAAAGCAAGTTGCATGATGGAAACTGAGTAAACGAGCTACAAAGTAGTGGCATCCCTATTTGTCGGGCATGCTTGATAGATTTGATTTCTGAGAATTATGATGCAGACCGAACGGATCTGCACCTCTGGAATAATGTGTAGAACTTCATTTCCCACTTCCAAAATGTTCCAACTGAGTTCTCAGCTGAAAAAGCACCCCCAAATTTTACGTACTGTATATTTGATTAGAGTGTGGTGCTGATAATGCCAAGGTTGCAGGTTCAATCCCCATGTGGGAAAGCTGCATATTCCTGCATTGCAGCAAAGGATTGGACTAGATGATCCCTTCCAACTCTACAAAAACGAGGAGACAAGTTTTGAGAACCTGTGGCAGCTAGAAGGAAAAGTTTGCCCATGTTAATCTTATTGTCACTGGGGTAGAGGAGTTTTATTATGGAAGATTAACAGTGTAATAAAGTAATAAGACAGGGAGAAATAGAAGTCTTGATACAACTGAGCCAGAAGAGCCTGACAATAATCAGGCTTAGACTTTGGCTTACGAATATCAGGAACCTGGACATGGTAAGATTCACCCCCTCGCAAAATTATAATGATGAGTGCTGACAAGGCAGGGAAATGCATTCACGGAGTATCACGATGTAGAGAAAAGAATTAGATGAGAATCTTGACACCAAGAGATTAAAGGGATATAGGGAGGAAATCAGAAAGCTCAATACAGGAATATACAGCAGCATATCCAAAGCTTATTGGTTTTCTTCTTCGTAAGACGAGCCATATGGGAGCTGTTGAGGGGGCAGGAAGATGAGGAATTGGGGTGACAATTCTATTATATTATATTATATAGGAACACAGGAATTTGTCTTATATTGAGTCAGACCATTAGTCCATCAGCTCAGGACACACCCTCCAACTTTTTCTAAACAAAATTCAGGACACAGAGATGATGATGATGCTGTCCATCTGATTGGGTTGCCCCAGCATAGCTGCCAAGTCTCCCGTATTCCCTGGGAAACCCCCGTTTTTCCAGCCATTCCCAGCTGGAAAAACGGATTATTATTTTTTGTTTTTCCACGGTTTACTTACCAGCCGGGGGAGGCTCCTTCTGTGCATGTCTGGAGTCTCTGGACATGCGCAGAAGCGATTTCTGGCACGACGGCCATTTTGGAACTGGGCGGAGCATGCTCAGAAGCGACTTTCGATGCTGCTCTGCCCAGTTCCAAAATGGGTGCAGCGTGACTTCCGGTGCGGTGGCCATTTTGGAACTGGGCAGAGCAGCATCGAAAGTTGCTTCTGAGCATGCTCCGCCCAGTTCCAAAATTGCGGCAGTGCTAATTCCGGTCTGCCGATCCCTTATTTTTTCCGGCAGGAACTTGGCAGGTATGTGCCCCAGCCACTCTGGGTGGCTTCCAGCAAATTAAAGCATCACAGTAGAACATCAAACATTAAAAAAAACTTCCATATATAGGGCTACCTTCAGATGTCTTCTAAAAGTCATATACTGTAGTTGTTTATCTCCTTGACATCTGATGGGAGGTGTTCCACAGGGCAGGCACAACTACCGAGATGGCCCTCTGCCTGGTTCTCTGTAGCTTCACGTCTTGCAGTGAGGGAACCACCAGAAGACCCTCAGTGTCCAGGCTGAACGATGGGGGTGGAGACCTGTTGATGGAAGCAGTATAATGTCTGTGCAAGAAGTTTCTCAGAGAGGATGGCGTTCCACAACCTGGGCATTACTCAGGGGACTTCCACCAAGCTGTGGTCTGAAAATGTGACACGAGGAGTCAAAATGATCTCTAGACCAGAAGCTCTAATAAACTGTTTTCACATGTGGGAAATGGTGATCTGATGATGTCCTATTCCCCAGTACCATTCTCTTTGGGGTCCTGGTGTGATGGCCAAGCAATCAGGCTGGCCTGCCTTGAGCAGTGGCTTGATCTGCAGGAAACAAGGGGAACTCTTCCTGCCAAGGAGATAAACAGGATTGGCTGCTAATTGCTGTGCGATCAAAACACTGTTAAAGACACAGCTACAGGGGCTGGTTCAAAAGCTGGCGGCTCTGGGTCAAAGCAGCAATGCTGTTATATTGGAAATGGCCTGCAATCTAATCAATAGATAATTCTCAGAAAGGACACACAGAGAAAAACATCACTGAGGGCATTTCAATTATTTTGGTTAGGCCACACTCCAGGTAGTAAAAATAGATTGGGTCCCCCCCCCCTTACAGGTAGCAAATTCTCCTTGCCATCTAGTCAGTGGCAGTGGGACAATATTTACAACTCTCTTGAGAGAGCATTATCCCATCCCAAAGTGAAGTACTATCATCTGTGAGAACAGTAAGACAGAATGAGGCTATAGGAAAGTCAGCCCATGTTGGCAGGGCCAGCCCAACCATGTGGCAGATGAGCTAGCTGCCTTAGGTAGCAGAATCCAAGTGACAATGCCAGGGGCACCCAGCTGCCATCTCTTGAAAAGCAAAGAGAAGTGGCATCAGCCTCTAGGTCAGGCATCCCCAAACTTCGGCCCTCCAGATGTTTTGGACTACAATTCCCATCATCCCTGACCACTGGTCCTGTTAGCTAGGGATCATGGGAGTTGTAGGCCAAAACATCTGGAGGGTCGCAGTTTGGGGATGCCTGCTCTAGGTTCTGGTGAGATCTCGCACGAACCCCACAGAATCTTGTGAGAGCTCTGCAAAATCTCTTGAGAAGCCTTCAAGTGATATTAAAGTAGCCTAATTTAAAAATAACATTTAACCTGGATTCAGAACTGTACCCCCAATCCTCTACCCTATTCACTGGCAAAACCTAGGGCAGGCATCCCCAAACCGGCCCTCCAGATGTTTTGGACTACAATTTCCATCTTCCCCAACCACTGGTCCTCTTAGCTAGGGATCATGGGAGTTGTAGGCCAAAACATCTGGAGGGCCGCAGTTTGGGGATGCCTGACCTAGGGGGATGGATTTTGTTGAGCATTCTGCAGAGGTTAACTAAAACTCTCCCACAGTTCAGGAGTTGCTCAGAAAAGAAATTTTCCAAACACGTTGATTGGTTTAAATAAATTAATCTACAAAAGCCCATAGAAGCTTAGCCGTAAAGGTGTCAGAAGACTCTTTGCTATTTAACTCAAGGGCTAGCCAACCTGCCCCCAGATTTTTGGGACTACAAATCCCATTATCCCTGTCCATTGGCCACGCTTGGGGTATGGCTGATGGGAGTTGTAGTCCGTAACTGCAGGGCACCAGTTTGGCAATCCACAAATTATCTAGTTAATTAATTAAATTAACTAAGTGTTGCTGCAAGAAAGCCTTCTCTCTATCCTGCTCCTTCTCTCTCGCCCTATGGCTCAAGATTTCTAGGGTTTGGGATGTGTTCAAAAGCAAGCCAACAAGAATGCCCATTTGAGCATGCTGAAATTCAAGAAAGCGCCAGAACTATTCTGAAGTGAAGGTAAGTATTTAAATTATCTGCAGTGAACTCTTCTGCCCGGAGGGCACCTCTCTCTAGATTAAACCTCTGGTCTAGCCCAGAGAACACGATGAAACTAAAAAATAAAATGAAATTAAAAAATCATGCGCTCAGGTCAGAGCAGCAGAGTGGGGATGTTTCATCAGGGAGCCGGTTGTGCAGCAGAAGCAGCTTAAAAACTAAGAAAGTCCAATTAAAAATTGAGCCAATCTAATAAATAAATGATAAGCCTGTATCAAAAGACGAAGGGAATCAAGGGCTGGGGGAGAGAACCCAGCTGGCTTAGACTGCACAGATGTAAAATAAGTTGAAGAGACTCTGGTAGACTTGTGTAAAGAAAAGAAAAATTATCTGGCTAAGTTAAATGGGAAATCCCTTTCATCCTTTTGCATAGAAAACAGCTTCTGTTTCTCCAACCTGCACCAAGAAAAGGATATGATAACTGAGCAATGCCATACAGCAGGTAATATACCCTATCAGGGGAGGAGCCCACATGTAACTTTCAGGAAATGGAAAAAGGAGAATATGGAACCCAGGGGAGCCTGAGTCAACTCCTGACTGCAAAGTATCAACGTCAACTTCGTAAGGTGCTTATGTGTCTGTCCATTGCTTACATGGATGGCAATGGGGCAAGGGCAAGGTCACAGCTATGTGGCTGCACCAGCAGAGTCAACCCAGTGTCATCTGAAGGCATTCCTGGTCAGGTGTCAGGAACTGGGCAGAGGAGGAATGGTGAAGACCGCGTCCCCAGCCCAACCCTTCCACAGAAGAAGATAGTTCAGAATTACAACAGGGGTTTGAGGAAGGTCACAGCTCAGAGGCAGATGAGGGGAAAGGCTGGGAAATAATGGGAGAGGAGGAGGAGGAAGAGGAACCACTAGGAGGGCAACAGCTGATGGACACAGTGTCTTCAGAAAGCATTCCAGACCCCACCCCCTCTCCCAGAATCTGGCGAGCCTTGAAAGTAGTAGAGCAAAGGGCTCAGAAGCAAAGGGCCCTCAAAGCCACCCGTAGAAGAAATGATGAATGAGGAAGTTGGAGGAAAAGGGGATGGAGAGTCATTCAGTACAGCACCATTATTCCGAGAGGCTGCATTCTCAATCCTCCCTCTGTGAATATTGAATAAAAACAGATGGTAAGGACTTTTCCCTGTCTCATCCGTTCCTGGCAACCTGCCGTGGGGGTTGGTTCCTCTGCTGCCTGAAGTTTTTAAAAGTTGAGGTTTTATTGTGTTTTAAATACTTTTTTGGGAGCAGCTCAGAGTGGCTGGGGCAACCCATTCAGATTGGGGCCTAATAATAATAATAATAATAATAATAATAATAATAATAATAATAATAATAAATTATTCCTGCTGGTACTTCCCTCCTGTCCCAACCTTGCTAGCATCCTGACCCACCCCAGGCAATCTGGCCTAGGGCTTGCCAATCAGAAGGTTGACAGTTTGAATCCCCTCCAGCATTTCTCTGATGAAAATAGAGATGTCCTAAGGAAAAGCAGGACATTCTGGGAAGGTCGGCGGTTCGAATCCCCGCAACGGGGTGAGCTCCTGTTGTTCGGTCCCAGCTCCTGCCCACCTAGCAGTTCGAAAGCATGTCAAAGTGCAAGTAGATAAATAGGGACCACTCCAGCGGGAAGGTTAACGGAGTTTCCGTGCACTGCTCTGGTTCACCAGAAGCGGCTTTGTCATGCTGGCCACATGACCGGGAAGCTGTCTGCGGACAAATGCCGGCTCCCTCGGCCTATAGGGCGAGATGAGTGCCGCAACCCCAGAATCGTTTGCGACTGGACCTAATGGTCAGGGGTACCTTTAGTCATCCACATCATTCCTATGTTTTGTAACATGAGCTTGTACCCTCTGCGTTTTCTGTTCTGCCACTTTCTCAGCTCTTATTGACCTTGGGGAGAGTGGATGAATGCTTTCCAGAGACAGTGAATCTGTTAACCTCCCAGTGCTTCTTCTCATAGCTGTTCCCCATCCAGTATTTCCCAGCTTCTGCCTTCTGAACTATGTCCCTCTGCAAACCACTGTTCCAAATCTACACTGTCCTCCTGCTCCTGGGAAGATTCAGGATCCTGATCAGTGTAGCTCTCCTCAGCACGGTTCCTGACATCAGGTGTGGTCTGACCAAGGCAGAATAGCATCATAGAATCGTAGAGATGGAAGGAATTCAAGTCCAACTGCCTGCAATGCAGGAATATGCAGCTGTCCCATATGGAATCAAACATGCAACTTTGACAATATCATCAACATCCTCTAACCCACTGAGCTAGGCTATAAAGCTATACTATTACTTCTCTTGATTGGGGCACACACTTCTGCTGATGCAGCCTAGAATTGCATTAGTTTTTTTGTTTTTTGTTTTTGCTGCTGCTGCTGCAAAATCTAGACCGGTTTGGAACTCCTAGTCTTTATGGGAAGACTTAGGGTATGGTTTTCCTGCTACAAGGTGATTTGAGGGGGGGGCACTTTGTAGTGGTAGTTCCACCAGCATTCAACAAGCAGGCCCGAATTATAGGTCTTGCTCATCTCACAATGGTGGGGCTGACAGGAAAGAGACGAAACCGTTTCCAAGTCTCTGGTTCCTTGTGGACCTTCACCAAACCTAAAATAAAATATCTTGTGGAAAGAAGGTATTGAGAAGGAGGGAGGGTCACCTGAACTTGCTCTCTATTATTTCGTCTCACAGTCTCATGCCGAGTGGGTACATTTTCAAACACTTCTCCAACAGGACTTAGGGTGGGAATTTAATTTGCTCAACATTCATTCTATGTTAAATATTAAACTATTAAAAATGTGTTTAAACTTGAAACAGGCTAAAACACCTCTTCTTTATTAAACAGTGCAGTAAGATGGGGGGGGGGTTCCTTCTCCAGCGCAGAGCTGTTTGAGCAACAAAAAAACGGGAAAAAGAAATCAGTCGTGGCATTTGAATTATAAGACGTTGTACCTTAATGCAGTGGAGGAGCTGAGCAAAGCATACGCCAACCCAAATCCCTTAGCAGTGGCATATCATTTCAAATGAAATCAAACACAAATTCTGCATAAAACATATTTACGGAAGCACCCTTTTTAATCATGGGAAATGTAATTGAATTAATTAATGTTAACTGTGCACCTATTGGTTTTCTCAGAATAGGATTGGAATTGAATTCCTCATCTCTGTGAAGTGGCAATTAAAATACCCACCTTAGGTCTAGGATAATGGGAGGTGTGCATCAGCCGCTCTAGCCCCCCTCCAACGTAAGCATTATACTTGTAGCATAATAAAGCCTAGCAGGAATTATTCAGTAATGACAATGAACTCTCCACATGTTCTGATACTCACCTCTATATTATTACTTCACACACATCAGGAGAAAACTCTGACATTTATGCAGTCAAGGACTGTAATTGGTTGTGTATTAAAAGACTGCAAGCTCAGTTCTGGAGCTGAAAATCAAATCCTTGTCCTGAACCATGCATTCAGACACACCATGTTTCTTAATTTTAGATGCATATCTACCCCCTATGAACCCAGACCCTCCAAGTGTCCCTATTTCCCAGGGACAGTCCCAGATTTACAGAATCAGTCCTGGAATGTCCTGCTTTTCCTTAAAGGTAAAGGGACCCCTGACCATTGGGTCCAGTCGCGGACGACTCTGGGGTTGTGGCGCTCACGTCGCTCTATAGGCCGAGGGAGCTGGCGTTTGTCCGCAGACAGTTTTTCCGGGTCATGTGGCCAGCATGACTAAGCCCCTTCTGGTGAACCACAGCAACACAAGGAAACACTGTTTACCTTCCCGCCAGAGCGATACCTATTTATCTACCTGCACTTTGACATGCTTTCAAACTGCTAGGTGGGCAAGAGCTGGGACCGAACAATGGGAGCTCACCCTATCGCAGGAATTCGAACCGCCAACCTTCCTGGAATGTCCTGCTTTTCCTTAGGACATACCTATTTTCATTGGAGAAATGGAGGTGTATGGAGTTATGTGACCCTCAAGTCAAGGAGATAAGTAACTGCACAACCTTTAGAAGACATCTAAAGACAGCCCTGTATAGGGAAGTTTCTTAATGTTTAATTATGTTTTTATATATGTTGGAAGCCAACCAGAGTGGCTGGGGCAACCCAATCAGATGGGTGAGGTATTATTATTGTTATTATGGGATGTTCTTGTTGTTTAGTTGTGCACGACTCCTTGTGACCCCATGGACCAGAGCACGCCAGGCACTCCTGTCTTCCACTGCCTCTCGCAGTTTGATGACCTGTTCCTCCAGATCAGCGGCACAGCCATGGGCACCCGCATGGCCCCACAGTATGCCAACATCTTCATGGCAGATTTAGAACATCGTTTCCTAGACTCCTACCCACTCAAACCTCTCTTGTACCTACGATACATTGACGATATTTTTATTATCTGGACACATGGACAACAGACCCTGGAAACCTTCCACCAGACATTCAATGACTTTCACCCCACCATCAACCTAACAATGAACCAATCTATGCAAGAAATACATTTTTTGGACACTACTATAAAAATACAGGATGGACGTATAGACACCACCTTATACAGAAAACCAACTGACCGACAAACATATCTACATGCTTCTAGCTACCATCCCAAACATACCAAACAATCCATCGTATACAGCCAGGCCCTACGTTACAACCGTATCTGTTCCAACTCTACAGACAGAGAATCTCACCTAAGAGATCTACAGCAAACCTTTTTAGAACTAAAATATCCACCTGATGAAGTTAAACAACAGATCAACAGAGCCAGACTGATACCTAGGGAGAACCTGCTGCAAGACAGACCCAAAAAAGAAAATAACAGAACACCACTAGTCATCACATACAGCTCCCAAGTTAAAACAGTACAACGCATCATCAGAGATCTACAGCCTCTCCTGGACAATGACAGCTCCCTTTCTCAAGCTCTGGGAGGAAGACCTTTCATTGCCTACAGACAGCCACCCAATCTTAAACAACTCCTCACCCACAATAATACAACCACCAGACTTAACATGGACACTGGTACCAGAGCCTGCAATAAACCCAGATGCCAACTTTGCTGCCACATACACCCGGACAACATCATTACTGGCCCCAACAACATCCAACATACCATCTCAGGACTATTTAATTGCTCATCTTCTAACATTGTGTATGCCATCAAATGCCAACGGTGCCCTTCAGCTCTCTATATTGGACAAACAGGCCAAACCCTACGCCAAAGGATAAATGGACATAAATCTGACATCAGGAACCATAAGACTGAAAAACCAGTAGGAGAACACTTCAATCTCCCAGGACATTCTATACAAGATCTCAAAGCAGCTGTTTTATTACAGAGAAATTTCAGGAACAGACTGGAAAGGGAAGTTGCTGAATTGGAAATCATTACCAAGCTTAAAACCATGGAAGCACCTGGGATGAATAGAGATATCGGATTCTTATCTCATTATGCATGATCAAGCTTTCTTTAGCACCTCAGCCCAGGACTAATTGCAGCCATCAGCAGCCATTAACACCCATCTACAGGTTTACCACTCCCATCAGCCCATCTCCCATTCCCACCCACCCCCACCACCCTCTGTATATATATAGGGTCTGACACTTCTGTTTCTAGTGTATCTGAAGAAGTGTGCATGCACACGAAAGCTCATACCAAAATATAAACTTAGTTGGTCTTTAAGGTGCTACTGAAGGAATTTTTTTATTTTGTCTCGCAGTTTGGTCAGACTCATGTTGGTAGCTTCGAGAACATTGTCCAACCATCTCGTCCTCTGTCGTCCCCTTCTCCTTGTGCCCTCAATCTTTCCCAACATCAGGGTCTTTTCCAGGGAGTCTTCTCTTCTCATGAGGTGGCCAAAGTATTGAAGCCTCAGCTTCAGGACCTGTCCTTCCAGAGAGCACTCAGGGCTGATTTCCTTATTATGGGATTGGGCGTCCCTATTTTCATCAGAGAACTGTTGGAGGGTATGTGAACCACCATTTGCACCCAGCTCAACTTGGTGGACCTCGGGGTGCTAGTAAAACAACAAAGATCCTGTCTCCCCATTCCTGGCTTAGAGCTTGTTGACATGGGTCTGCTGTGGTTTTTGAGCATTCCACTAGAATCTCATGGTTTGGCAATGCAATTGTTCCACGCACAACTTCTATTTTATTCCTCTTGCTGAACTAATATGAAGAGACTGCACGGAGAACGGCAATTTTGATTAATAGCAAGGAGTTGCAAGGGAAGATGAGCCATTTCTTTTAAATCTAACCTGGCACCAGATAGGAAGGTCCCTACCCTGTATGAAATCATTTCTCCCTTATTTATTGAAGATGCTTTTAAATTGGCATAAATTATTCTAAACTTAGCTCTGATTGAGGAAGATGGTGCAGCAAAGGCCAAATCTTTGGAGATTTATATCCTGCAGAAGCCTCTATCTCAGAACTTAATTCCTTCCCCTTTAATACATTAGAGAACCTGTAAAGAGGGGGGAAATCATTTTCTGTCTCATCTGCCTTCCAGAGTTGGCTTTCATCGCATACAGGGAATGTTACAAAAGGCATTATTCAGAATAGGACACTTGCCTTACAGCTACAGAATAAACTGGGAAGATTTTAGATTTAATACCGCCAAATGCTTTATGATGTGCCAATACCTGTTAGCTTTATTTTGGTCAAAAATAAAGCAAAGAACTTATTATTATTATTATTATTATTATTATTATTATTATTATTATTACTTTACTGCCCCAGATTTAAGATAAATTTGCAGGGAGGTGTGGTTCTGTGCTTGGATTCCAGGAGAAATATGATACAATCCACAAATACAGTCCCTGACTCTTCCTGGTTTTACCCAAACCATGAACACTCCACTGAGCTTTCTAAAAGAGCCAGTGTGGTGTAGTGGTTAAGAGCGGTAGACTCGTAATCTGGGGAACCGGGTTCGTGTCTCCGCTCCTCCACATGCAGCTGCTGGGTGACCTTGGGCTAGTCACACTTCTTTGAGGTCTCTCAGCCCCACTCACCTCACAGAGTGTTTGTTGTGGGGGAGGAAGGGAAAGGAGAATGTTAGCCGCTTTGAGACTCCTTCGGGTAGTGATAAAGCGGGATATCAAATCCAAACTCCTCCTCTTCTTCTTCTTTTAAAAACAGTAGCTGGGGGTGCTCCCTGTAATTCAAGCACTGAACATGGGTGGGTCTGGATAGTCAGCTTGAATAAATAAAGTAATGCATAGATGGAGACCAAACTGGTATCCACAGCCAAGCACAGGGAGACACAGTGGATCAAGGCAAGGAAGACTGTGGGAGATGGTAGTATTCCCAAGCAGTAGCTAAGGGGCCTGTCACAAATTGCAAAATATTGAATTTAGCCCATGACATGTCAACTTTCCACAGTTTACTCAAACGCAATCAAGGAAGAGCTAATTGTGCAGAAACACACGGACAGCGTTTTTAGTCCTCACACAGTCCGTGCGCACAGTTTGTTCAAAGTCTGTTGGAGTGAAATGAAAACAGTTCCCGTTTTTCTGATGAAACAGAAATTTTAGGACCAGCCTCGTTTCATCTCAAGTGTGGGAATTCCCCCGCCCTCTGCTATTTTATTTTACTCTTGTTTTGTTTTGCTTTTATGAAGGCGCCATGTGTTTCCAAAGAAAATATGAAGATGAGGTTGAATAACTTCAAGTAGCAATTTCACAGTAAAACAGCTGATGGGGAAAACCTTATTTCCTATTAATTTTGACAAAATCATCCACTTTCCATATTCCGTTTCTCCATAAAGTTACCAACCCTTGTGTTTATGTTCGCTTTTATTCTGGGACCATTAAATCACAGAAATTGGTTTTATGTTTATCGACTGTGGTTTCCAGTTGTTGTTTAAATGGAAATATATATATTTAAGCAACATGAGTAGCAGGATACACGATGGCCCGAACTGTGAAATGTCCCACAAAATATGCATATGGTTTGCAAACCAGACCTCTTAATTTTCTCTGTGTGTTTTGACTTATCAATTTTCATGACAATAGCTCATTGCAAAAGCTTCTGAGTTGCTTTTAAAGGAAACACACACACACACACACACACACACACACACACACGGCCAACACACACGGCCAAAAGGTAACCATGAGTTAACTCAGTTTTGAGGCACCTCCAGCCAAGGCCTCTCCATTTGACCTACAAAAACATTTTTGACAAGCCATGCCCTGACGTCCGACTGATTTCACTGAGAAGTAAGAGCAAGGTACTTAGTCTACTTCAGTGGTGGGCCAAACTTGACCCCCTAGCTGTTTTAGGACTACAACTCCCATCATCCCTAGCTAACAGGATCAGTGGTCAAGGATGATGGGAATTGTAGTCCCAAAACAGCTGGAGGGCCAAGTTTGGCCACCACTGGTCTACTTCCAATCCAGTGCCCTTAGCTTGCTGTCAATATCCAGCCTGACCATGACTCTGGGGATTTTGTAGGGACCTCCAACACGTCACTGGGGAACATGAAGAGCCCACCGTCACAGTAAGCAACCCCAGTTCCCATTCCCAAACACTCCCCGATGATTCCACATGCTGCACCTAGACCCCCAGCTTGACCTCAGAGTCTCTCCTTTCATGTCCAGCCCCTGAAGAGCAAAATCGATGGTAGACTTGACAAAAAGTCAAGAGTTGAGGGAGGGGTGCTTTCCCAGCAGCTGGAGGGAGGGAGGAAACTCTAGAGAAGAACTAGGTGTGCACTGAGACCCATCAGATGACCAGAAAGGGGGAGTAGCATCCTGTGGTGATCTAAACTTCCCAGTTTGTTCTGGGCCTTCACTAGGATAACAGCGGCCAGGCGTGGAGAACCACCAACAGAGCAGAAATCGCTGGAAGTCACTTCTTTGTCCCACGTTTGGAATGGAAATCAATCCAGTGAATATGTACTGTACGGTATTCACTGTTGTTGCATCCAGGCTGCAAACAATGCATAACTGGTTACATTCCCCCTTTGTATTGTGTTCCCCTTGCATTGAAATGAATGGGGTGGGCTAACTTAAGGTCAGTAGATGGGATTCACCTAACCATCCCTGTCAATGGAAGCCTTGTGCAAGGACTTCCATGCACACAATGGGGCTTTCCCCCACCTCCTCCTCCTCCCACACACTTCCTGTTCCCCACAAAAGTGGCTCTAGGGGGGTCTGGAGAGCCCCCTAGAGCAGTGCATGGGCAAAGGAGACAGGGGATCATTGCATCATGTAAGCTGCAGTGCTTGAGCAGATGGAAGGATTGGTAGAGAGTGAAGTTGAATTCCATCCAACATAACTGATGTAATTCATTGCATAAGTTACATAATTTTGCAGCACTGAACTTACGTTTTTTGTGGGAGATGGTCTGTGGTGGAATGGAAACAGTGCTGCGTGCGATGAATGCAGGGCAGAATGGAAGGTGAAGCCTTCTTACAACCCTTAAGTCATAGGAAAGAACCTGGTAGATCAGACCAAGGCTCTGTTTGGACCAGCCATGCTGTTTTCAAGAGTGGTCAGCTGGTGAACACAACCTTTTGTGGTGACCTCATCATGTTCTTTGTCCTCCTTTCCGCACTCTCAGGGCTGGCCGAAGATATTTTGCTGCCTGGGCAGAAAGGCATGGCAGTGGAGGCATTTGAACTGGGGACTTAACATTTCACAAGCCAGTCTTACTCACTCTGCAACACTATATCACATGCCATGTGAATATAATAGCCCAGTTCAAAGAAACAAGAGAGACCCACGCACTCAAAGTCACAAATTACACAAATGATACGCACATTCTCAAGCTGTTGGTCTTTACAGCCCATAATACATACAAATGTGTCTGCTAATAGGTAAGTGTAATAGGGTGTGGAAAATCTCATAGCAGCACAAACCTAGATTGGTACCTCCTTAGGGAATGAGGGAGGTGGAGTAACTCTTAGCTTGACAACATACTTAGCTTTCGAGAGAAGCAGAGTCTGCGCATTTCATTGGGCACTGTGTGTTTAAAGATTGACCAGCAACAATAAGACAACAGTAGATCCTGAGTCACTGGGGTATAGTCCGTGCTCATCCATATCTTTTTTTTGAACCTGACAACAAAGAATATGCAAGATGAAAGGACACATCACAGTGTTAAAGCTAATAAAGAACTTTCCTCTGGCTATAAATGGCAGGACTTCAGCTAAGTAATCTTACTGTGCAATGCACTGAGACTGAGGCCAAGGCATGCTATGAATTTGGAAGTAGATGTGCAGAAAGTTCGCTCATAAAGCTATGACAGTATCCAAGGGAGTTGTTAAAAAATACAGCCTAGTCCCCACTGGAGAAGAGCTGAGATTCTTAATGAGGTTCAAATGGGGTTTTGAATACCTGTGTTTGGTTTCTGTACATGCTAATGTTAGCTGGATGGTTGTCATTTGCATCTTACTCAGGAGCTCCAGGAAACTGTGGGACCTCGATGGTGCCGAGCAGAGATGTTTCGGGGTTTTGTGAAAAGCGCACAGAAGAACAGCCTGTTTAGAAAGTGCTTGCAAAGGAAGCTGATTGCACACACGAGACTTCGTTCCTTTGAACTTTGGAAGCAACTTGGAAGGGGATATTTTTAAGGTCTAACAGTCTGTATTTCCATGCTTTGCTTTGCAGCATATTTGGGGATTTTAAATCTCTCATCAAAGAGTACTTGCCCCAAACCTGGATCTTAGGCATCCCCAGAATTCTCCATTTTATACCTCTATTTTATTATTTAACAAAAACAAAAGCCAACAATATTGTATTGTTTATCTACAGATGCACAAGTTGAACATAGATGATGGCAAAGGCCACAGCACTTCTGCAAGCAGCAAATCTGTGGCCCATTGAATCTGCAGAGAGGTTACCAGAAGGACTTAAAAATGTCCATCCTTTTCTCTGCTACATTAACAAACAAAAAAAGCTTTTGTTGTTTTCTCATGCACACATATAGACCTTAGGTAGCCCTTTCCCTCAACTGAAGGTAGGGAAAGCATGAATGGAGCCTTGATCTCTGCCATTTCATAACTTTTCAGAGTGGTCTCTGTATCAAGAAGCAATCTTCCAACAATTAACTCCCATTGAAAGATATTACCTGAGTATCCTGAGCTATTCTCATTCCTAAATCCAATCCCAAATTAGAATTCAGCATTGCTTCAAGGCCCAGTCACAAAAATCCGAAAGCTACCCCATAATAGTATGTGCCATCCTAGTCAGGGGCACTCACATACTGCCCATTCACTTCAAAGAGACTTTTTGCAGAAGAGCTTCCCAGTCAATCAGGTTATTCCGCCTCTTTTCTGAATGGGTGGTTTTCTACAACACCTAAAAATTACCATCTGTTGTCACATACAGATTCTGGAAGACAGAGCAAGTTGCACAGGGGGGGAGCACTGGCATGATTTTTGCCATTTTGCATCCAATTGAGAGGACTACTGGAAGCCTCTAGTCATGCACAGCGAGGAGGACGAGTTAGCTAATTAATGGTTATATTTAGAAATGTGACACACGTTTGCATTTTGCTCAAAGGGTGGCTAATACGGCAGCATGTAGGTCTGTACAAGGCAGACACTCTAATCATAGCATGTTCTGTCTCAATAATCTTTAACTGCATGGAAACCAACTGAAGATCATACTGCCCCGCTGAGAAAAATCTTATTTATTTATTTATTTATTGCAGGGAGGTGCGGCGAGAGAAAGGTTCCCATGACTGCCTGTTCTTCCGGGCAGCCCCTGTTCAAGTGCTCCCCATCTCCATTCTATAATTATAGCCTTTGAAATACACTTGCCAAAAGCAACCTAAGAGAAGTGTGGTGGCTTGTTTGTTTGTTTCGAAATGGCATATCCCACTTTCTTTCTTGGGTTCCATGATCACTGCAGATGGTGACAGCAGTCACGAAGTTAAAAGACGCCTGCTTCTTGGGAGAAAAGCAATGACAAACCTAGACAGCACCTTAAAAAGCAGAGACATCACCTTGCCAACGAAGGTCTGTATAGTTAAAGCTATGGTTTTCCCAGTAGTGATGTATGGAAGGGAGAGCTGTACCATAAAGAAGGCTGATCGCCGAAGAATTGATGCTTTTGAATTATGGTGCTGGAGGAGACTCCTGAGGGTCTCATGGACTGCAAGAAGATCAAACCTAACCATTCTTAAGGAAATCAGCCCTGAGTGCTCACTGGAAGGACAGATCCTGAAGCTGAGGCTCCAATACTTTGGCCACCTCATGAGAAGAGAAGACTCCCTGGAAAAGCCCCTGATGTTGGGAAAGATTGAGGGCACAAGGAGAAGGGGACGACAGAGGACGAGATGGTTGGACAGTGTTCTTGAAGCCACCAACACGAGTCTGACCAAACTGCGGGAGGCAGTGGAAGACAGGAGTGCCTGGCGTGCTCTGGTCCATGGGGTCACGAAGAGTTGGACACGACTAAACGACTAAACAACAAAAACAAAAACAACTTTTTTGACTGGCATCCTCCATGCAGCTCACAACATTTAGAAAATGCAGGATGAGAACCCATGCACCTTTCAACAAAACCAAGCAACCTCTGACTGTAGAAGGAGCAGACTCCAAATGACTTCCACCTGCCTCCTTCTCTCTCCTGGGTCACATCTGCAACGTCCATTTAAATCAATTGAAACAGTCACAATTCCTCCCAAAGGATCCTGGGCACTGAGAGTTGTTATCCCTTCTACCTTCACAGAGCTACAATTCCAGGAGCCCCCCCTGGCAGCAGAAATTGCAGACCCTCCAAGTGTCCTTATTTTCCAAGGACAGTCCCAAATTCACAGATGCCATGCCAGTTTCTGATTTGATCCCAGAATGTCCCGTATTTCCTTATGATGTCCCTATTTCCATCAGAGAAATGTTGGAGACATGTATGAGACTCTAAACTGTAGCCCTGTGAGGGGCATAGGCAACTCCAAACCACTCTAAGAACCTTTCACAAACTACAGTTCCCAAGATTCCTTGGGGGGGGGGGAGTCATGATGGTCTAAAATGGTATAGTGCTGTTTAAAATGTATGGTGCAGATGTTGCCATTTCTATCCTGTGTGTACAGTGTGACTGTGGCCTCGGGGGGAAAGAACCATCATGCAATCTGGGCTGCATCAATAAGAGTATAGCATCTAGATCAAGGGAAGTAATAGTACCACTGTATTCTGCTCTGGTCAGACCTCACCTGGAGTACTGTGTCCAGTTCTGGGCACCACAGTTCAAGAAGGATACTGAGAAGCTGGAACGTGTCCAGAAGAGGGCAACGAAAATGGTCAAAGGCCTGGAAATGATGCCTTATGAGGAACGGCTTAGGGAGCTGGGTATGTTTAGCCTGGAGAAGAGAAGGTTAAGGGGTGATATGATAGCCATGTTCAAATATATAAAAGGATGTCATATAGAGGAGGGAGAAAGGTTGTTTTCTGCTGCTCCAGAGAAGCGGACACGGAGCAATGGATTCAAACTACAAGAAAGAAGATTCCACCTAAACATTAGAAAGAACTTCCTGACAGTAAGAGCTATTCGGCAGTGGGATTTACTACCAAGGAGTGTGGTGGAGTCTCCTTCTTTGGAGGTCTTTAAGCAGAGGCTTGACAGGCATATGTCAAGAATGCTTCGATGGTGTTTCCTGCCCGGCAGGGGGTTGGACTGGATGGCCCTTGTGGTCTCTTCCAACTCTACGATTCTATGATTCAATCTCTGTTGTTTCCAGAACAATGATATATGAGACATACCATTTTATGGTTTCCTAGTACGTATGCACTGCCTTTGTAGTGTGGTGCCCTGTGGAACTGGGGCTGGAATCACAGCCAAGGCAGAATCCCACCTTGGATACATTTCAGACTATACCTTAACTTGAAACATATTTGAATAATGCATGGAAGACTAGCGTCTCCTTTGCAGCGCTTTCAGCTCAATATCTTTCACACAGAGCAAACCCCCAGAATGGTGTAGAGGCCACCCTCAACCCATCCCTCTGTTCTCCAACATGTGGTCATGAACATTATTAGTTCAAATCCCACCACTGGGACCAAACCCATGTTATAATCCCAAGTTAACACCATGGAGAAGAAAACGGCTAGATTTCTCTCATCTCCTCTGTGCTCTCTCGCGCTCTCTCTCTCTCTCTCTCTCTCTCTCTTCCTCCCAGACTCTTCTTCTTAACAGGTAGGGATAAATGTTTTATGCCTTGTTCTTCACAGGACGTGGAAAAGTAAGATACAACATGAGAATGGGGAATTATGTGTCAGAAAGTATAAAAACAAGCAAACTTACTTTTCTTCCCCCACTAACTGAGGTGGTTATGGAGATTAAGAGGGGCAGAAATTAATGCTGCAGATCTAAACACAGGAAGTAAAGCCCATCAAACACAACGGGGCTGAATTCTGAGTAAACGGTTTGCAAGTCTACTCAGAAGTAAGCCGCATTGCATGCAGTGGGACTTGCTCCCAGGTAAGTGTGCGTAACAGGAGCAGGGAAACTTTGTCAACCCTAGGGCTAACTTTCTGTGGGACCTCATGTCAGTGGTGAGCAGGACAAAAGGTAGAACCAGATGGAGCAATGCCTGCGACTCTTGCATTTGTACAATAGATTGTTTTCTAGCCATGCAGGGACCAGAGGTTTCTCCAAACATGCACATCCCTCCATCCAAACAAGCAAGGGGCATAACCACAGCAAGCACACTATTTTAGCCACGTACTTGGAAACTAAGCTTTATGAGGAGCTGGGTATGTTTAGCCTGAAAAGAGGAGGCTGAGAGGAGAAATGATAGCCATCTTCCAATATTTCAAGGGCTGTCACATGGAAGAGAGGGCAAGCTTGTTTTCTCCTGCTCCAGAGGGCAGGACTCGAACCAATGACTTCAATTTACAAGAAAGGAGATTCTGACTAAACATCAGGAAGAACTTTCTGACAGTAAGAGCTGTTCGGCAGTGGAATGGTCTCTCACAAGAGGTGGTGGACTCTCCTTCCTTGGAGGTTTTTAAGGAGAGTTGGATGACCATCTGTCATGGAAGCTTTAGCTGAGATTCCAGCCTTGCAGGGGGTTGGACTAGATGACCTTCGGGGTCCATTCCAACTCAGCAATTCTATGATTCTATGACATGTAAGTGGGTCCAGAGAAGAACGTCACCCAGGATAAAGGCACAGCCTTGAGGGCTGGGTGGGGAGGACCAGAGGGCCACATTTTGAATCCTGAACCTGCGGTTTCCTGATATTGACACCTAAATTACACCAAAATTCCAGATTGACACCTAAATTACTAATGTTCCTGCTTACAGCAGCAGTCTGAAGGCAGCTGCTGTGTGGCTGGGTGTGTGAGAAACACCCAGATAGAAGCAAGGGAGGCGAGCTCTCTCTCTCTCTCTCTCTGTTGCATTGTTCCTTTATCAAGGCCAATGCCTGTTTTCTGGTCCCTGTCTCTACTAACTTGTTTCCCCCTCCCTTTTTCTTTTGGGAGAGATTGCACAGATGCCTTTCTAAACGTTTTGCTACATAGAATTAGGGATGTTGGAGAATACCAGCAGGAGTGGAAATTGCTGAGGTTCACTTATTATTCCCATGCCCGGAACAGAAATCAATCCAGTGAATATGATCAGTATTCACTGTTGTTGGTAGTTTCAGCCTGCAAACGATACACAATTGATTACATCCCTGCTCCAACACCATTTGCATGGTGTCTCCTTTGCATTGAAATGAACGAAGTAGAACAAGGTAATGACAGTGTAATTTTACATAATTAATTACATAACTAATTACATAATTATGTAAATTACATAAGTTACATAATTTCATTGCAGCAGACCATGAGACAAATAATGAAGTTTTTGATGGAAAGCAAAGTGCAGTGGAAAGGAAACTGTGTTGCATTCTGTGATGCCTTTTTACAGCCCTTGTTAGGATGAGTCCTAGTGCTATAGTTTCCCTTCCACCACCGGCCCATGAATTTTCATCCTGATAATGAATGCTGCTCAATGCTGCTCTTCCTCTGCTCTGCAGCCTGATGGAATGGCTGACACTAAATTATGCAATCTGACAGGTGAGATGCATGAACTTTCACCAGGCATGGTAGGCTGCACCAAAATATTGGCCAGCTGAGCTTTGCATACAGTTGGGTCCGATTAGATTGGCTCTACATCATACAGAGACACCTTTCTAACGGTGCCTTACAGTTGCATGCTTTAGGTACATTCCCAAACTGAGAGGGAGGTTAGAACTGGAAGAGCCGATTCTGCCAAACCACAGACACTTTATTTTCCAATCTTGTCTCAGTGTGCTAGTAGAAAATAACAGAGCCAGAATAGCAATCTAGCAGCTGGCAATCAAACTAGTCTACCAAACACTTGAGCTGCATTAATATATCTGTCCTTAACCACAAACTCTATCTGCCATCTCTCCACCTCCTCCCCCTCCTCCTTTTTTTTAAAAAAAGTACTCATATCATTCTTTTTTTGACCATAAAAGATTGTAGACTACCCAGCGAGCTGACACCTAGTATCAGATGCAATTCATTTTGGTGTGCCTGTTTGCTTGTCAGAATTATTTATAGCTGTAACTCACCCAAGTCAACTTGTACGACTGCTGTTTCTTTGCAGGGGCAGTTCGAGAGTGGATGATGAATCCTGAGAGCCATTTAGATAAATGCAGGCAACTGGGTATTTGCAGAGAGGACCACAGGAAACACAGCTGAATGTATAAGCTTGGTTTTCGCTCTTCCACATATTTGGTGAAGGGGAAGGGAGAATGGCAGAGATCTAAGCATATATATACACAGGTATATATCGGGCAAGCAAAATGAGAAAGGGGTTGGAGCACCTACTTTATGAGGAAAGTTTGCAACATGTAGGGCTCCTTAGTTTAGGGTGGGGAGCATGAGTGAGGTTATCTGTAAAGGTGGTTTTAGTGTAGTGCAACCAGCACGGCCGCATTGGGCACCATGCTGCCGGGGGGAGCACAACAATGCTGTAGAATGGAGTGCGGGACACATTTTAGCATCACACAAGGCGCCACTGAAATTTGAGATCCCAAAGTCCGCCACTGGTGTATGTATGAATCTTGCCTGCAGAGTTCTGAAGGACTCTAGATTGTTTTTATTACAGCACAGCAATATCAGATTTATTTTAAAAAAAATTAATCCTCCAGATGCAACCTTTTGGACAACTGCACTTCTTGACAAGCTCCTGGGTGCACATGGAGATATCGGGGAGCACACAGTTATTTCTGTTCAGAAAAATATATCCAGAAACAGCAGAGCAATACCGCAGGTTTTGATGGGGCTGAGAGAGGGGGTCTCAGCAATTGCATTATGAGGAACTTTAAGCCTCTCCTGGTGTTTTAGACTACAACTTGGATCAGCCACACAAGCACAGGGAAGATTGATTAACCTATCCCCCAAAGTGAATCTATATTCCACATACAAAGCATGTTAGAAAACAACAACCAACATTGTGGCATTTGGCTATTACTTTCTTCTTGTGTGGGCTAGTATCCAATTTCCTCGCCTTCCTATTCTTTTTACAGGTGTTTTGTTTTCGTTGTTGGTACTTTGTACAGGAAGAAGCCCCTTCAGCTACTTTAGAAAACCATTAGTTGCTATGGAAATGCACGTCTGCACTAAATTGCACTTGATTTCTGCGCCTTCGCGACTGAATGCTGCTTCTGCCCTGAAGATTCATGCGTACCTGTGATGGCATAGGCTAGAGTTGCAGTCAATGACTGCTTTGCTATGGTGGAAAACGATTCCTCTTACACAAAGCAGTACGCCTGGTCATAAGCGATTCCCCCCACTCCCTTGCTTACTGCAACCTCCCAGGCTGTTCCTATAGGAGCATCCAGTTCTGTGATAAGGGGCAAGGAGATGAAATCGGCAGAAGATGTAAGAGATAAAATGATTGGCCACGTTTTCCACATCCAGCTTGTAAAAAGAGGTACAATGAATTTGGTCCCCCAAATCCCCCCACACACACACACAAATGTTGATGCTGCACATTCTCTATTGGCAATGATTCCCCCAACTATTTGCGGCCGGAACCGTATATTTGACGGGGTTTGATTTGCAATATTGTTTAGTACAGTGGTACCTTGGTTTACAAACACAATTGGTTCCAGAAGTCTGTACTTAACCTGAAGCGTACTTAACCTGAAGCGAACTTTCCCATTGAAAGTAATGGAAAGTGGATTAATCCGTTCCAGACGGTCCGTGGAGTACTTAAACTGAAGCGTACCTAACCTGAAGCAAACTTTCCCATTGAAAGTAATGGAAAGTGGATTAATCTGTTCCAGACGGGTCCGCGGAGTACTCAACCTGAAGCGTACTTAACCCGAGGTATGAGTGTAATTGGTTACGGAAGTCTGTAGTTAACCTGAAGCGTACTTAACCTGAAGTGAGCTTTTCCATTGAAAGTAATGGAAAGTGGATTAATCCATTCCAGACAGGTCCGCGGAGTACCTAAACTGAAAATACTCAAACCGAGGCGTACTTAAACCAAGGTATGACTGTTAACAGTTCACATCCAAGGGTACTTCATATCTGACAGTGCAGCTAAAGGGGGCAATTCTACCTCCACCTTTTTTGGGTGAAATTTCTGGCATAAAACGGAAATCCATAGGAATAAGCTGCCTTACACGTTGCCACGCCAGTGATCCATCTAGCTCAGCATTGTCTACACTGCCTGGCAGAGGTTCTCCAGGGTTTCGGACAAAGTCTTCCCCAGCCCTGCAGAGAGATGCCAGGGATTGAATTCGGCACATTGTACATGCGAAGCAGATGCTCCACTCCACCACCGAACTGCAGCCCTTCCCCAAGTGTACAAGTGTCAGTTGTTGTTTAGGACGTTCCAGGTGTTACAACAGGTCTGAAGAATGACAGCTTTTTGTATTGCATTTAATAGGAATGATGCCATATCATTCTCTCTAGGTTTTAGCTTTAGGGTGTTTGGAGCAGCTCCCATTTCTGCTGCTGCTGCTGTCTCTCTTCCTCCTGCCTAGCAATGCGAATTTCAAGGAGATTTTAGAAAAGATTAGAACAAACCTCTCAGAGGGATTTTGCATAGCTTTAAGAGTTTTCCTGCATCTTCCCTTTAAAATGCATGAAAACGCTCCTGGAAGAAGGGCTCAAGTCAAACAATTATGGCAAATCAGGTAGGTCATCAGCATATATATGTGTGTGTGTGTGTGTGTGTGTGTGTGGCATATATATGGCATATATATATTGGCTATATATATATGCCACATATATCTGGTGTTTTTTAAAGTTAAATTGTAGGGTTGTCTGCAGGCAAAACAGATTGAGAACATTCAAGGAAAGTTGAAGGCTTCTCTTATGAGATTAACGAAAAATGTCAAAGGGAGTTGCAGTTTCCAAAGCTTAAATCTGCAATTCTAGGCATGCTTACTAGGGAGTAATTCCCATAAAATTCATTGGAGCCTGATTCTGAAAAAGCATACTTAAGGCTGAGCAGCAAATGTAGCTCCTTTGACTAAATGCATAATGGCAGACAAATAGCTTGGACTACTGCAATGCGCTCTACATGGGGCTACCTTTGAAGGTGACTCGGAAACTAAAACTAATCCAGACTGGTGACTGGGAGCGGCTGCCAAGACCACACAACACAGGTCTTGAAAGATCTACATTGGCTTCCAGTACGTTTCCGAGCACAATTCAAAGTGTTGGTGCTGACCTTTAAAGCCCTAAATGGCCTCGGTCCAGTATACCTGAAGGAGCGTCTCCACCTCCATCATTCTGCCTGGACATTGAGGTCCAGCACTGAGGGCCTTCTGGCGGTTCCCTCATTGCGAGAAGCCAAGTTGCAGGGAACTAGGCAGAGGGTTTTCTCGGTGGTGGCACCTGCCCTGTGGAACGCCCTCCCAACAGATGTCAAAGAGGAAAACAACTACCAGACTTTTAGAAGACATCTGAAGGCAGCCCTGTTCAGGGAGGCTTTTAATGTTTAATAGATTATTTTATTTCATTTTTCTGTTGGAAGCCGCCCAGAGTGGCTGGGGAAACCCAGCCAAATGGGCGGGGTATAAATAATAATAATAATAATAATAATAATAATAATAATAATAATATATTATTATTATTATTATTATTATTATTATTATTATTATTATTTATGCAGCTGAGGATTTTTAAGCAGAGATGCCAGCCCCTCCCATATCACATATTCCACCAGCCTATAACAGCTAAATGGCCTTAATGCTACCTTCTGCCATTGATAGATTGTATTTAACTGACTTCTGGCCAATGATTGAACCATTTTGTGGGTGGGTGGGTGGGTGTGAGCGCGTGACACTAAGGACAAGAAAAGAAGGGGGGAGATAATAATGGTCAGAGTTCAGAGTTGCAGCATAATTAATTTTATGGGTCACAATTTGTACAAGGCATCTAACATTCCCTGTTTAGGGAAGCTTTTAATGTTTAATAACTCTAGTTACAGGTAGGTAGCCGTGTTGGTCTGAGTCGAAGCAAAATAAAAAAATTCCTTCAGTAGCACCTTAAAGACCAACTAAGTTTATATTTTGGTATGAGCTTTCGTGTGCATGCACACTTCTTCAGATACACTAGAAACAGAAGTGTCAGACCCTATATATATACAGAGGGTGGAGGGGGTGGGTGGGAATGGGAGATGGGCTGATGGGAGTGGTAAACCTGTAGATGGGTTCCAGGTAGGTAGCCGTGTTGGTCTGTATCGAAGTAAAATAAAAAAATTCCTTCAGTAGCACCTTAAAGACCAACTAAGTTTTTATTTTGGTATGAGCTTTCGTGTGCATGCACACTTCTTCAGATACAGTGAAATGATGTAGATGGGTGTTAATGGCTGCTGATGGCTGCAATTAGTCCTGGGCTGAGGGACTAAAGAAAGCTTGATCATGCATAATGAGATAAGAATCCGATATCTCTATTCATCCCAGGTGCTTCCATGGTTTTAAGCTTGGTAATGATTTCCAATTCAGCAACTTCCCTTTCCAGTCTGTTCCTGAAATTTCTCTGTAATAAAACAGCTGCTTTGAGATCTTGTATAGAATGTCCTGGGAGATTGAAGTGTTCTCCTACTGGTTTTTCAGTCTTATGGTTCCTGATGTCAGATTTATGTCCATTTATCCTTTGGCGTAGGGTTTGGCCTGTTTGTCCAATATAGAGAGCTGAAGGGCACCGTTGGCATTTGATGGCATACACAATGTTAGAAGATGAGCAATTAAATAGTCCTGAGATGGTATGTTGGATGTTGTTGGGGCCAGTAATGATGTTGTCCGGGTGTATGTGGCAGCAAAGTTGGCATCTGGGTTTATTGCAGGCTCTGGTACCAGTGTCCATGTTAAGTCTGGTGGTTGTATTATTGTGGGTGAGGAGTTGTTTAAGATTGGGTGGCTGTCTGTAGGCAATGAAAGGTCTTCCTCCCAGAGCTTGAGAAAGGGAGCTGTCATTGTCCAGGAGAGGCTGTAGATCTCTGATGATGCGTTGTACTGTTTTAACTTGGGACTAATTGCAGCCATCAGCAGCCATTAACACCCATCTACAGGTTTACCACTCCCATCAGCCCATCTCCCATTCCCACCCACCCCCTCCACCCTCTGTACATATATATAGGGTCTGACACTTCTGTTTCTAGTGTATCTGAAGAAGTGTGCATGCACACGAAAGCTCATACCAAAATATAAACTTAGTTGGTCTTTAATGTGCTACTGAAGGAATGTTTAATAAATTATTGTATTTATTATTATTATTATTATTATTATTATTATTATTATTATTATTATTACATTTGCTTTTGAACTATATTATAACCATGGGTCATGTCCTTAAAGTTCTGCTCAATCCAAATAAGCAGAGACAGCCAAACCTGTCAAATTCAGTTTATCTCCATTTCTCAATTTCCCCCACCAAGTTCTCCATATTTCCATATCCATTTGCCATTTATTTTTGCGAAGTCCTCATGAAAATTCACCCGCATTTTCATGAAAATTTCTTCCATTATACACAATTTTGTATGCGGTTTTGCTTTATATAGACATATTTGCAAAACCTTTCCCCATATAATGAATTTTTGAATGTGACACACACACACACACACACACACACACACACACACACACTGCCGTAGTATGTGCCTTCTTCTACACATTGCTTGACTGGAGAACTATATTGCAAAATTCAGAAAAGCATGAATTTAAAGTATTGTTTCAGAAAGTACAAATTTGGTAGGCTCCACTTTTGAATGTGAACTGACAATATGTTTCAAGTCAAAATTGAATCTATTGTAAAGGATGCTGCAATATATATTTTTCTGCATTGGCTGGGGGTTGGATTAGATGACCTTTGGGTGTACTTGTTCTATGGGTTGTATACAACCACGTTCTCTCAAAGTAGACTCATCAAAATGAACAGACCTAAGTTAGTCCTGTCCATTGATTTCAGTGGCTCTACTCCAAGTATGACTAATGTTGGACACAACCCTTATGATTCTCAGTCGGCAAAGCATGAGACACTTAATCTTAGGGTTGTGGGTTCGAGTCCCACATTGGGCAAAAGATTCCTGCATTGCAGAGGGTCAGAACATGCTGTGGAATGCCCTCCCATCAGAAGTCAAACAGATGAACAACCACAAATGAACAAGACAGCTGAAGGCAGCGTTGTATAGGGAAATTTTTAATGTCTGATGTTTTATGGCAATTTTATAATTTGCTGGAAGGCACCCAGAGTGGCTGGGGCAACCAAGTCAGATGGGCAGCATATACATAATAGCATTATTATTATTATTATTATTATTATTATTATTAGGACTAGATGTACCTCATGACCCCTTCCAACTACAATTCTATGATTCTGTACTGTGATAAATTATTATTTTGCCTAAACAGTGGAGATTATATATATATATATATATATATATATATATATATATATATATATATATAGGTTAGAGGTTGTGGTTTGTTGTATATAACAAGCACTTGATGGCCACATCACCATTACTAGCAATAGGGTGAATTTCTCATTATCTCTCTGGTACAGCAGGCCCTGAGAAGCCATTTCCCCCGAAAATGTCAAATGAGTAGCTGCCGCCATTGATCGTGTTGACTTTCTGCACCGCAGAGAAGATGAAGTTGGCTTGACGATCTAATATTGTCGCCTTCCTATTCTTGCTGATTGCACATAAATGCCATAAATACCGCCAGAACTCGTGCAGTTGCTCTCCGGAATGCCCCATTAAATCACATTCTTTTGGGGGGGAGCAGTCTGTGCGGAGAAAGGGAAAATAAAAATATGTGCCTTAATATTATTTTTCATTTCTATTGCTCTTTTACAGCCTAGTCCCGGCCTGAATCAAAATGGCTATTGCCATCCCCGGCTTTGATCACAGATTTTCTGAAAATATTGTCCGCCTTATTGTCAAGCTAATATTAAAAATAGTGTGCCACTCCAACCGTAAGGCGTTTTTGACATAATCTAATGCACGCTTAAGTTTTAATATAACTTACTGTATTTCAGCAGAGCAATCCTACATTTTAATGGGAGAGATCCACTGGAAATGCAACTGCCAAGTCCATTGCCCTGCACTTTCGCTGCGGACAGGACAAGAGATGGGGCTGGCATTTCCCTTTTCCCCTCTCATTGAATAGAGCGGAAAGGAATTAACTGCACCAGTCCAGGGCTAATGATGTGTTCTTCCTATTCCATTGATGTATCAAAGGGACTTGGTAGGATCTAGTGAGTCCACACCTCACCACCACATTCCTCTACCATGTCCCCAACATACCTTGTCTTCCATGCCACCCCACATCATACAGGCATAGTTTTTTGCCTTCATACTGGGAGTGCCCAAAGAGGGGCCATAAATGGAAGCTGAATCCTGGCAAAACAGAACATAGGATTCTTCCTTATTCTGAGTTAGACCAGTGGTCGATATAGCTCAGGCATGTCCAACAGGTAGATCACCGGATGCTTTCCTCCTCCCTAAAAAAGAAGCTCAATGACTTTGAACTGAACCCCCCAAAAATGGGGTAGATCACTCTCTTGGGAGTTGGCAACCCCTGGGCTGACAGCTGCTCCCTTAGGGCTTCAGACTTTGGACATTCCCAGCTGGAGTTGGAGATGCTGAGATTCAAAATGTGACCACCTGTATGCAAGGCAGATTCTGTACTACTGCCCTATAGCCACCACCACCCCTAAGCCCCATGGAGGAGTGGTTTCCAGGTCTCTGAGATAAGACTTCCACAGAGAAAATTCCAGAGGCATGTGTTGTGGTATCTTGCTCCAAGCAGAGGAGCACATCTGCTACTTCCCAAGATCCCTAGTGGGGCTTAGATTGCACCATAAAATAATTATGTAGGCATCATTTCCAGGCCTTTGGCCAAGAGGGCAACCAAAATGGTCAAAGGCCTGGAAACGATGCCTTATGAGGAACAGCTTAGGGAGCTGGGTATGTTTAGCCTGGAGAAGAGAAGGTTAAGGGGTGATATGATAGCCGTGTTCAAATATATAAAAGGATGTCATATAGAGGAGAGAGAAAGGTTGTTTTCTGCTACTCCAGAGAAGCGGACACGGAGCAATGGATTCAAACTACAAGAAAGAAGATTCCACCTAAACATTAGGAAGAACTTCCTGACAGTAAGAGCTGTTCGGCAGTGGAATTTTCTACCAAGGAGTGTGGTAGAGTCTCCTTCTTTGGAGGTCTTTAAGCAGAGGCTTGACAGGCATATGTCAGGAATGCTTTGATGGTGTTTCCTGCTTGGCAGGGGGTTGGACTGGATGGCCCTTGTGGTCTCTTCCAACTCTATGATTCTATTATTCTATGTATATCATATTAGTTACTATAACATCACCACACTTGTAATGCACTATTAGCACTTGATTTTTATATAGCCCCAGCACATATTAATGACACAGCTCTTTTGAACCAGTCTATGTATTTATTCGTCACATTTTTATCTTCCTGCAAGGAGTCCCGGGAAGTTCAGAAACAGGATCTTATTTTGTCCTCCCAACAATCTTGTGAGCCATAAATTAGCAAATGTTGTTTACTGCTGCGGGTTCAAAAGTAGTAACTGCTGCTGTACGTCAGCTGTCCAGTATTGTAAAATGCTGATTACTACATGCCAAATACAGCCATGTCAAAAGGAGGTCAAATGTTGGTGCTAAATATCCAGTGCCTGTCCAACATTTGCAGATCTAGAGCAGGCACCCCCAAACTGCGGCCCTCCAGATGTTTTGGCCTACAACTCCCATGATCCCTAGCTAACAGGACCACTGATCGGGGAAGATGGGAATTGGAGTCCAAAACATCTGGAGGGCCGAAGTTTGGGGATGCCTGATCTAGAGAATACCCAGGAAATGTTCGCCAACAGAAATTCCTGCAAAGTCTACTTGACCAGAGGTCTTATTAAAGTGGGGTGGGCAGGAGGAATTACCACAGATAACCACAGGCAATGCTCGGCCTAACATTCAGCCTGGGGGGAGGGCAGGACATTGCCTGTGCATGGTCACAATTTGCATCAATTTACCCAATTTATTACAGCCTTGGGCCCAGATTTTCTAGCTGTAAGTGTTATTGCCAGGCTTGGGATTTATTTATTTATTGAATTTATTCTCCGATCCATGGTGTTCAGGTTAATTTATGAGTGGTTAACAATTTCCCAGGCAGGGAGAGCAGCATCCTGTGCCTTCAAATCGCTTTCAGGGATGATGTATGCTTTGGGGTTTATCTCAGAATCTCAATACCTAGCATATTATACATCCCAGACACATAGGAAACCTAATAATGCTTGTAGTAGCTTGGGCTTTCTCTAGCCATGCTTACGAGACTGCCAGGGGGGGGGGGGGACTTTGCATCTCCACCTTTGAAAACTCATTTGCTTCTACATATTCCTTTCCATGCAGGCCTTATGAATTAATTATTGCAGTTGATGCCTTTTGGAGAGCCATAAGATTAACTCTCCCCCCCCTTTTTTCCTGCACAAAATCTAAATAGAGAAATCTCAATGTTAAAAACAACAACTCTTTCTCTTTCAAAGTGCATTAGAAATTCCACTTCCTTGAGCCCCAATTGCTCTCAGGGAGGGGTGGTATGCATTCCAAAGGGCAAAATCCCAAAGATTTTCATTGCACAGTCAAATATCATCTTCCCACCCGCCCCCTTCAGAATTAAAGCAGATCAACAAAGTTATCTAGGTTCAGCAGGAAGAAAAGGGTGGAAGTTTTGATCCAGAGGGTGACACTAGCATCAAAAAATGCTTGAACGCAACTCCTGCTGCATAGTTTAATCTTTTTCAATTAAAAAACTCCTGCATTTTAGTCTAAGCAGCGAGCAACAAAATGCAACAGTGCCATCTATAGGTTGCAAAGAATTTCTGCAAGCGAGAGAAGAAGCAAGGACTGCCTTGCTGGATCTGACCAATGTACCATTAAGCATGACACACGTACAATAGGGATGCACTTGTTATACTCCTGTTTTCATACCACAGATTGCTCCTAGAGCTCCTGCAAAACATGGCCTGGTTGTTGAGAGAGGCTGTATTCCAACTGCTCTGTTCCTACAAATGACAGTAGCAAATCTTTCACTTGTTTAAAACATGGCAAAATGAGGCAGTAGCCTCAGGTGATGGATGCTAAGCACCTCTCCTATGCACAATGCAGGTAAGAGGAGTGCTGTGCTGGTGGGGGTGGGGTTGCAGCGGTGGGAGGGGAGCGGCACGTTCCCATTTCAAGCCGCGAAGCAAGATGTGCCAACACTGGACTTTGGGCTTAGTCAGACCTCTGTTTGCCCCACCACTTTCCCCCAGGAAAACCCACATCTTTAGTGCTGAATCAGAACAAACAGCCATCAGGTTTTCTGCAGATTGCTGGTTGTCCAATTTAGCACTAAAGAGCAGGTTTTCCAAGAAAAGCGAAGGGGCAATGGCAAAACCACTCAGGCAACTGGGATACTGCTTTCTTGACACAGAACAAGTGGAAATGTAGATGAGCCCTTTGTTGGGCACAACTGCATATTTAGAATAGCATTGCCCTCTTTTATAATTTTATTTATACATACATACATACATACATACATACATACATACATACATACCCTACCCATCTGGCTGGGTTTCCCCAGTCACTCTGGGCGGCTCCCAACAGAATATTCACGATAAAACAACAAACATTAAAAGCTTCCCTAAATAGGGCTGTCTTCAGATGTCTTCTAAAAGTCAGATAGTTAGATGGTTGTTTATTTCCTTGACATCTGGTGGGAGGGCATTCCATAGGGTGGGCGCCACTACCGAGAAGGCCCTCTGCCTGGTTCCCTGTAACCTGGCTTCTCACAGTGAGGGAACCACCAGAAGGCCCTTGAAGGTGGACCTCAGTGTCTGGGCTGAATGATGGTGGTGGAGACGCTCCTTCAGGTATACTTTATTGACTTTATGAAGGGTAATGCAGCTCAGGTATGGAACACCCCCCCCCCAAAGGCCTCTAATTTTGCTCTCTTCACAAGCGGTAAAACATCAGAGAGGGGACATTCCAGCTATTTTCAGGCACCCAGAAATGGAAGAGAAAGGGGTCCACAAGTGTCGGCCTCACTACTGATGGCCCCAATGTTCTTCTGGGTGGCTAGTGATTGGCCTTTTTCTTCCTCACAAGTCCCGTCAGAATGATGGGACACCCTGTGGAACGCCCTCCCATCAGATGTCAAAGGAATAAACAACTACCTGACGTTTAGAAGACATCTGGAGGCAGCCCTGTTTAGGGAAGTTTTTTTTTTTTTAAATGACTGGCGTTTTAATGTATTTTTAATCTCCTGTTGGAAGCCGCACAGAGTGGCTGGGGTATAAATAATAATATGATGATGATGATGATGTAGCATCGCATGTCAACCACCAATTGCAGGAGGGCGGATTGCTGTTGCACCCCAGTCCCACTATCAGACTTTCCACAGCCATCTGGTTGGGTGCTGAGAAAACAAAGTGCTGGACTAGTTGGGCCATTGGCCTGATCTAGCAGGCTCTTGTATTCTCATTTCCAGGAGACTTCAGGGCCACCATTGGAAGATATGCAGCCATGAAACTAGCAGTTGTGCAGGGGGGAGGGAGAGGTGAGCTGAGGGGCCATTTCGGGACAACGTCCACCCCCACTTCCCCAAATTTTGAGCCAACATTTCTCATCTTTTGTGTCAACCTTATTTATACACCATAGCTTTTCTTTGATACGAAAAATTTTGAAAATCTTATCCATGATGTTGTTCAGAGTTGCATGGTTTTATATATATATATATATATATATATATATATATATATATATATATATATATATATATATATATATATATATGATAAAAGAATGGGAGGAGAGATATATGCTAATTCCATTTAGCTCACATATTTCCTTTTTCAGGGTGAAGACACACATCTCAATCACCAGCATTTCCAGGTAGCACTTGGAATGTTCCCCCTGCCTGAAAACTGCCTATAATTGCAGACAAAATGAGCAAGATGGGCCAATTTATATGACAGTTTCCTATATTTCTTCCTACGATCCTCCCTGTGTATTTTTAAATGTCGTATACATGCTTACCCATTTCTGCATTCACCCTTTCCGTTGTTGTAGAATGTTGTTGCTGTTTTTATTCAAAATACTCTAGTTTTTAAAAAGTACAGAACTGCTCTAGGAATTATGGGAGGGAAGAACTAGGGAGTGAGGTTTCCAGTTGACGTCACAGGCATCAACCAATCAGTGCTGTCCACAAACTTCTTTCTACATCAAACTTCCAAGCCAACACTGCCTCAGAGTTTGCTGCTTACAGAGAAATGGTATGTTTTAGCTTCATGAGAGAGTGATCAAATTGGTTCTACAGTACTAAAAATGTCACTTCTGTCTCCATAGTAACAAAAAGGCAATTTGGTTCCCTTCATCAAAGTGTAATCAGCATGTGATTATTTTCTGTTCCAGGTAAGTGTCCACGGCTTCTTTTTCCTCACAGATTTCCTGGCCCTTAGCTGTCTTCTGTCAGCAGGAAGATTGTTCAGACCAAATCTTTCCAGAACACTGCAAGATTCAGCCATGGATGAAGGAGAGAAGGAAGTCTGGGATTATATCTCATGTGCATGGACAGCTAAATCATCACAACTGCTGTTTGACAGACATATCTCTACATGAGAATTATTGTGCTCTTTAAATGGGCACAGGAACACAGCAGTGGCTGGCGGCAGCAACGGACCCTTTGAGGATATGCAAGTATCTAAATAAACAAGTGATCTGACACTCTAGTATGTGGATATTCAGAGGTGCAAAACAGATTGCAAGATGCACACTAGGTTACTTTTTCAACTTGCTTTGAACCAGTGCTACTGCTAAGTAGCGGTGGGGGGGGTGTAAATTTGGCTCTGTTCACATTTTAATGTGTACCTACATAATTTGCACTTTCCGGAACAATATATGAACCGAAACGCAGCTATCTTTGGAAATTCACACTCCTCTGAATTTTGCAAAGCAGTTCCCTGATCAAAACAAATGAGTACAAAAACACCTGTATTAGAGGAAAGTGTGCTTTATAAATACACATAGTCATGAAATATAACATCAAAAATCTGTTTTATTAGGCAAAATTGCCTATGGAAAGATTTATATCAGAAGAAATGCTCGCTAAAGTGATAGTTTTCCACCATTTGCTATGTTTTAATTTGCTGTTGTTAGTTTCCGGAGAGACTTTTGGAGGAAAGATGGGATTTTTAAAAAAGTAAAAAAAAAGTTGCAATAAGTAATCAACAGTATCTTGTTTGAAAAGCACCTTTCCGTGTAAAAATCAAAACCTTGGCAAATTCATCTCATCTGTAACTGGAACCCTTTTCAGCTAAGAATGCAAGAAGAACTCTGCAGGATCAGACCCAAGACCCATCGAGTCCTGAATCCTGTTCTCATCATAGCCAACTAGGTGCAGTTAGAAACCCCACCAGCAGGATGTGAGTGCAACAGCACTTTGCCCCAACACACTCACTTGAGACCCCCAGGTATTCAGAGGCATAACCTCCAGCATCATGTCTACAGTAGCTAATGCAGTGTTTCCTTATTGGCTTTTAACACCATTATTACATCCTTGCATTTTATCTCAATCCCAAGTATCTAGAAGGGAGAATTGTGTGCCTCGTGTCGTGTAGAGTACAAAACACTTCCACGCTCTTCCTAGGAGTGCCCTTCTACCCTGTGCACATATTTTATATAATTATAACTACAATTATTATACTATAATGCAGGATCTCGCTAAACACACTTTTCCGCAGTTGTTCGGGTCTCAGCTCCCCAATGTCACGAAATGCCTTCCTGGAGCTCTTTGCCGCTTCGTTCTGTCTGTAGTTCTTGCCTCAACAGGTGTTAATTTAAAACTTGGAGAAAATGGTTCTGAAACATAGCACTTTGATGCCACACAATTAAATACTCTCCTATGAATACAATTTCAAGCTTTTCAATTGCACCAGGAACATCTCTGCGAGATTTCCATAAATTACAATAAATAACGCTCATTTAAGCACAAGCTGCATTGTTTAGGTGAAGGCTGAACGATTCAAGAGCTGCTCTGTGAATTCTCCACTGGTGCTTTTGTTCCTACCACTAAATCAGATTCACTGGGTGCAAAGTCTCACATGTCTTCTTGATGAATAGCGAGCAGATAAATTGTAGGAAATGCTCATGTTGGAAGCCTCTTGCAATACTCAATATTGGCTTTATTCCCCTAGCCCCCGTTTCTCTCAAAGTTTCTCGAGACTGAATGAATGCCCTTTTAAAATGTGTGGGTTTTTTTGGGGGGGGGGCTATTGGGTTGTTGTTTTTATTTTTATTATGTATTTTGTGGTTTTATATCTTGATTTTATTCTGTAAACCGCCCTGAGACCCCCAGGTATAGGACGGTATATAAATTCAATTACGAAGAAGAAGAAGAAGAAGAAGAAGAAGAAGAAGAAGAAGAAGAAGAAGAAGAAGAAGAAGAAGAAGAAGAAGAGGAGGAGGAGGAGGAGGAGGAGGAGGAGGAGGAGGAGGAGGAGGAGGAGGAGGAGGAGGAGGAGGAGGAGGAGGAGGAGGAGGAGGAGGAGGTGTGGAGCTGCCCTTAGGTGTGGTCGGGAAGTTTCAGCTATTGCAGAATGCTGTGATTACACAGCATCTAGTGGCATCTGTCTATCTCGGGAGACAATGGAGGTGTTTGCCTTTGGGGGTGAAGTCAAACTGTTTACAGTGCCTGCTGTGGCTGTAGAGGCCGATGTGAGAGAGACATGTTTTGTTGCAGCTGGGGCAGATGAAGATGTCCGGTTGTGCTCCTGCAGATGCACCATGGCTTTTCTTCTCTCTGTGCTCCTCCCAGTGGACATTCCTCCTCTGGTCACTGCTATGGATACATAATCTGACTGTCTGTCTTCAGGCACTGCAGTCATCTTCACGGGATCACCACATGGTTGATGTTGCCAGCCTTCACGCCAAGTTTGCAGACTTGGCCTGCCAACGGGCCTGATGCCTTACAGCAGCTCCCACCAGAGCTACGCCCTTGAGGATCCTGCCATCTGGTGTAAAAACACCTGCACTTGTTTCCCCTTTGCTATCAGGACGGTTTTAATTTTCTTGTCTTAGCGTGTAAAGTCCTGGACAACTTAGATCCAGGATTTCCTACCAGCTGGCTTACCAAATATGTCCCAAGCTGAGCAATCTGAACATCTACGCGAGCACAGTTAGAGCTCCCTCGTGGACCAGAAGCACAACTCACGGCAACAAGGAGTTGCACTTTCTGTACAGTGAGTCTGACTTTGCAGAAGTCCCTCCCATTAGAAATCAGGAAGGCACCATCCCTGCTAAGTTTCAGGTGCCGGGACGAAGTAGTAATTCAGGAGGCTCCTACCCTGCAAATGTTGCTCTAATATTTACTTTCTCTGTTGTTTCAAACTACATTTTAATTTAAAAATTCCTTCAAGACCAACTAAGTTTTTATTTTGGTATGAGCTTTCGTGTGCATGCACACTTCGTATGGGAGAAATTCAGTGTTGCCCTAAGGTGATCATTTCATCAGGGTAAGTATTTCAGCTTGTCAAAAGGAACAATCCATTTACTCTTCCTTCTGCAGGGATTCTCCTGACACTGTCCCCCCATTGAGCCATTTTGAGGGGGTCACACAAGGAGGGAAGCCCCACAGGGAGGGAAGCCCCATTATTATGCAAGTGGATGTTCTTGTGCACGGCTTCCACAGACTCTGTTGACTCTGTTGAATCCCACTCTCTGTTGTTTTCTTTCTCTGAATGGCTTTGAGACATAGGACTCAGCTAAGAAAAAAAAGGGGGGGAAAGGCGTTTTAAATGGGTTATAACACTGCGACACCAGATGGCGCTGCAGAGTTCCATCGTTCGGCAATGTGATTTCCCTGAAACTTTTTATGTGGCTAGATCCAGGTACATACTGGAAAGTGGAACATTAATGGCTTTAAGCAAGGAAAAATTAATAAATAAAGTGAGCCTCCTTCAACCCAAACTTCAGGGCAGGTCTGTGGAAGCAAATCCCGCTGAGTTCAATGGGGCAGACTCCCAGGTAAATATGCATTGGTTGGACCGAGTAAATAAAATGAAGAATAGTACAGAGATCCATTTGATCAACTAGTCCCACACTTTTGAGTGCAGGTGATTTATGAAGCTTGAGGATGGATGTTCTATTTCAAGCTCCCACCTGGGTCATGTAGATGTTCTTTTCTCCTACCTAGTCATATTAAATCATTTCATCTTTACCCTTTCACTCCCTCCTCTCTCGTTTCCTCCCTGCTTGGCCTCAGAATTGTTCCACTTAACATTAAAATTTATGGGAAGTTGCTCCAAAAGGTTAAGGCAGCGAGGAGAGTTCTAGATGGCCAAACTAATTTGTGGCGACTCCAGTTAACCTTTCCTCGTGGCTGGCAAAGGAAATTCAAAAGCATTAACACCTTAGACGTGCACTGAAGGGACATGCTATGTTTCTCAGAGGAATATGGAATAGGGCTATTTGGGGCTATTATGCCAAATTAGGCAGTTTTTCAGGTGAGGGGCTTCCGGACTATGTCAGTAGGTTGTTAAGAGGAGATTCGAATTTTTGAACTATTCCTGACACATCAATGCTAGTTGCATGTGGGAAGCTGGCAAAGAAAGCTTTCTTGTCGTTCACTTCCTGTTGCACTGGCTTACATTGATGCAGGGAGGGTTTTTTGTGGAGGGAATATAAACAAAATTATCTTCTCCCTGCAGTCTGAAGCGGTACAGTCCAGAATCCAACCTCCTCTGTCTCTCAGGCTCTTAACCATGATATTTCCTTCATATTCAGGCCTCATCATGGGACTGAAACTGCCTTGGTCGCACTGGTTGATGATCTCCGGCGGGCTAGGGACAAAGGTGAGAGTTGTTTCCTAGTTCTGGATCTCTCAGAGGCTTTTGACACCATTGACCATAACATCCTTCTGGACCGTCTAGAGGGGCAGTGTTCAGAAAGTGGTGGCGGAATGAGTGTTCAGACCCCTGGGCTCTCACTTGTGGGGTGCCTCAGGGCTCTGTCCTCTCCCCCATGCTTTTTTAACATCTACATGCAGCCGCTGGGAGAGATCATCAGGGGATTTGGGCTGGGTGTTCATCAGTATGCAGATGATACCCAGCTCTACCTCTCTTTCAATTCAGAACCAGTGAGGGCGGTGAAGGTCCTGTGTGAGTGCCTGGAGGCGGTTGGAGGATGGATGGTGGCTAGCAGATTGAGGTTGAATCATGACAAGACAGAAGTACTGTTTGTGGGAGACAGGAGCCGGGCAGGTGTGGGGGACTGCCTGGTCCTGAATGGGGTAATTGTGCCCCTGAAGGACCAGGTGCGCAGCCTGGGAGTCATTTTGGACTCACAGCTGTCCATGGAGGCACAGGTCAATTCTGTATCCAGGGCAGCTGTTTATCAGCTCCATCTGGTACACAGGCTGAAACCCTACCTGCCCGCGGACTGTCTCGCCAGAGTGGTGCATGCTCTAGTTATCTCTCACTTGGACTACTGCAATGCGCTCTACATGGGGCTACCTTTGAAGGTGACCCGGAAACTACAATTAATCCAGAAAGCCACAGCTAGACTGGTGACTGAGAGCAGCCGCCGAGCCCACATAACACCGGTCTTGAAAGACCTGCATTGGCTCCCAGTACGTTTCCGAGCACAATTCAAAGTGTTGGTGTTGACCTTTAAAGCCCTAAATGGCCTCGGTCCAGTATACCTGAAGGAGTGTCTCTACCTCCATCGCTCTGCCCGGACACTGAAGTCCAGTGCCGAGGGCCATCTGGCGGTTCCCTCACTGCGAGAAGCCAAGTTACAGGGAACCAGGCAGAGGGCCTTCTCGGTAGTGGCACCTGCCCTGTGGAATGCCCTCCCACCAGATGTCAAAAAGAAAACCAACTACCAGACTTTTAGAGGACATCTGAAGGCAGCCCTGTTTAGGGAAGCTTTTAATCTTTAAGAAATTAGTGTATTTTAATATTTCTGTTGGAAGCCGCCCAGAGTGGCTGGGGAAACCCAGCCAGATGGGTGGGGTATAAATAAATTTTTATTATTATTATTATTATTATTATTATTATTATTATTATTATTATTATAAACATGGGTGGAGAAACTCAGGCCTGGGGACATAATGTGGCCCATGAGGTGCCTATATCTGGCCCTCGGAACTCTCCCCAGACCACACTCCTTGGTTCCTGTCCCACACATTCTGTGAATATTTTTGCCTGGCTGGAATGTTTCCTTGAACGGTGACAATGCATATTGCTCCTCTGCAAGAATAGAGGTATGTGCATGAATTTTACATGGCTAAAAGTAGTCTATTGCACAAAGACAACCATCACATCTATTGCTCCACCCAGTTTTGCCATTGGCCCCACTGCTGTCATGTGGCCCACAGAAAACTGTCTCTTAGGCAATGTGGCCCTCAGTCTGAAAGATTTCAGGCTTGTGGGTCTATTTTATTTTTTACCAGAACCTTAAAGCCCGCCCTACCCTAGCAAGAGTCAGGTTCAAAATAGTTGGAGCAAAGCAAAATGGTGACTTAAGGGAGGGGCCAATTTCTTTCCACACCCCATTAATAATAACCTTCACGTGCACACAGGGCCGGACCTAAGGCAAGGCTGGGTGGCGCAATGCAATGCCAGGCCGCCGGGCCGCCAGGGGGGCGCCAGACAGACAGCTGCGCCGGGGGGGGGGGCTGGCGCCGGAGGGATCTTTGCGCCAGGGCGCCAGATATGCTTAAGACGGCCCTGCGTGCACATACAAATCTACGCCTAAGCTATTGCAGATCAGGGATCCCAGCAAACAGTATTAAAACTACCCAGCAGAATTTCACAAGGAACCTTGTCAAAACCAATCTATTAATAATCATGTTTCCAGCTGAGAAAAAAGGGAGTTGCAGGTTTGACTCCTTGGGGGAAGAAGAGGGGAATATAAATTACTTTAAATAAATAAGCATGAGCACTGAGAGACATGCAATCATCACAAGGTTGCCCATGGCAGAGAATTTGTTTTCTTGCTATTGTTAAAATATTGAAAGCTAACCCTTACCAGTCCACGGCAAAGATCTTCCAATAGTTCCCAGTCTATTTTCAGCCCAGCCCTGAAATAATTTAATATTATCATCATTTTGGCTAACGCTCTAAATGTGTGCCCAATCAGAAGATCAGATTGCTTTGGGGCAGCCTAATATGAGGCTACTAAAACTACATATTCATTCTTTTCTCTCACCCAAGAGGGATAGACCCACCTTTGGAGCAATGGAGAACTAGTGTGGTTGAAGCAATAAGAGTTTCAGAGCAGGACCTGGGAGACCTGGGTTCAAATCCTCGCTCAGTCACAAAGATTATTGGGTGACCCTGATGCAATCACTCTTAACCTAACCTCCCTCGTGTAAATGGGGGGGAGCAACCATGTATGCCGTTCTGAGCACCTTGGAGGAAAGAAAGGTGAGATGTACACGTAAAATTAAATACAATGGGAAGGAACCAGTGTGACACTGAATTTCACCCATAGTAAATATTTGCCATTATGCTTCTCTTGGGCAGCCTGTCCTTCAGAGTTTTATCTAAATGTTTTCTTATATTTCTTTTTCTGTTCCGACACAATAAATGTTGCACCCCAAAGGATATGAGCATAAGATACCTGCCTCTTTTCTTTGGGGTGGAGGGGCGGGGTGTGGGGAGAAGCAGCAAACATCTGGTGTTGAAACACATACACAAAACATTTTCCCACATGAAATTCGGATGTGCTATCTCATTAGCTGCGCAAGCTTAACAAACACACCATAAAATCTCCATCTCATAACATAATGGTAAAGAAATTGAACTGAGATTCATTTGAAACTCATCAGGAGCAGAATGAAAGCAAGGCTTGTTTTCAATTAGGCAAAAATCATAAAGATTTACATAAAATCCCCATACCAGCTAATTGACATTAGTAGGAAGTTCTAAATATCGCACTGCAAATCCTCTGAGCCTACCCACAGGTCAGAGATCCTCGCTCCAGAAAGCAATGATTACGCACCATAGAGAGAAGGATGGATGATGTGGGTTAACAAAGGCTTCACCTTTAAGGAATCAAAAATAACGTTTCAGGATTCAATTAGGCAGCTCAGAACTTCTTTTCACTTCACGTTCATCGCTGCCCTTAAGCCACTCCTGAAAGTCAGACACATCTATATGTTACCGGAACGGTGTGGTCGCCATTGAATCTCATCAGGGCCGTCTTAAGCATATCTGGCGCCCGGTGCAAAGATCCCTCCAGCGCCCCCCACCCCGTTTCCCAACGCCTGCCGCGCGGCTGCCAGCAGCCCGGCGCCCTGGCGCCCTGCACCACCCAACCTTGCCGTAGGGCCGGCCCTGAATCCCATGCAGCTGAGGGAATGGAAGGCAGGGAGAGAGCTTAGCAGCCTGGGCAGGGCAACCAATCAGTCAGGATGTCTTTGTGACATCCAGTAAGCTGATTCAGTGGGCTTTGGCAATCCTGCCTGTTAGCTGATGGGCAGTCAAGCTGAAGCCTGCTTTTTGCAGGGATTGGCTGCATTGGGGGAAGGCAGTGTGGTGTAGTGGTTAGAGGGTCAGACTAGTACCTGGGAGAGGTGGCATAGCTAGCTGCTCGGGTGCCCGGTGCGGTGTGTGCGTCCTGCAGTTGGGGGAAGGGCGAGCCGCCCATGGGGGTGAACAGGGCCGTCTTAAGTGTATCAGGCGCCGTGGCGCGATGATGCCTCTGGCGCCCCTCGCGCTCCACCGGGCGGGGCCAGGCGCAGCGGGCAGCTTGAGGGCACGGCATGGCAGGAAGGGATGCTGGAGCATTGTGGGGCAGCGCTGTCTGCGGTAAGTGCCAGCCTCCCCCCTGGTGTGGCACCCAGTGCGAGCCCTGTTTTGTTACATATGTTGACTGAACTAAAAAGTTTCATGAGCCCATTTTTTTAAAAAATTATTTTTTAAAACTCATATTTTTGACATTATGTCACCCCCCTCAGTGATGACACCCAGAGCGGCCCACACACACCCCTTCCTCTGCCACTGCCTAGGAGACCAGGATTCAAATCCCCACTCAGTCATGAAACTTACTGGGCAGCCTTGGGCCAATCACTGCCTCTCAGCCTAACCTGCCTCGCAGGTGTGGATTAAATGAGGAAGGGGAGAGCCATGTATGTTACCTTGAGCTCCTTATTTATTTATAAATGCAGTCAGTGAATTAAATAATTAGTTAATAAGCAAGTTCCCCGTGGGGAACTCTCATGCAGCTGATCTGTCAGGCTGCAGCTCTCTGCATTCCTTTGCCAATGCACAACTAGGAACACAGCCGTGTCTCTGGCAGCCGTATCTCTACCTGCCCTGCACCTGTCATCACATAGGACATCAGATGTGGTGCAGGTGGGCATTGAGGTTCCCCATCCCAGATTTAGGGACACAATGCATGAATCCATAAGGTACAGGTCCCATGAGTGACACTTCTAATGAAAAGGGCTAAGACACTATGCCAAACTATTCCACCTACAGTCACATGCACAGACAGGGAAGTGCAACTCCATCAAAAACAGCCAAATCCCTACACTCAGGTTAGCAGAATCCCAAAACCAATCCAACTGTTGGATTCAGTGTTAGATTATTAAAGCATAATAGACTATTCACAACTAGCTGTGTGCATTTATTCTACTGAAAAGCACAGTGCCTGGTGTGATGAGACGTAGTCTAGCCATCAAGGGATAGGCATGTGCAAAGAACCCCCTCGTCAACATTGCCAATAGATTATGAGACGAAAGGGTACAGGGGTAAAGCAATCCCCGTTCAATTCCTTCCACCTTAAAATAAACCCCTCAATTCTGGGCTTCTCAGTAAAGAAAGTCTAATTCCAGCTTTCGTGGCCTGATCTCACAAACACTCAGGGCTATTTGAATGAACAACCTCTTGCCTACAGAACAGGGACTCCCTCAACTCAGATCCCCACTGTATCAGTCTGCCATATCTCCCTGGCAAACTTGTGGCACTCTAGGTTTTCACCATACTGTACTGCCCTTCCTGTGTGACTCCAGGACACAAACCTTTTCCTTAGGTAAGTTTTGCCCTTTTCTGAGTCTCCACCTCTGTGAGTTTTAATACGCTGCTGGAATAACCAAGGCGATATTCTTTGGCACAAAAAGAAGATGAAATTTATTTTCTCGAGAACATAGGTTTTTCTTTTCTTAACGATGCATAAGTTTACAAGCTTAGTTACAGTTATACATTAACTCTGTCAGACTTTAACTTCAAGTTATCCTAAGCCTAACCTAAACCACCACTATCCTGGCCCCACACCCTTCTTCTTCCCTCTTCGTCACCACACCCCCACGCTTCCTCTTCCCACTGCCAAAATGGTTATTCCCTCCTTTTTAAACCGGGCACCATCCTGCCTCCTAAAGATGCGCTGTCAATTAAGCTGGAAGTGGATTAACTCTTTCTAATCCAGGGTGTAATAAATCTTCCATCCTGGGGCTAATCCGTTACAGCGTGCATGAACCAGCCCAATGAAAATGAGAGGGGATTCAAGCAGAGGCTTCTGGGAAAATTTGCCTTTGCCTTCCCCTCCCAATAGTTAGAGTAGATAAGAGACTGTTCATGTACAGCAGTGATAATGATTTTGGCTCAGAGATGGAAGGAGGGAGAAGTGCCAACCAGAGAAGAATGGCAGACCAAGTTAATGGAATATGCAGAGATGGCGAGACTGATGGGAAAGATTGGAAGCCAGGAAGATCAAGATCAACATACTTTAAAAAAAACCCACTGTAAACAGTTAAAATAATTGACAGTGATACAATGACACTTGTAATGTGAAAAGAACTTTGGAAACTATGAATATACATCAGATAGATAGCGTAAAAGATGCAGAAAAAGGAAAAAAAGAATTTATTTTCTTTGGAAATGGAACCCATGGAGAGAGGGGAGGGGGTCCGAAGGTTCGAAAGAACCTTTTTATTTTAATATTTTGAAATGGTTAAAGTTATCATGTATAAATTTATGTAAAACCAATCAAATTCTTTATAAAAAATAAATAAATGGGGTAGATTAGCCCAAATGAGAGATAATGATGGAAGGAATAAGCCCATCAATACACAGCTCGGGCTTTCTTCTGTGGAAGTAGGAGGGAAAGCAATGGCTTAGTATAGCGGTAGCCACCATGGCATAGCTGCCAAGTTTTCCCTTTTCTCGCGAGGAAGCCTATTCAGCATAAGGGAAAATCCCTTTTAAAAAGGGATAACTTGGCAGCTATGCACCATGGTGCTCTGAAGATGCACCATCAAGCAGAACTGGGGTGCTTTCTACATGGTGGGTGTAAGGTATAGCCTGCCCCTTAGGTAAAGGGACCCCTGACCATTAGGTCCAGTCGTGACTGAATCTGGGGTTGCGCGCTCATCTCGCATTATTGGCCGAGGGAGCCGGCGTATAGCTTCCAGTTCATGTGGCCAGCATGACAAAGCCTTCCCGCTGTAGCGGTTCCTATTTATCTACTTGCACTTTGACGTGCTTTCGAACTGCTAGGTTGGCAGGAGCTGGGACCGAGCAACGGGAGCTCACCCCGTCGCGGGGATTTAAACCGCCGACCTTCTGATCAGCAAGCCCTAGGCTCAGTGGTTTAACCCACAGCACCACCAATAAAGTCTTACTCAGTATCAGTTTTCATCAACCTTGGGTCTTTCCTGATGAAATCTGTAGTCCAACCAATACATGGGCACGCAACGCCGAAGAGTTCTGCTCTATATAATTCATTCTAACCACTGCGGTTAATTCCTCTCCAAGGCTACCCAGCTATCTTTTTCCATTCTGGAACCACCATTATTTTTTCAATCACGCAGACAGTTGATTTAGTATGCAAAGGGACATACAAACTGTATTTCATTCATCCTTCAGAGCAGCTCTGTGAGGTAGGGCTTTATTATTCCTCTGTTCCAGGGAAGCAGTAGAGGCTGAATAAAAGTAAACGCTTCCAAGGCCACTCAACAAATCTCTGGCTAAGCTGGGATTTGAACCTAGTTCAAGTTTGCCATAAGAACACATTAACTCATTTGCTGCATTTTCACAGGCTGTTTGGATGCTTCTTCAGCATTAATGCCTTTCACCGAGTAATGGTAATTTACTATCCTTGTCGTCAAGAGGGAATTATCAAAAAGACGTGCAACCTGCTTCACAAACTAATTAAGCCAGGGTGCTTGGATTTTATTAGGCCTCTGTCAAATATTCATGAAGTTCTCCCTTTTTGCAAAAAAGATACCTTTTTGGGAACCTTCAATTTTTTTCTTTTGAAAGACTAGTTTCCCCCGAAAAACTGTCTTTTGTTGCAGAACAGTCCATTTTGCACATCGGGTGTTCTAGTTCACAAACATAGTTCCAGGTTCACATTTCCCATAGTGCTCTTCTTTGGCATGCCATGCCCTCGTGACTGCTCTGGTTGATAACTCCCTATTTTTAGTGCTGTTTCTGTTATCTCTTACCTTTTATCTGCTGCTTAGTGTGTAACTAAATCCAGCCATTTTTTTAAAAAAAATATTTGATCCTCAGGGGGAATATCTTAGCTCTAGCTGTGGTAGAACATCTGCTTTGCGTGTAGAAAATCTAAGGTTCAATCCTCAGAACCTCTGGGTAGGACTGTGAGACTCCTGCCCAAAACTCTGGAGAGAGAGAGCTTCTGCCTGTCAGTGTAGGCAATACTGAGCAAGATGGTCTGATTCATTGTAAGGCAGCTTCCTATAATCTTATCCACCCTCTGTTTTCAAGGAAATGGAGCAAGCTGTGGATGTTGGTGATGTGGCAATTGAATTTTCCGCTTGATTGTTCCCCCACCCCCACCCCCACCCCGACTCTGCCTTCCTTTTCTCAGTCTTTGGAAATGGGGGAGGGATTGAATGTCCTTGTTTGATGCTCTTGGTAATGGGAACGTGGGTGGCACTGTGGTCTAATCCACTGAGCCTCTTGGGCTTGCCGATCAGAAGGTTGGCAGTTCGAATCCACGTGACTGGGCGAGCTCCCGTTGCTCTGTCCCAGCTCTTGCCAACCTAGCAGTTCGAAAGCACACCAGTGCAAGTAGATAAACAGGTACTGTCTTGCCCTACTCAAAATACTCTGCTGTACGCAGCACCTCCAAACCACCACCACCAAACTCTCCACATATGGTTTGTTATGGCTACGTCCCAAACCCAAGGTTTTTAATGTGTGATGTTTTATTAGGTTTTATATATGTTGGAAGGGACCCAGGTGGTGCTGTGGTTAAACCACTGAGCCTAGGGCTTGTTGATCAGAAGGTTGGCGGTTCGAATCCCTATGACGGGGTGAGCTCCCATTGCTTGGTCCCAGCTCCTGCCAACCTAGCAGTTCGAAAGCACTTCAAAATGCAAGTAGATAAATAGGAACCGCTACAGCGGGAAGGTAAACAGCATTTCCATGTGCTGCTCTGGTTTGCCGGAAGCGGCTTTGTCATGCTGGCCACATGACCTGGAAGCTGTACGCCGGCTCCCTCGGCCAATAATGCGATTTGAGCGCGCAACCCCAGAGTCGGTCACGACTGGACCTAATGGTCAGGGGTCCCTTTACCTTTTATATATGTTGGACGCTGCCCAGAGTGGTTGGGGCAGCGTACAAATAATAATAATAAAAATGGTGGTGGTGGTGTTATGTTTCCTTATAATGTTACTGATGAAAGAAGAATGGATACAGAAACTTATGGAATACTGTATGCAGAAATGGCAAAAAATACCGGAAAAATAAGGAATGAAGATAAACTTTTTATAAAAGAATGGAAATGGTTTGTTGAATATTTACAAACAAACTGTAAACAGTTAAGAACATTGGCAGGATAAAAACCTGCAGTTTTATAAGATCATATATTTCCAGTAGGTGAATAAATTAATAAGTTAAGTTAATTTGGAATATGCAGGATATAAAAATAAATAAATTTAAGGAACCGCAGAATGAGGGGGAAGGAAGTCGAGTTTCGTAATGTTAAAATGACTAAAACTATTGAAATGTATATACCTGAAAATTATAAATAAAATTATATATATATATATATTTTAAAAAAATCCTTAAAATACTTCAGATGTCTCTTCTAAGCAATAGAACTGGCCCACTGGATGACTACCTGGAAGATTGGCTAAGATTTGCCAAAGTAATTTCTCTGAAAAGGAAAAACTGGCAGAGCATCCCTACACATGTCTGCTCAGAATCCTATAAATGTTCCCAATGTGAGGGAAACGCTTGGTGTAGTTTCTCCTGCTTGGAGTGATGTCCAGGAACTGGAAAGTTGTTGGAGTCTTTCCCTGGTCCATCCCCAGGACACCCGCAATCTGGCCCAGCAAACACTCGCTTTGGCCCCACCAACTTTAGAGCTTTGAAGCCAGCAGGGCAAAGACCACTGATGTTTCCATGGCAGTGGGACTCAACCATCAGACCTCCCTCGCATTGAGATCAGAGGTCTCTATCCACCCTTGAAGAGGGTGTTTTCCATGGCCCCTAAGAACATCTGAGGAACTTGAAGATGGAGGAGCTTTCATAAAGCTGCCAAAACTGCCAATTCGAAGCAAATTCAGAAAGCTCCTCCTCAAGCAAAACGTCTGAGCGACGTTGCAAGGAAGTCCAAAAAGTGTTCTGTTCAGATTAACAATGATCCTCAGGAGAGTTTCAGGCACCTCTACAATTTCCTGAGCCTTTCCCATCCTGTTATAAGCTATTTGTCAGAGCAACCTGTAAGGCTTGCCCCGATCTTTTCCATAACCATCAGCATGGTGCTGACATTTTTGTGCGTAATCCCTCAGTTCCTATTAAAGTCACATCAGCTCATAAAAATGAAAAAATATGGAGGGATTCCAAAGGGAGTGACAACAGGGCGCTCAATGCAAGAATGATCATTGGAAAAGGCAATTTCTCTTTCTCAGTTTTTAGCTCGCATAGAATACAACAGATCTTATGTCACTATAATGTTTTGCGTTTGTCATGTTTTGCTACTAACATCTATTGACACGGGTTTCAAAAGGAGGGGTAAAAATTCCTGTGGCTGCATTTACATTTCATGCTCAGGGAGGGGAGGAAACTTCTGCCCCCCCCCCAAAAACCTGCAAACTTTAATTTAACAATTTAAATATACATAGGAGATCTCATCCATGAAGGGCGAGCATTCGGTTTCTTTCAAGGGTATGAAGGACCCCATAACTCATAAGTGCCTCAGGTATGGATGAATTATAAAGGCCTCTCTCAAGAGTTGAAAGAAACATAATCACTCTTCAAGGGTGAGATATTCTATTTACTCCATGGAGATTTATTCCAGGCTACGTTAAAAGAAACTGTTTAAACTTCAATAACCATTTTAGTGTCAACCCACCAGGTTTTGCCTACTGAGGTGAATTGGCAGGGTCCTGCCCAAGCAAATAATCTGGGTTTTTTATTTTTAAAAAATGTGGAGGGAAATTAAAATATAGGAACATAGGGTGCTGACTTAAACTGAGTCAATATTGTCTATGCCAGAGGTGGGGAACCCTTTGGCCCTCCAGATGTTCTTCAACTCCAATTCCCATCAGCCCCAGACAGCAGATGTAGTGGATGGCCACAGGTTGAGGTCTGTCCTGACTGGCAGCCTCTCTCCAAGGTTTTAAGTAGGAGTATTTTACAGTATCACCTGGAGATGTCCAGGATGGGCTCTGGGACCACCTGTGTGCAAATTGCATGCTCTTCTACTGAGTCATGGCCCTTCCCCATAGATGTAATATCTAAAACCCACCTATGAGGACATGAAGCTGCATAGAGAAGTCATTATGCCTAGAGTTCAATTAAAAAATAAAATGTTTCTGTGCTCCATGAGAAAAATAATCCCAAATCACCCTGATTCACATTTGCTCACTGCTACCACAGAGCCTAGGGCTTGCTGATCAGAAGGTCGGTGGTTTGAATCCCCGCGACGGGGTGAGCTCCCGTTGCTCTGTCCCAGCTCCTGCCAACCTAGCAGTCCAAAAACACTTGCTATTAATCAAAATTGCCATTATCTGCGCAGTCTCTTCATATTAGTTCGGCAAAAGGAATAAAATAGAAGTTGTGCATGGAACAATTGCATTGCCAAACCATGAGATTCTAGTGGAATGCTCAAAAACCACAGCAGGCCCATGTCAACAAGCTCTAAGCCAGGAATGGGCAGACAGGATCTATGTTGTTTTACTAGCACCCTGAGGTCTACCAAGTGGAGCTGGGTGCAAATGGTGGTTCACATACCCTCCAACAGTTTTCTGATGAAAATAGGGACGCCCTATCCTATATTAAGGAAATCAGCCCTGAGTGCTCTCTGGAAGGACAGATCCTGAAGCTGAGGCTCCAGTACTTTGGCCACCTCATGAGAAGAGAAGACTCCCTGGAAAAGACCCTGATGTTGGGAAAGATGGAGGGCACAAGGAGAAGGGGACGACAGAGGACGAGATGGTTGGACAATGTTCTCGAAGCCACCAACATGAGTCTGACCAAACTGCGGGAGGCAGTGGAAGACAGGAGTGCCTGGCGTGCTCTGGTCCATGGGGTCACGAAGAGTCGGACACGACTAAACAACTAAACAACAACATCCCATAATAACAATAATAATACCTCACCCATCTGATTGGGTTGCCCCAGCCACTCTGGTTGGCTTCCAACATACAGTATATAAAAACATAATTAAACATTAAGAAACTTCCCTATACAGGGTTGTCTTCAGATGTCTTCTAAAGGTTGTGCAGTTACTTATCTCCTTGGCTTGGGAGTCACATAGCTCCATACCCTCCAGCATTTCTTCAATGAAAATAGGGATGTCCTAAGGAAAAGCAGGACATCCCGGGAAGGAATAAATTGTAAGGCAGCTTCCTATAATCTTCCTAGGGATGGGGGTGCAATCATTTTAGTTTACCCACCAGATTTGCACTTCCTGAACCAACATGTGAACTTGCATCTACCCTTCCAAATTCTCACCTCTCTGGATGTTGTGATGCAGTTCATCAAACAAACAAAAAAGCATACCAGAAAATGAAGGTATGCAATTTTTGTGTGTGTGTGAAATGCAAAAAAAAACCCCAACCCACATTAGATAAAATGACTTGCTGTAGATGGGTATAGTCAGTAAAACTGTGTAAAAACATTTGTGCATTGTGAGAAATGTGGATGAAATCGCACTTACATGTTCCTGCAGATTTGTTTTTCCTAATCAAAAACTGATGTGAAAATGGGTTGAACTGCACTTAAAATGGGGAAACAGAGAAACTGAAAGAAACAAACAAAAAAACAACAACCCGTTTTTTCCATCCTTAGTTCCTCTCCAGATCACAGGTCACCACTTTGCTATCACTGGACCAGAGCAAAATTCCTCAAAGTTCTGGGCTAACATAGCAAGCCCCTCTAGATGAAATCCCTATTCTTATACCAGCTTTACGTAAAAATATATAAATAAAAATCATGTACTATATGTGATTTACAACATGTTTACATCCTGCCCAGTTTAAAGAAGAGGAAACATTACAATTATATAAGCTTGCTGTTATTTAAATATTTACCAGCATTAAACACCAAAGGGGCTATGTGCTTGATCCAGGGGATTCATATTGTTCCAAACTAATACCCTTTGCAGGATATTATGCAAATCCCATAAACTTTTATTTTGTTGTTGTAGCTTGCAGCACTGTGTCCCAAGGCGACCATTCACCACGTTGCAACAGATAAGGTTTTAATAATAAATACTGATGATGAATAAGTCAGAAAGTTTGTGCAGTGCTAATGTTCTCATTGGCCCCAGGGTAGTTTATTAGATAAATAAGCAACGTTTTCTAACTTGCTTGTACTCATGTGGCATTTTTTGATTTCCAAGATATCCTTGTTTGATAAATTATTCCAAGACATTAGGTGTTAACCGACAATGACTGTTCGCTTCCAATTTGCCCCAACTTTCACCAATAATTAAGATTGGAGGACAGGAATTATGCATTTGTTTGGAGGAGACGAGCAAGAGAAATTAAACTTGGCTTGGAGATGAGGACAAACTGAGCTGCCTGATGTTGAATATTTAAAGCAGGAAAGTTACGTAAGTGCTGCTGGCCCTTTTGTGCACATGCTTTTGCGTGGCTGGAGTGTGTAATTGAACTTTACCTGTATCATTACCTCCTTGACATGTTCATCTTTGACCTCCCACTCCAATAATATATCATACATTTTAGATATTACTTTGATTTTATTTTGCAATAACATTTTTTCTAATAGTGCAGGTTCATTTGAGAAACCTTTTTTCTTATCTGTCCTGAACACTTCATGCAATTGGTGGTACTGAATCCAGCCCGTTAGGTGTTGTTGAATTTTCTCATAGTCTTTTAATATCAATTTATTATCTTTTTCCTTTATCAAATATTTATTTGTGGCTCAATCTAATTCCATTTTTTTTCTTTTTTATTGTAATTGCTTCTAGAGCTGAAACCCACTATGGTGTTTTCAGTTCCAGGATATTCTTATATTTTATCCATGTTTTGTATAATAATTTCCTTATAACATGATTCGTAAATCCCCTGTGTACTTTCCCATTTTCATAAGCCAAATAAGCATGCCATCTGTAGTGATTATTAAATCCTTCTAAATCTAACAAGTCACCATCTTTTAGCACAATCCATTCTTTTAAGCAATTTAAACATACAGCGTCGTAATATAAATTTAGGTCAATACTGGACCTACCAGTATTGATTTAATTCAATAAATAATCTAAAATCAATCAATGAATTTAAAGAAACCCTTCCCCAGTAAGTCTTCTCTTTCAAACCCAGTTCATTTCTCCCTCCTGTAGTCCTCCAAATGGGCTCAACTTCCTTCAAAACAAAACTGAGGGGAATGTAGTCTGTAAAGTGGCAGGTGCTCCTTCCAACTCTCCGGAACTTGCCACCCGAGGCGACTGCCTCACTTCACATGATGGGAGGGCCGGCCCTGGCAGCAGAAACCTCTGGATATGCATACTGTTGCACAGGAGTAAAGTCATATCCATTGCCCCACCCACCACTGGCATGACAAAGGTCCTTGGAAGCTTGCTAATAAGGGAATGTGGCCCTCAAACTGAAAAAGGCTCCCTAGTTCTGAAATAAAGCGGAAAAACATTGGGGCCTTCGCAAAGGCGGTTGCGCCATGCTGCCCCCCCACAGCCGCGCTGCCCCCCCTGCAGAGTGGAGCCTGGGGCGCCCTGCCCCCCCATTGCGACACCCCTGAGAGGTAATAAGGAAACAGTTCTCTTCATTCCAAAAAGAACATGATTTAAATTCAAATATTTTCTTAAAATATTCACAGATATTCATAAATGTACAAGTGTTTTCTTCCACATTTCCTTCATACGAAAACGCCGATTAACTTGTCACAATTTCCTGCTTTCAGTGCAGAAACTTTCAATTGCTAAAATTGTTGAACTCATTAAACACTCTTGAGACATAGTAGAATGTAAGTAATTTTTGCCTCCTTTGAGGGTGTTGAACGATCTTTCACCAGTTGCATTTGATATGAGTGAAGAAGAAGAGGAGGAGGAGGAGGAGGAGGAGGAGGAGGAGGAGGAGGAGGAATTGTCTCTACATTTGGAAATGTGGCACTCCAGCCACCCTTAATGAGCTTGTAAAGGAAGGCTTTGATGATATAAAGTCCTCATTGGCATAGCTCAATCAGTAGAACATGAGACTCTTAATCCCCATGCTGGGCAAACATGACCTACATGACCCACATGGTCCCTTCCAACTCTACAACAATTCCAGGTCCAACAATTCTATGATTCTATGGCAAAGTGCAGGAAGTTTCACAATTCACTGGATACAGCCCTTCATTGCCTGTCACTTGACACATGACATCACTGCTCTTCTAGTCCAGGTTTCCGGGTACACAGTCTCTATTGCTTGCCCCCAAGATGTACATGTCCTAGCATGCCTTTGAAGAAAGAAAACCTGCCTCCCGACCTTCTTTTCTTTTTAATTTTCTTCCCTTCCCTCTTAGCATAATTATGCTATTATCTTAATCCCACCAGCTTTTAATTGGGGTGAACTGCTACAGGAAATGTGGCAAAACTTTTAAAAAAGAACAATAACAATAACCATTTGTCACACCAAACATCCCCATCTATTTTAGAAGGCTATAAGTAAGCAATAAAAAAAAACAAGCATTAATTTTACGAACAAGACACTCACAATGACTCTCACAAATAGTAAAACAAGTAATAGTAAAACAAGATTAACATGCCACTTTCTATTACACTGCTTCTCTGCCTGAAGATGGATGAAGGGAATCTCCTCGCCACAGCAAGACTTTTGGACTGAGATTGGCTGAGTGATGGCCAGAGAACAGTAGATTGACAGAGATATCTCTGAGCCTCTCTAAATTAAAACGGATTATGGGGTGGCATGTGGGACAGGCAGGCGCGGTGCTAGGGTTTTTTGCGCCCTAAGCAAAACACTTTCTGGTGCCCCCCGGGCGCATGCGTCATGACGCAGCACTCCGCTGATGCTCCTGCATCCCCTCCATTGGCGGGAGGAGCGCGGGCCAAGGGGGGAGCTCAGCGCCCTCCCGCCTATGGAGGGGAAGCTTTGAGCTCCTCAGCGGCGGCACTCTCCTCTGAACAGCTGAAAAGCGGGCGAGGCGGCCCCAGGCTCACTCTCCCCCTGTGCGCCTCCGGAGCGCGAGCTTGGGGCTGCCTTGCCGCGCCTCTCAGCTGTTCAGTTGAGCCGTGGACACCTAGTGCGGACCCTGGTGAGCTAAAATGCTCTGCACTCCATACAAGGCAGCTCCCGCTGTTTTGTCCCTAATGCACGACCGAGACGCGCTTCCCAGCCCAGGCTAATCCCACCCCCCTCCGCCCCAGCCTCCTCCCACCCCGGGATCGGATCCTGACTCTCCGCGCGCCACCCTCACCTGAAGCTGCCTCTTTGCTGCAGCCTGCTGCCACCTCCGGAGCGTCAAGCTCGGGCAATCTCGCCTCCTCCTCCTTTCGCCACGGGCCCGGCCAGGGCTGCTCTCGCGCCACGGCACCTCTCCTGCCTCCCCAATTCCGTGCAAGTGGCGGCGGCGGGCGGCCTGGTCAGCGCCCCCTCCATTTTGGCGCCCTAGGCCGTGGCCTAGTTCGCCTTAATGGAAGCGCCGGGGCTGGGGACAGGGGAAAGTGTGGCTTTGAGATTTGGGAGGAAACTGTGTGTGTGTGTGTGTGTGTGTGTGTGTGTGTGTGTGTGTAGTTTGACATTTCACTTGTTAGGGTTAGACCCTGGTTGTCCTAATGGACCAGCCTCCACTGACTTTAATCGGGGAGTAGAAGAAATGAAGAGCAGATACAACTCAACAAACTAAGCTACTAGAATTCAACAATGGAACATTTCAATAATATCCTTTCTAGTTAACAATGTGTAGTAAGAAACTGGGGGCACCCAGGGACTGAATTCTATGCATACCTAGAAATCCATCGCTCATTCCCATTTGCTCCATTGCTCCACCACAGTGGGATTTCCTCCCACTCTAAATAGCCCCATCAGAGGAGGGATTCTCCTGAGGATCGCAGCAGGGGAAGAAAGGGTTAAATCCCCCCACCCTGCCTGCTGCAAGCCTCATAATTATGCAGCCATCACCCTAGCTACTGCTCTTTGCATTTAAGAAAACTTGGATGCTAAATGCAAAGTAGAGCTAACACAGTGATGGGGATTTGTGAGACCCCAGATGGTGTTAGATTCCAACTCCCATCAGCTCCCCACTACTGAGCTAGCATGGCCAATGGTCAAGGGTGATGGGAGTTGTGGTCCACCAACACTTGGAGAATCACAGGTTCCCCATCCTGTGCTCACAATACAAAATACAAGAGAAGCACAGCTGCTTGTGTGTCTGCTGTCTGATCATTCCCTTTCTGTTCCTCTGCTAAATTGTGCTCCCGTTCAGCTTCAGGCAAGAAAAACCGAGAATGTTTTTCCCCCTTTTCTTTTCAAGAAAGCCTATTTCATTTCAGTTCATGGCTCCCTTTTTGGATAGAGCCCAGGGCTCCTGAAAGTTTGCACCATCCCCGCATCTCTGGGAGCTGATCTTTTCCACCTTTTGTCTCAAATTATTTCAAGTGGTGTTAATTAAAGTGTCTCACTGGAGTAACAATAATAGTATGGGAAAATTGATTCCTTAAGCCTCGTATGAGCATTTCAAATTGGGATACACTCAATTATTCTACAGAGCCATAAAGGGATTGTCTGTCTTACAGTTTCTTTGACAAGCAGCCTCTAAATAAATTAATCAAATAAATTAATTTCATCCAGGCTACCATGAAACAATCTATTTTGAAACGCCCCAGAAAAAAGTTGCATATTCAGCTTTCTTAAGATGTTTTTCGATTCCTATGGTCTGTACTCAGAAAGGTTTTTTTGGGGGGGGGGAGTAAGAGAGAAAGATAGAACACTCAATAATATTTATTTTCACAGTAAATAACTTGATCCATAAGTTGGAAGTATAATATCAGATTCTAGAGAAGATATGCAACACATATTCAATTAGATACCCCAAAAGAGAGGTTACTTTCTGTTCCCCCCCCCAGTGGCCTTAAATATGACAACTAGTTGTGCATAGCCTATCACAAATATCAGCAATGTGACCAGGGTCTTTGAGCGGGGCCCCAAAAATGCAGGGATATCTTGAAAAGGGCCACATGGTTATTTACTGTAGTATTGTATGTGTTATTTAGCCTCTGCAGTGGTCTGTGTTTGCCTGAGCTTGAGTCTGAACTAAGGATTCTGAGCCCCTGTGTTCTGATTTGATACACGAAATCCAATCACAGAACATTTCAGAATTTGAGCCACTGCCATTGGCCCTTAAACTCTGGGTTATGATTTGCAGTTTGGGAGTTTAGACAGCCAATCACATTGAGAGTGGGAGTGGTCCAGGCCTTCAGAAATGTATATAAGCAGTTGCTTTGCTCCTGTTGTCCAGTTCTGTTAGTTCAGTAAAGGTTCTTGCTGTTATCACTGTGTCTTGCTTCGTGGAAACCCACCTACACTTCAGTGTAGCATATTGTTTAAAATAACAAGTGAGACTGGCCACTAGGGTTGCCATATTTCAAGAAGTGACAATCCGGACACAAAAGTTGTTGAGATTTTGGGGGGCAAAGTTGTGGAGCCTTTTTTGAAGGGAAAATCTGGATGTATGGCAGCCATACTGGCCACAAAATATCACAATGTGAAGCATTCCTGCTCAGGGTGCCAACCAGCCAGCCATGCCTTTCCCCAGTACACTCCATTGCATCGCATTCCACTTCACTCCCTCCCTCAATCTTCCATGTTGCCCACCCCCTCCAACAGTCGGCCAACATTCTGTGCTGACTGAGCATGCCCGGAAGAACTTCTGCCAACCTTGGGTTTCCCGGATCCTGACGATACTTCTGCATGTGTTGTTGTTTTGGCTTCCAACTAACTGGAGAAATGGAGTTCACTCTTATCATATTTATGATTTTGAAACTCTGCAATGTTTTATTTTCAGCATGGTATAATTCAGCATGTTTTCAACAGGGTAGGCAGAAGGGAAGATTTTGGCATGCTCAGAGACTCAAATGGAGTACTAGTGTCCTGGACAGCAAATGGCCCAGACGCTGGGCTTTATGGGGGCAGTAGGTAGGTAAGTCTCTAGTCTTTATAGAATGTAAGTTTATGAACCAAAATGTGCATGCATCATTCAAAGCAGTAACTTTGTGATATGAGCCTGTTAAATAATAATAATAATAATAATAATAATAATAATAATAATAATAATAAATATATTATTATTATTATTATTATTATTATTATTATTATTATTATTATTTCTACCCTGCCCATCTGGCTCGGTTTCCCCAGCCACTCTGGGTGGCTTCCAACAGAACATTAAAAGCAGAATGAAACGTCAAACATTAAAAACTTCCCTAAACAGGGCTGCCTTCAGATGTCTTCTAAAAGTTGGATAGTTGTTTATTTCCTTGACATCTGATGGGAGGGCGTTCCACAGGGTTGGTGCCGCCACTGAGAAGGCCCTCTGCCTGGTTCCCTGTAACCTCACTGGGAATGTATCTCTGCTTTCTCACGAGGTATTTAACTTAGATCACACGAGGAGAGTTCAGCTACAAAATCTCCATTTTGTGTGAGTTGGACTCAAACAAAGGGAGGGACTTCCCGGCCCATTTGGATGCTCCTTCACCCTTCATCTTCACTGGCAGAGAAGTAATGGCTGAAAATATTTCAGAAACCTGGGGTCTTAATGTCACTGTGACTAGAAATGTCCACCCAAATGTGAAGAAAAGTTCATGCTATTTCTAATTTCTAATTTTAATCCTAATAATTTCTTATTTTAATGGCATGCAAAATATAAAAAAGGACATTAGTTTAAAAGATCGCCATGCAAATGTACATAAAAACCATAATGAGTATACCCACTTCGCTATACAACACAGGGGGTGCTGCTGAGTAGGCATGAGTTGAATCAGCCCTGAAAAGTAGCCCAGGGTTGTTATCCTATAGAGTTGCCTGTAATTCCAGGATGTCCTTCTTATAACAGAATGGTTGAGGGGTATGGTCGAGACAGCTCCAAGGTCATGTCTCCACGACATGCGCCCAGGTCACACCCCTCACCGACCCTGCGCTGTGCCTTCCTCGAGTACTTGCTCATGCCTGGAATGTGTCATCGAACTATGATAATGCCTCTTGCTCAGCTGGATGGAGAGACAAGTGTGTGGGTGTGGACCAACCCCAGAGGGCTGTGGCTGGAACGTAGACTACTGTAAAAAATAATGAGTCACAGCCATTGCTCTCCCTATGTTTTCCTGTGACCCCACCTACCATAAGAAGAGACTGCTGGATCAGGCCAGTGCCCCATCTAGTCCAGCATACAGTTCTGCCACGCTGTGATTTCCAGCAACTGGAATGTGGAAGCTGGAAAATGTTCTTCATCCCTGGTGAAGATCAGGACTCACATGGCAGTAAAAGAGGCCCAGCAAACAGATTAGGTAGCTTTGTTTCCTTTTGCATATTCTCTTATCTTATCTATGCCTTTAGTGGGGATAAAACCTTTGGCCAAGCCAAATTATTATATTTATTTTCACTTATTTACTGCAAGGCAACAGTTTGCCCATCTCTCATGCAAACACAGAGCGGCGAGATTAGATTTGCCTTGTTTATACAATTAGCAATGCTCCAGGAAAAGAAAGTGTGCCGTGAATGCAGATGGAAGCCAAAGGTCTATCAGCTCGCAGCTCGGAGTATATTAAGCACTTCAGATAGCATAATGGTGCAGACACTTTGCTTAATTTAATTATGAAAAGGCAATACCAGCTCTAAATGAGTGATTAAAACTTGCTGCAAGAGACACTGCAGGAGGGGGTAAAAGAGAAGATTGTGTTATTTGTAGAGATCTGGTGCACCGTAAGTGGCGACGACCCAATTTAAACATAATGACGGCGAAGGCAAAATTTGAACTGGCGACATTCCAGCGCCACACTCTTGGGCCTGATTTAAATTTGACACTGGCCTAGTCACTTGAACTTTCTAAGAATTCCGTTTCGGTCAAATGCTCTTAACTGGCCCTCGTACATGCGATATCAGCAAGCTGGCAGCGCAGACCGTCCATGATAGAGTTTGTCGGTAGCTTTTGCTAATGGTGCTGTTAACATATGAGCTGATGCATGTTGTGAGCATATTCAAATGAGACAGGGGTCACATGGAACATTTACAGTATCTGGATAAATGCTTTGCCCGTAGCCAGCATCGGATTTTGAAAGGGCTTTAGAGCTCTGAAACAAGGCATCTGCAGGTCAACTCTCGATCTGCAAGCTCACATAATAGCCTTTGGCAATAGGCATGCTACTTCCTCCCAGCCCAGACACCCACCCACACCCATCTGTCTTGCAGAAAAATGGAAGGGCTATTGTTGATGCAAATGTTGGAGCAAAGGCGAAGGGAAATTCCGTGTATAGAAGGTCCCAGATTCAGTTTCTGACACACCGCACCCCACACAGTGACATAGCATGGAGTGCTGGGGTGCGTGGCCCCAGGTGCATTTTTTTTTTGAGGGGGCACGATCAGGTGCCCCCACGACAACTGACTCCGGGGTGTAAGGGCATTGTGGAGACAGCTTCGTCACACGATGGTCCAACACCGCCAGCCAGCCACAGCTCCAATCCTGGGTCAGGTCTGATCCAGAGGCAAAGATGAGCAGCATGGCCAGCGGAAGCTTCCCCATTCTTCCCCTAGCCTTGGCGGTGGCTCACAAGCACGGCCCCCATGTCACTTCACGAGGCAAGTGGCATAGGGCTTCCTCTGCGCGTAAGGGCATTGCCCATCCTGGGTGGCATGTCCATCCTGGGTGGCAGTAGCATATGCTCTGCCACTGCCCACACAGGGAAAGACCCCTGCCTGAAACCCTGTGAACCACCAACAGTCAGTCAAGACCAGTCTTTCTCAACCTGGTATCCTCCAGGTGTTTTGGACTACCACTTCCATAAGCACTGACCACTGGCAATGCTGACTGGGGCCGGTGGGAGTTGTAGTCCAAAATATCTGAAGGGCACAAGGTTGAGGAAAGTGATGGACCCAGATGTTTTAGGACCACAATCCCATTGGTCATGCTAGCTGAGGCTGCTGGGAGTTGGAGTCAAGCAACACCCCTGGTGTAGACAGTACTAAGCTAGATGGACCAATGTTAACTTCTTCTGTGTTCACCTTCTACCACAATGGTCCTGACTGTGTGGAAATATCACAGGACTCAAGCTTGATTCCTGGTCTACCAGGTGTACCCCTAGTGCACTTGAGACCCCAAGTCTAAGGGGAACAAGAGCTGTCATTGACTCATATTGCAAGATTGAAGCCAGTCTGGTTAAAAATTAAGATTTTGCCCTTGACATCATGTGGTGAGCAGTGCTTAAATACCATGTAAATACTTTTAAAATATTAGTCAGGTGTTCCCTGAGAGTTCTGCGTGGAAATTGTTACAGAACTTGTCAAGTGTTGTCGTCATCTCTCTCTCTCTCTCTCTCTCTCTCTCTCTCTCTCTCTCTCTCTCTCTCTCTCTCTCTCTCTCTCTCATTCTCTCTTTCACACACACACTGAATTTTCCACACTAGTGGCTGTTGCTATGATACATCATGCCCATTGGTATATCAGCATACAACATGACTCATTTCATGGCTAGGAGATGGCATGACAAGGACTTACCAGAGCAGGAAATTAGAAAGAGACTGTTCCAGAAACCCAAAAGCACAAGGCACCTAAATATAATTTAAAAGCGGTTTATGCTTTTAAGAAAATGACGCACATTTACATTGTGTGCAAAAATATGGTTTTGTGGATCTTCCTGAATTCAAGGCAAATGTTCAGGTACTAAATGCGTTGTGAGGAAAAGAGAAAGCAGATGATTGAAGTCAATATTGCTGTTCATACCAATTTCATAGAATTGTAGGGTTGGAAGGGACACCCAGGTTCATCTAATCCAACCCCCTGCAATGCAGGAATCGCAACTAAAGCATATGTGATGGGTGACCATCTAACCTCTACTTAAAAACATCCAACGAAGGAGAGTCTACCACCTTCAGAGGAAGTGCATTTCACTGTCAAAACAGCTCTGTCTGTCAGAAAGTTCTGCTTTATGTTAAGTCGGAACCTCTTTTCTTGTAACTTGAAGCCATTGGTTCAGGTCCTGAGAGCATCTTGCCCAAAGGACAACCTGGAACCAGCCCTGGAATGTGAAATATTGTGAGCGGCTTCAAGCCCCTAGTATGGATCAGACTAAAAATAACAAAATATATTCACAGGGTATCATACTGCCTTGAGAATCAGTCCAATTATGCCCATCAAGGGTCTGGCACAGTCCAGAGTTAATAAACTATGGCGCATTATAAAGCACACAATTATAGATGTTTTCATTAAATCATGAAATTAGCTGAAGGATGTGTAGGTGAATTTAGGCACCAAGGCACTGATGAGTGCTTTATGAGCTCCACTAATGGCCAGCTTGAAAGTATCAGAAAGTACGGCAATCAACATTGCTCTGTTATTTTCATTAACTTCATGACACCTTTAATTGGATCCTCTTTCTTCCTGCAAACACCTCCGCTTTTAAGTGCACAGCGTCTCAGACAGTCCTCATACGGTGGCAAGCTGTTTAGATAAATCAATGGAATATCACTTTCCAAAAGGGCTGCCTGATGCCTGAAAGAGGAAACGGCCTCTTGCAATCTTCTTCAAAGGCTTAACTCAGCACTCAAGGGATAACAGCTGAAGCTCAAGGCAGAAAGCTCTGCCACTTCCATTGGCGAGCTGTCCTCTTGAAGGGAGATGATAGAAAACGCCACTTTTGTTGGATTAAATTTAGCATAGAAAAGAAATTGCATCAATCCCCAACCTAATTGCTCTCTTCCTGAAAGCCAGTCGAAATGGGCTTAACACTCAACCTGCTGGTGGATCTGGTGGGACTCCACTGTGGAACTAGAGTGGAATTTGCATCTCGGCACTGCAGGTTGGAGGGTTGTACCTGGAAAGATTAGGACAAAGCGTCTTAAGATATGTGAGTGGCTAAATGAAGGCAATTTCACCCAAATATGGCAAGGAAATGTGCATCAAACTCGGGCCGCCAAGCTTCACATATCACAACATGTTGCCAGCTGTTCTTCTTCCATAAAGATGGCTTCTGGATTTGTGCAAGAGCATGGTTTCTGTTTGTTTGTTTGTTTGTTTGTTTGTTTGTTTGTCTTTTACTTGTGATTGATCTCCAGAACACACCCTGTGAAGAAGTAGACTTTGTTCTTAGGATCCTCCCCAAGCTCTCCTGTTCCTTGTCTTGCCTCTTCAAGAGGACCTTTGTTATCTTTAATGTCACGACTTGATTCTTGATCTGCTTGTTTTGCACCCTGATTCGTGTCTTCTGTCCCCAGCATCCTGTCTAGTACAGATCTCACATCAAGGGTCATTTGTAATAATATGTATTTTCTAGTGTCCATCCTCATCACGGTGTTCTTGGATCCTGATTTCTATGCTATTCTGAGCTGGTTTCTAATTGCCTTCTCTGGAATATATATGGGGACTGACCCAGAGGAGGGGAGCAGCTATTTATGGAGTTTGGTGCAAAGGCAGGAGCCAGGATGGGTCGGAGCAGCCAGATGTGTGGGTGCAGGATGTGTCAGATGCAGAAGGAGCTGTTCAGGTGAGAAGTGGGGTGGTCAAATCCCCACCATCTCCCACTGGTCTGTCTCTGAGAACCAGGAGGGGCTTGAAGAGGGAAGAGCTATGGCTGCTTCCGTGTAGGAGAAGTCTCAGGTTGCATGTGCGCACCCTGTCGCTGGTGCGATGGATTAGGTCCACTGTTCTGCAACTACCCCGTAGGGCACAGACCTGGGAATAGCTGCCTAGAGCAGGCATCCCCAAACTGCGGCCCTCCAGATGTTTTGTCCTACAACTCCCATGATCCCTAGCTAACAGGACCAGTGGTCGGGGAAGATGGGAATTGTAGTCCAAAACATCTGGAGGGCCGAAGTTTGGGGGTGCCTGGCCTAGAGGCTAGAAGCATGTTTGTGTTTGTGAATCCGGGGCATCTTAGGAGCTGCCGTTAAGTGTGTGCTTTTAACAATAAAGGATTACTGTTAGACATGTTACTGTTAGACATGGGGTGTGTGTGTGCTCACGACGGGTTTCCTACAACATAGCGTGGGGTGGAATGGCCCTAAGGCTATTTCTGCTCCATTTCTGGTGGGAAAAACAGTAGCGACTTGTAACCACCTGAGAGTCCCTAAAAAAAAAACAATATAGGAAAGCATTGTTGTACACGTGCCACTAATGTATCATCCATGAGTAGGCTAGGATGATAAGCACTTCATTATGGAATTACAATGTCCTAGTGAATACGACATAGCTTTTGACACAATAAACGTTTTGCCATATGCCTAACGTGGCTGCAAAATGCAGCTGACTGACAATCGCTTGTCGAAATCCGGATCGCATACTAAACACCTACAAACGCTTTCTCCTGGGCAGAGTGCGTGTAAATAAATGATCACAGGTATTATGCTTCAAACAACCAGCTTCTAAGGAAAGAGAAACTAGAGGCGGCATACTGTAATCCTGATATGCAGACCTTACAAAACGCTGCTGGCTCCTTTTGCATTCTTTTCGACCGTTCACAAGGTTGTTGTTGTTTTCCATCAAGGGATTTAGTATTAATTAGGACGGTGCTGCAGTACAAATAGAAAAAAAGAATGTCTTCATTTCATTATTTACCTGATCAGGAATCGAGCCTCCAGTAGGCCTGTAACCAAAATATTTGAACCATTATTGGACTTGATAGTCCCAACTGTGTAGTCTGTTAGCTGGTCAGCTGTATGCTTTGTGGTGTCAAAATCATATATTTAATGCAAGGGTGGGGATTGTCAGGCTTGGGGAGTGCAAATAGCAATGTATTGTATTGTATTGTATTGTATTGTATTGTATTGTATTGTATTGTATTGTATTGTTCTCCACCCTTCATCCTAAGGCAGGCATAGGCAAACTCGGCCCTCCAGATGTTTTGGGACTACAACTCCCATCATCCCTAGCTAACAGGACCAGTGGTCAGGGATGATGGAAGTTGTAGTCCCAAAACATCTGGAGGGCCGAGTTTGCCTATGCCTGTCCTAAGGTCCCTGGGTTGGTTACAACAATTTAAAATGCAAGATTAAAAACAGTTTTAAAAACATAAAATTGCCCCCCCTAAAAGAGAGGCGATACATCTGCTCACCCATTTTGCAGAATACAATATTTTATCACTGTGATGGAAATCTTTTGTTGCTTCCAACTTACATTTAGACTTCAACCTGTACCATAGGACCCACTTTAGCATTTGGGGGGCCCTGAAGCTTGAACTGTAATGGGGGCCCCTTCACAACCAGCAATGAGGTCTGGGTAACCACTTGTTATTTCTTCAGTGGGGTTGTTCCAAGACAGATCACCACATAAATATTTTTTAAATTGGCTACCACATCTCGGATTTTGATTAAAATTGCTGTACTTGATCATTTCACACGCCAAAGTCACTGGTGTGAGTAAAAATCCCCTATGCTTTATAGTTTTAAAATTATAGCTCAGTTGGTAGAGCATGAAAGTCTTAGTCTCAGGGTCATGGATTTGAACCCCACGTAGGGCAAAATATTTCTGAATTTCAGGAGGTTGGTCTGGATTACACTTGTGGCCCCTTCCAACTATTCTATGATAAAAATTAGGGGATAAAAATTAGGGAAATGTTTTTTGCACCTTTCAAAGCAAAATGTTTAAGCAATGTGGACTAAAGTTGCTTGTGGGGCCCTTCCAGGATAATAATAATAATAATAATAATAATAATAATAATAATAATAATAATAATAATTTATTATTTATACCCCGCCCATCTGGCCGGGTTCCCCCAGCCACTCTGGGCGGCTTCCAACAAAACAGAAATTCTAAAATACAGAAATCCATCAAACATTAAAAGCTTCCCTAAACAGGGCTGCCTTGAGATGCCTTCTAAAGGTCTGGTAATTGTTGTTCTCTTTGACCTCTAGTGGGAGGGCATTCCACAGGGTGGGTGCCACTACCGAGAAGGCCCTCTGCCTGGTTCCCTGTAACTTGGCTTCTCGTAGTGAGGGAACCGCCAGAAGGCCCTCGGAGCTGGACCTCAGTGTCCGGGCAGAACGATGGGGGTGGAGACGCTCCTTCAGGTATACCGGACCGAGGCCATTTAGGGCTTTAAAGGTCAACACCAACACTTTGAATTGTGCTCGGAAACGTACTGGGAGCCAATGTAGGTCTTTCAGGACCGGTGTTATGTGGTCTCGGCGGCCGCTCCCAGTCACCAGTCTAGCGGCCGCATTCTGGATTAGTTGTAGTTTCCGGGTCACCTTCAAAGGTAGCCCCACGTAGAGCGCATTGCAGTAGTCCAAGCGAGAGATAACTAGAGCATGCACCACTCTGGAGAGACAGTCAGTGGGCAGGTAGGGACTCAGCCTGCGTACCAGATGGAGCTGATAAACAGCTGTCTTGGACACAGAGTTGACCTGTGCCTCCATGGACAGCTGTGAGTCTAAGATGACTCCCAGGCTGCGCACCTGGTCTTTCAGGGGCACAGTTACCCCATTCAGGACCAGGGAGTCCTCCACACCCGCCCACCTCCTGTCCCCCACAAACAGTACTTCTGTCTTGTCAGGATTCAATCTCAATCTGTTAGCCGCCATCCATCCTCCAACCGCCTCCAAGCACTCACACAGGACCTTCACCGCCTTCACTGGTTCTGATTTAAAAGAGAGGTAGAGCTGGGTATCATCAGCATACTGATGGACACCCAGCCCAAACCCCCTGATGATCTCTCCCAGCTTATAGATGTTAAAAAGCATGGGGGAGAGGACAGAACCCTGAGGCAGCCCACAAGTGAGAGCCCAGGGGTCTGAACACTCATCCCCCACCACCACTTTCTGAACACGGCCCAGGAGGAAGGAGCGGAACCACTGCATGACAGTGCCCCCAGCTCCCAAACCCTCTAGGCGATCCAGAAGGATGTTATGGTCGATGGTGTCAAAAGCCGCTGAGAGATCCAGCAGAACAAGGAAACAGCTCTTACCTTTGTCCCTAGCCCGCCGGAGATCATCGACCAGTGCGACCAAGGCAGTTTCAGTCCCATGATGAGGCCTGAATCCTGACTGGAAGGGATCCAAATGGTCCGCTTCTTCCAGGCGTGCCTGAAGTTGTTCAGCAACCACTCGCTCAATCACCTTGCCCAAGAATGGAAGATTTGAGACTGGGCGATAGTTGGCCATATTGGCCGGATCTAAAGATGGTTTTTTAAGAAGCGGTTTAATAACCGCCTCTTTCAGCGGGTCTGGGAAGGCTCCTTCATGGAGAGAAGCATTTACCAACCCGCGAAGCCCATCACCCAGCCCTTCCTGGCTAGCTTTTATAAGCCAGGATGGGCAAGGATCAAGGAGACAGGTGGTTGGTTTCACTCGTCGAAGCAGCCTGTCCACATCCTCAGAGGTAACAGATTGAAATTGATCCCACAAAACTTGACTAGACAGGACTCTAGCACTCCCCCTCCCCGGCCCTGCTCCCACGGTGGAGTCTACCTCTTCCCGAATCTGAGCGACTTTATCTGCAAAAAACTTTGCAAAATCATTGCAGGAGATCATGTGGCCCGTACTGGGCCCGGATGGAGCAGGTGGTTCCGCTAAATTGTGAACCACCTGGAAGAGTCTCCTGCTGCTGTTTTCTGCAGATGCGATGGAGACGGCGAAGAAGGTCCTCTTCGCCGTCGCCATTGCCACTTGGTAGGCTCGAAGTTGAGCTCTAGCCCGTGTCCGGTCTGATTCAAAATGAGTTTTCCTCCACCGGCGCTCTAGCCGTCTCAACGACTGTTTCATCGCCCTCAGCGCCGGGGAAAACAACGGGGCTGTCCGGGCTCCATGCAATCTGAGAGGGCGCTTCGGAGCCAGACAGTCAATAGCGCTGGTTAACTCCGCATTCCAGCGGGCCACCAGGGAATCAGCTGAAAGGCCATCGACATGGGATAAAACATCCCCTACCACTCTCTGGAAGCCAATTGGATCCATTAAGTAGTGGGGGCGGACCATCCGAATCGGTCCCACCTCCCTGCAGAGGGGAAGGGTTGCGGAGAAGTCCAGTTGCACCAGAAAGTGATCTGACCATGGCACTTCTTTTGTTTCGCTTTTACTTAATGTCAGATCACCAACATCCATAGAGGTAAACACCAAGTCCAAGGCATGTCCGCGGCTATGAGCTGGGCCAGACTTATTCAGGGACAGCCCCATGGTGGCCATGCTTTCCACGAAGTCCCGAGCGGCTCCTTGTAAGGTCGTGTCGGCATGGATGTTAAAATCCCCTAAGACAACCAAGCTAGGTGTCTCCAGGAGCACATCCGACACGACCTGAAGCAGCTCGGGCAGGGAATCCTTGGTGCAGCGGGGAGGTCGGTACACCAAAAGGAATCCTGTACTGCCCCTATTGCCCAACTTCCAGAACATGCACTCAGAAAACTCTGTCTTACCAATAGGACGCCTGGTGCAAACTAATGACTTCCTAAAAATCACTGCAACCCCCCCTCCCCGCCCAGATGGCCTGGGTTGCTGTGCATAAGAGAAACCTGGTGGACAAGCAGCGCCAAGAACGGGCCCATCGGCTTCATCCAACCAGGTCTCTGTCACACATGCCAGGTCAAATCCTCCATCCACAATCAGGTCGTGAATGGCAGTGGTCTTATTCATCATCGACCTGGCATTGCACAGCAGCACCTTCAGGTCATGTGGGTATCCCTTGCTGATTCTAATATCCGTCCGGTCAGGACCAGACCCGGAGGCAGGGATAGTCCTCAGACAACGACTAAGTCTGCCTCCTCGGTAATGACATGGTCTGGTCTTAGCGTAACTCCTCCTCCTACCCGTGACCACTGAGATCGGTTGTCCCAGTGCATCACCCCCTGTGGAATTTGCCCCAGCCATTTTGCTTGCTGGGACCCCCTCCCGGGCAGCCCTGACCCCTCCCCTTAAAAACAAAATAAAACCTCTGTAAAAAACAGCAAAGAACAGAACAAAAGAAAAACACAAAAAACACAATAAAACCAAAAACAATAAAAATTACAAATACACTAAAATTTAACAGATTCCCACACCCGACTAAAAATCCCTCCCTAAAACCTATGTAAATCAAAAAATACAGTAAAACAATACAAAGACAGAAAATTCCAAACTAAAATTGACCCCTCCCCTTAAAATCAAATTTAAAATCAATACAGAAAACAAACTAATACAATAAAACAATACAAACAAAGACAAAATTACAAACTAAAATTAACCCCTCCCCTTAAAATCGAATTTAAAACCAATACAGAAAACAAACTAACAGACTAAACGATAAACAAAAACCAAAAACAATAAAAGTTACAAACACATCAGAATTACAAGAAAAGCAGCAGCGGCACTGTTTCAGGCCTCCTAGGAGCCTTAAAGCTGTGGTAGAGTATGGGTCCCGCCCCCGGGCCCAAGGTAGAAGTGGGCTTCAGGGGGAGCAGTCCTTCCAGTACTCACAGCAGCACTGATGTTCCAGGCCTCCCAGGAGCCTCAAAAGCTGTGGTGGAGTGGGGGACCTGCCCCAAGCCCCAGGTGGAAGTGGGCTTCAGGGGGAGCAGTCCTCCCAAACACTCCCTGGCAGAGTAGCAGCAGCAGCAATGTTCCAGGCCTCCCAGGAGCCTTAAAAGCTGTGGTGGAGTGGGGGACCCGCCCCAAGCCCAAGGTGGAAGTGGGCTTCAGGGGGAGCAGTCCTCCCAAACACTCCCTGGCAGAGCAGCAGCAGCAGCAGTGTTCCAGGCCTCCCAGGAGCCTTAAAAGCTGTGGTGGAGTGGGGGACCCGCCCCAAGCCCAAGGTGGAAGTGGGCTTCAGGGGGAGCAGTCCTTCCAGTACTCACAGCAGCACTGATGTTCCAGGCCTCCCAGGAGCCTTAAAAGCTGTGGTGGAGTGGGGGACCCGCCCCAAGCCCAAGGTGGAAGTGGGCTTCAGGGGGAGCAGTCCTCCCAAACACTCCCTGGCAGAGCAGCAGCAGCAGCAATGTTCCAGGCCTCCCAGGAGCCTTAAAAGCTGTGGTGGAGTGGGGGACCCGCCCCAAGGCCCAAGGTGGAAGTGGGCTTCAGGGGGAGCAGTCCTCCCAAACACTCCCTGGCAGAGCAGCAGCAGCAGTGTTCCAGGCCTCCCAGGAGCCTTAAAAGCTGTGGTGGAGTGGGGGACCCGCCCCAAGCCCAAGGTGGAAGTGGGCTTCAGGGGGAGCAGTCCTTCCAGTACTCACAGCAGCACTGATGTTCCAGGCCTCCCAGGAGCCTTAAAAGCTGTGGTGGAGTGGGGGACCCGCCCCAAGCCCAAGGTGGAAGTGGGCTTCAGGGGGAGCAGTCCTCCCAAACACTCCCTGGCAGAGTAGCAGCAGCAGCAATGTTCCAGGCCTCCCAGGAGCCTTAAAAGCTGTGGTGGAGTGGGGGACCCGCCCCAAGGCCCAAGGTGGAAGTGGGCTTCAGGGGGAGCAGTCCTCCCAAACACTCCCTGGCAGAGCAGCAGCAGCAGTGTTCCAGGCCTCCCAGGAGCCTTAAAAGCTGTGGTGGAGTGGGGGACCCGCCCCAAGCCCAAGGTGGAAGTGGGCTTCAGGGGGAGCAGTCCTTCCAGTACTCACAGCAGCACTGATGTTCCAGGCCTCCCAGGAGCCTTAAAAGCTGTGGTGGAGTGGGGGACCCGCCCCAAGCCCAAGGTGGAAGTGGGCTTCAGGGGGAGCAGTCCTCCCAAACACTCCCTGGCAGAGCAGCAGCAGCAGCAATGTTCCAGGCCTCCCAGGAGCCTTAAAAGCTGTGGTGGAGTGGGGGACCCGCCCCAAGGCCCAAGGTGGAAGTGGGCTTCAGGGGGAGCAGTCCTCCCAAACACTCCCTGGCAGAGCAGCAGCAGCAGTGTTCCAGGCCTCCCAGGAGCCTTAAAAGCTGTGGTGGAGTGGGGGACCCGCCCCAAGCCCAAGGTGGAAGTGGGCTTCAGGGGGAGCAGTCCTTCCAGTACTCACAGCAGCACTGATGTTCCAGGCCTCCCAGGAGCCTCAAAAGCTGTGGAGGAGTGGGGGACCTGCCCCAAGCCCCAGGTGGAAGTGGGCTTCAGGGGGAGCAGTCCTCCCAAACACTCCCTGGCAGAGCAGCAGCAGGATTAGGGGCCATGAAGCTTAAGTTTCACAGTAGATCAGGCATCCCCAAACTTCGGCCCTCCAGACGTTTTGGGACTACAATTCCCATCTTCCCCGGCCACTGGTCCTGTTAGCTAGGGATCATGGGAGTTGTAGGCCAAAACATCTGGAGGACCGCAGCTTGGGGATGCCTGCAATAGATCCACCCCTGGGCAGGGGTGAGGTCAGCATGGTGTGAACACACTGGCAGGAGCACAAGATTCACTCCTGGTGTGTTTGCACTATGCTGACCTCACTGCTGCCTCACCACTCTCTCCTCTGCCTCCCAGTAATCACCAACCAGAGCTCAGGCGAATGCCGCTATCTGCAACTGCATCTAGCTTCCATTTCCATGTCCTCTCTCTTTTGCTCATTCATTTACCAACAAACATATATGCCCCCACTGCAACACCCAGCTCCATCCCTTGCCTCTGGCTTTGCTCACAGCTTGTAGGAAGTTGAGAGTTTTTGCACTGTGGCCTTTCTGCATCGTAAATATTAAATGTTAATGTGCACACTCCATCTGGAAGCCACTTCATTTTCAAATTCTCCCTCCCATAATAACCAATAAGGGAGAGATTGTTAAGGGGAGGAAATTTTATTTCGGCACATTGAGAGTGTGACCTATAGTATGCCACATATGCAAAATATTAAGGAGAAAGGTTTTATCAGCCAATCTTTCTTTATCGCTGCTTATTTGCAAAGAATGGGGGAAATAAAAAAAAAACATGGAGTCGTAAAAATAAAACAAGCACCAGGGCTAATTTAATGCTACAATGAAAATTACCTTGTTCACTTTTTTGATGGAGCTTAACCGAGCTTTCAATTCTGAATCTATTGGTTCTTCCCAATATGGCCCCAAAGCACCATAATAATGCAAAAAGAATTCACTTTATTCATCTCCATGACTCAGTCCACATGAAGAAAGGGGAAACGAATGGCAGACCCTCCAAGTGTCCCTATTTTCCAGGGATGACCCTGATTTAGAGAAGCCACCCCGGTTTCTGATTTGATCCCGGAAGGTCCCCATTTTCTTTAGGATGTCCCTACTTTCATTGGAGAAATGTTGTCCAACCCTCCAGCCATCTGAAGGCAATCCTGTATAGGGAAGTATTGTTTAATGTTTAATGTTTTATTATGTTTTTTATATATGTTGGAAGCAACCCAGTAAAATGTGTGGGGTATAAATAGTAAGATGGTCATCAGAGTAATGTTGGAGGTTATGGAATGGGTGAGCCATGCATGCAAGGGCTGCTGCTTGCTGACTGATAGTGGCTACAAAGCCCATTCAGAGTCACAAAGCTATTTAGGAGTGAGGGCAAAGCTTCCTGCTCTTACTTTAAATGGGAAATCACCTTTGCCTCTGTTTGCAGCCTTCACAATCCCCAACAATTTTTGAAAAGGAAAATCCTTTTTGCGGGGTGTGAGAAGCACCACTGCCCTGTTTCAACTCAGTGACAGTTTTAGGTACTTCCCTTCTTTCAGGATGCAGGATCAAAAAGTTGGAAGGAACCCAAAATGTCAAAAAGTGATGCCCTCCATCCATCCCATCAAGGCCTCACCTCACTTTTATAATACTTATTTTATAAAAACTATTTATGTGACGATTTGTTGTTGTTTAACTTAACCTACTCCTCTATTCTGACTTAATTATCTCTTCTACTCTGTGTTGTTTTAAAGCACCACGACTCTATTCTTAAATGCCCTGATCCACCACCTAAACATATTAATGTACAGTGGTACCTCGGTTTATGAACACAATTGGTTCCGGAAGTCTGTTCATAAACTGAAGCGTTCATAAACTGAAGCGAACTTTCCCATTGAAAGTAATGGAAGGTGGATTAATCCGTTCCAGACGGTCCGCGGAGTAACCGTTCATAAACTGAAGCGAACTTTTCCATTGAAAGTAATGGAAAGTGAATTAATCCGTTCCAGATGGGTCCGTGAAGTACTTAAACTGAAGCGTTCATAAACTGAAACATGGGTGTAATTGGTTCCGGAAGTCTGTTCATAAACTGAAGCGTTCATAAACTGAAGCGAACTTTCCCATTAAAAGTAATGGAAAGTAAATTAATCCGTTCCAGATGGGTCCGCGGCGTTCATAAACCGAAAATTCATAAACCGAGGTGTTCATAAACCGAGGTTCCACTGTATTGCATTCTGTCATCTGATTGAACAGACAAGGTCAGGGTATAACTCACGGTAGTAATAAGATAATAGCTACAGACCACTCAGATACATTTGCCAAGTCTAAACCAGTCAGGGAACCAGTCAGACCAGAGAAAGAAGTTCCTGTCAGGGTTGCACTAGACGAGCAGGCAACCACGGAAGAGTCTGGGGAGATGGAGGAATTCATACCTGGAGAAGACTGGTGGCGGCACTCCTCAGAAGAGGAAGAATCAGATAGGGAAGAGGGAAGACCAGAACAGGAGGAGGAAGGAGTTGAGTCGGAATCAGGGCCTTGTGAGGAGAGGCGTCGGCAGGCCCCCTCCCCTCCTCCCTTCTCAGCTGTAGAGCGTAGAGCTGAGAAACGGAGGGAACAATTGGAGGCAGCTGCAGCTCATAAGAGGCGTGGTGATGAGCTGGCTACTTAAGGAAGGCCGGCTGCTCCCTTCGCCAGCACTTGCACCTGCTGTGCTGAAGCGTGTGGTTGTCCTTGCTCGTCCTGTTCCTGATTCCAGTGTTCCTTACTTCAGCTCCTGACTTCGGCTTCTCCTGACCTGGACTGTGGACCTAGGCTCCCTCTGCATCTGACTGCTGCCTTCAGCGCGCCAACCTGTTGGCAACCCTAACAGTTCCTTCCCTCTTCCAGTAAACCCATCACTAAGATCTCAAATCTGAAGCAACCTCCATCAACTCAGGCCACCTCAGATGTGGTTTTCATTCAGTGTAAGCCCCTCCTCCAAATTATATTTCAGACCATTGGTTTTCTGCTTCAGACACCAGCAATTATTGGGCTGGCTAAAAGTCACCTGCAAAGCACCCATTACGAACCAGCTACATGTCTCGTTCTTTTCATGTGGGAAGAACTACCTGGGAGTGAAAGAGATTCGTGTCCTACTTCTAACCTGGTGCAACAAGATGTTGTGGCCTGGGGGCACCTATGGGGCAACAGTTGGGCATCCCTGGAAGACTGCACTGGTTGATGTGGGGCCTGCTGAGCGGTTTCTCCTGTCTAGCTTCAGAGAGCTGGACTAGATGGCATTTTGACCCCTTTCAAAAGCTATGGGGGCTGGCACCTTGAAGCTGCAGGCACAGGTTATTAGGAGGAAGATACTGAATCAGAAGTGGGACCCAGGTGGCACTGTGGGTTAAACCACAGAGCCTAGGGCTTGCTGATCAGAAGGTCGGCGGTTCGAATCCCTGCAACGGGGTGAGCTCCTGTTGCTTGGTCCCAGCTCCTGCCCACCTAGCAGTTCGAAAGCACATCAAAGTGCAAGTAGATAAATAGGAACCGCTACAGCGGGAAGGTAAACGGCATTTCTGTGCACTGCTCTGGTTCACCAGAAGCAGCTTTGTCATGCTGGCCACATGACCCGGAAGCTGTCTGCGGACAAATGCCAGCTCCCTCGGCCTATAGAGCAAGATGAGCGCCTGATGGTCAGGGGCCCCTTTACCTTTACTGAATCAGAAGAGCCTTAAGATGTAGATCATGCTGAAAGCATCTGAACAGAGTCACATAAGCCAGCAACGCTCCTTGCATGGGGAATGTTTTGCATCGAAAAGGCCCCGGGTTCATTTCCAGGAAGAGCTAGCACATAGCTCTATCAGTAGAGCATGACACCCAGTGTTGTGGGCTCAAGCCCCACATTGGGCAAAAGATTCCTTCATTGCAGGGGGTTGGACTGGATGATCCTCGCAGTCCCTTCCAACTCTGATTCTAAGATTCTATGTGCCTGCTTATAGCCCAGAAGACCCACTGCCAGTCACTACAGGCAGCAGCGACTAGGAGGCACTTTCCCGTGTTCCTTCTTATGGCAAGTCCCCAGCCCAGCTATTATGTTTAATGTACATTAAGGCTCCATTAAACATGGCACATGACAATTGCAATTCACACTGCTCCCTTCCAAACTGATGCTCATTTGAAGGCCGTTGAATGGATTTTGTCAAAACCCAAAGTGATTACATCATAAAAGTTCAGCTCCTGCTCCCGTCCCTTTGTCTCTTCCCTTGATAAATATTGCATGAGGATGAAATGCAGGAAGAGCTGTTTATAGCCATCACTTTTTAAAATTTACTCATGTGCTCATGCAATTCACAGTGCGGTGTCAGGAGGGTGTGGGGGGGGTGAGCACAACAGCAAGAGGTAAAACAACTCAGTGTTTGGTTTCTCCTCAAAACAGATTGCAACCAAGCCTTTATGTCTGCTATGGAATGCATGCCGGCTGGGCCTGGTGGGAATTGAAGTCCAAAACATTCAGGTTGGTGCCATCATCCACAAAACAAAGCAAAGCAAATAATAACAACAAACAAAACAAAAGTTCTGGAGGTTTGGTCAAGGGTAGGAATGTTGATGATGATGCAGTCTTCATCATCATCATCATCATCATCATCATCAATTTCATGTTTAATCTTGTGGCCCTCTCTCCATTTTATCATCAGAGCAACTCTTAACTGCTGCCTCCTAAGTTGCTTTTGATGCATCAATGCACAAAAGTGATCTCTCCAGAGCACAAGCCTGGGCAGTGTGTACGGAGGTCCTAGGATGCCCAGACAACAAGACCTAAAGGGGAAGCAGAGCAATGCATCTGGCACTAGCTTGGCTGGAAGGAGGCACACATGAAGTGTTAGGGGAGGGGTAGTACTTCTGATGGGGTACACATCGTGCTCCTTCTGGGGTAGTTTGTCCACCTTTGGTCCCCACCCTGCGCTCAGCTCTCATCTGTGGCTCCTAAAAGCTGCTGGCATGCGAAAGAGGCCACACCCTGGGATGACTTAACATAAAATTGCAATATTTCTTCTAAAATAAAACCTGCTTGGGTTTTGCTTTCATAGGAGGCAATTGTTTCCCTAACAATATTGCATAAGGGTCAATCACTATCCCCATAATCTAGTTATTTTCCACCATTATATAAAATGTTATTTTCCCCATTATAGCCTAATCCCAAACTTCATTAAGCCATTCTCTCCATGGAGGTAGTAATGTAACTTTCCAGCTTTGAGCCATTAACATTCTAGCAGCTCTTAACAGATAGGATATGTGTTTGTTATGGTCTTTCTTTATGAGAGGTGATACACAGTTCAGCAATATCAGGGCTGGATCCAAGGGAATTTTGTGTTTTGGTATTTTTTGCTATTATTCCAATAATCACATTCCTGTATTTTTGTGCTTAATGACATATCCACCACATGCAGTAATATGTTCCATTCTGCTTTTTGCACCTCCAGCATTTTTTTGGAGGGGGGGATATGATGCCATTGCTTGGAAACCATTTTCTTTTGTATTTATATTCAGAGAAAATTAATGACATCTTCTATTGTGCATGCACATGTTCATGCAAAAGGTTGTGAGCAAAACCAGCTAGTGCAATCCTCCTTCTCCTCCCCCATAACATTAGATCAATGCCAATAGTTTCTGGGGAAACTCTGAACAGAACTATTCTAATGTGCTGGTTGAAGCATACAATAAAGAACAAAAAAAGAAAAAGGAGGGAGAAAGAAACTTCCGGCATATTTTAAGATATATGCTTATTCTGAGCCCAGAATCACTGAGATTTTAAAGAAAAGTAACTCAGCTTTAGAAGATTTCACACTGCTTAGTTAATGCTGGTTAATCTAGCTTCCATGTTAGAGAATGCTGAATGTTTGAACATCTCTCAAAAATCGTGCTTTAAAGTGCATTTTGCTCCCCATTTTCATTAAAAAGAAGAGGGAGGGAGGGAGGAAGAGAAGACCTCTTTTGAAGATGAATTCTCAGCTGGAACGTCGCTTTTACTTTTAAACAGAGAAGGGAGAGATTTTCTTTGCCTAGGCTTTGGCTTCAATCCATCCTTGTCTATCAGCCTTTGCAGAACTCTCTCTTGTTTTTTTGAAGGTGCATAAATAAAACGTTAAGATTTAGCCTTCACCTGGCTATCTGAAGTGGGAGGATTTTTCGGAACAGCAGAACGATACGGCGCTAACAAATAAAACCAGCACAACTTGCAGACGGGAGAAAGGAAGGCAGAGCTTCAGAGGTCTGGCTCAAGACGTAGTGCTGCATGTGTGGCTGGATATCTCCTATAGCAGGTACGTATTTGCACAGAGAGTCCTTGCGCAGACAGGCTGCTGGATTGTGAGGGCTGCAAAATACTCTTGAGATATGCCTGTACAGTGGTGGATCTTGGTGGTCTCAAATTTCAGTTCGATGTCAAAATTTGGTGTCCCTCCAGCTCTCGCACTCCATTGTTGTATGGGGGAGAGAGTATAGAGAACTGCCCCCTATCATCAGGAACAGCTCCTCCCCAAGCAGCCATGGAAGCGCAGGGTCTGAAGGAGGGATTCAGGAAGCAGAGAGGGAGAACCAGGGCTCCGGCAGCAGGGAAGAGCCCCTGCTCCACAGGCGGGAAGAGAGAGAGACAGAAAGGGGGGAGAGGGAAAAGACGGAGCGGAGACCCTTTCCCCCGGCAGCGGAATTGAGGAGGAGGAGAAAAGGGAGGAGATTTGCTGTCCCCAGGCTCTTATGTTGGTCCCAGGGGCGAAAAGGGGCAGTGCCAGATTCTGACACGGAATAGCGCGGACATGAAACCGACAGCTCATCACACTGTAAATAACGTGCACCAATAAAGACTCTGAAAGACAAGTTTGTGGAGAGCCATTACTCAGGAGTAGCCGTAATAACCTCTGACAATTGTAAATCGTAGTTTTGGCGTCCTCAGCAGCATACCTAAGGCTCTGCTCCCACTGGAACGGAATCTGTTGCTGAATCAACTTCTGACCCTTACTTCAGAGGTGGGAAATTTCATGTCCAGGGGCTGGATTTGGACTTCCAGGCCTCTCTCACTGGTCCTTGGGATTCTTCCCAGGCTTGTCCCTCCCTCCACAGGCCACACTCCTCACTGTTCCTTCTCTGTGCTCTCCTCTACTGATTTCACCTGACAGGAATGCATCCTCGAACTGTGATAATTAGTACTGTATGCTGTCCCCTTCCGAATCCACTCTGTGGCTCCAAGCCAGGGAGCATCATGTTGACCCATGCTGGGTTGACCAAGAAACAAACATGGTAGCCTATAGCTGAGCAGAAAACCTTCCAAATAAAGGATTATTCCTAATGCTGCAAAGAGCACCACAGACATTGATCAAATAGCAATGGCTGAATCAATGCTACCACCTCAGCTTGTTTGTGGTGTGCTCATGTCCTGCAGCTACAATGGGGGAATAAATTTGGTTTGGTTCCCATTTAAATGCAAAGCTACCAAATGTGCAGATTGCGAAACGACATAAACACCAAAGCATAGCAAGCCTTCAAAATTTGCACCACTCCGAATTTTGCGATGCAGTTCTCCAGCCAAGGAATGTGTACAAAAATACATATGCGGGGGTAAAGTGTGAATAAAAATGTGCATATTACAAAAAAAATAGCATGCACTGCAAAAATGTGTATATTAGGCAAAAATCACACAAACCTGCACATTACAAGAAAGTCACATAAAATGCTTAAGAATTTCCATGAGGACTTTTTAAAACTCATGCAGGTTAAGATTGGGAAAATCAGGAATTAAGATGAATGAAAATAGGTAGATCTGCCCATCCATTCCTATGGTCAGTTCATTTGGAGAGAGGTACTTTCTGGAGTTTCCTAGAAATGTTTGCCGTGGTCTTGCTTTGAGCAGAGTAAACTGGTTGCTTTCAAGAGAAGGTTTTGAGTGTCTTAGGGCTTCAAGTTATCAGTCAGTACTTCTTTTGTTTTTTATAGGTCCCAGCCAATAAGTCCTAGCAATTAGAGATTCATGAAGGGGCAGTGTTATGTACTGAGCTGAATCCTAGAACAATAGGATTCAGAATCAGCGGGAGCTACCCAATCCAACTCCAGGTGGAAGTGAATCCGCAACCTGATTGGCCTGCTGGAGCAGCCAATCAGGCGGCTGGCAGAAGTGAATCTGCTACCTGATTGGCCTGTAGGAGCAGCCAATCAGGCTGCAGGCAGAAGTCAATCCATAATATAATTGGCCCACAGGTGTAGCCCTGAAGTAGCCAATCACGCAAGGCCCATTGTGTAAATAATGTATATAAGCAGATGGTTTGGGGAAAAGAGCCATTCGTCTTCTCTTCTCCTCCTTGATGACTATGAGCTGAATAAAGAGCATGAAATTCACTCTTGACTCTGAGTATATTTCACTGGCGACGAAGGTGGGATCCTGCTGAGCTGACCGCCACCACGCACTGCACCGCAGCACCGCCACCTGCTGCACCGCTGCATCGCACCGTGCATCCAGGCTTCAGCTCCAGGACCCAAGGAACCCAGAATGGCAACCGACAGCAGCTTCTCGCCATTCAAACCAGCATCAGGAGACTGGGAAGGGTACGCCGCCCGTTTCAACTTCCTCCTGCAAGCGAAAGAAGTCACCAACGATGCCATGAAGAGGGCGACATTCTTCAGCGTCTGTGGAGAGGAGACGTTTGAAATCGCCCGGGCTCTCCTTGCACCTAGAGATGTCGCTACCGTCTCTTACAAAACAATAATGGAACGGCTGAAGGAGCACTTCTCACCACAGCCCTCGGTGGTAGCTTGCCGAAATGCCTTCTATGCAAAGCGGCAAGCCCCGGGGGAAACCATAACTGGGTTTGTGACCTCCCTCCGCCAAGCCGCCCGGTTATGCAACTTCTCAGAATTGGAGAACATGCTTCGTGACCGCCTCGTCGGTGGCCTGAGGGACGAGATGTTGCAACGACGCCTCTATGCCAAAAAAGACCTCACGTTCCAGATTGCTCTGGAGGAAGCCCTGGCAACCGAAGCCGCCGAGAGGTCAACGCAAGAGGCACGACCGGCCCCGCCATCCCAACCGAGGGTCTACCACGAAGACCTCACCGACGAATCCGAATCTGACAGGGAGGAAGTACACCGAGTACAGCGGCGCACTCAAGCAGCACACACACCACAGCAGCCTCGACGAGAAGGAGGGAACTGTGCAAGCTGCGGGGAGAACCACGAGAGGAGGACCTGTCGTTTCCGCAACGCAGAGTGCAGGCAGTGCAGAAAATTGGGACACATCGCCCGGGTGTGTCGGGCTCGACTCACCCGTCGACAAGCATCAGATGACCGACCCAGGAGCCCCAGGTCACACGGCACCATGCACCAAGGCAACTCGACGGAGATCACGGACTACCAGGTATTCCAGTTGCCCCATCCCAGCACAGAGAAAATTTATATAGAGGTACAGATAGAGGGAGCCCCATGCCGCATGGAGCTGGACACGGGTTCAACTCTATCCATAATCTCGGCCCGAACATTAAGGGAACTGTGCCCTAATGGGGGTCCCAAACTAAGGCCGGCCCCATTCACCCTCCGGGACTTCCAGAAACGTAAGGTCCCTACTATGGGGGTGGGGACCTTCAGGGTGCAATATCGAGGGCGAAAGCAACAATTGGACTTGCTGGTAGTTAAGGGCCCCTACGTTAGCTTACTGGGACTGGCATGGTTTGGACCTCTGGGGCTAGCCGTTACCGGGGTGAACCGCACTAGCTTACAAGTGGACGTGGACGCCATATGCAAAGAGTTTCCAGGGGTTTTCGATGGGGCATTGGGACGATATACAGGACCCCCCATTGCCCTACAGCTGGACCCCGCTGTACGACCCATCAGGCACAAGGCCCGCCGGGTCCCGTTCGCCCTGAAACCCCGCATAGACGAGGAATTGGACCGGCTCGTGGAGCAAGGAGTGCTGGAGCCGGTGCCCAACGCCCCCTGGGAAACTCCAATTGTCACACCCGTCAAGCCTAACAGTTCGGTCCGCATCTGTGCAGACTACAAATGCACCATAAACAAGGCTCTCACGGCCCATGCATACCCAGTGCCAGTGGTCAGCCATGTCCTCGCCACCCTGGCTGGGTCAAAAATCTTTGGCAAACTGGACTTGGCCCAAGCGTATCAACAGTTGCCTGTGGACGAAGCCACAGCAGAGGCTCAGACGATTGTGACGCACAGAGGGGCATTCAGAGTTAAGCGGCTGCAATTTGGCGTTAGCGTGGCACCAGGCATATTCCAGAATCTAATGGACTCTCTCCTTAAAGGGATTCCTGGCGTCACCCCCTTCTTCGATGATGTACTGATCGCCGGGCCCACACCAGAGGAATTTGAGGACCGCCTCCGCTCCGTCCTGCACCGTTTCCAGACGGCGGGCCTCAAGGTGAAGCGGGAAAAGTGTTTACTGGGAGTGCCGCAGGTGGACTTTCTGGGATTTAAGGTGGACGCAGAAGGGGTCCATCCAACCGGTGACAAGGTACGGGCCATTTGTGAGGCCCCAGCGCCCAAGAGCAAGCCCGAACTTCAGTCATTCTTGGGACTATTGAACTTTTACCATGCCTTCCTTCCCCATAAGGCAGCGGTAGCGGAGCCCCTACACAGACTCCTAGATAAAAGGGCCCCTTGGGTGTGGGGCCAGCGACAAAGGGCCGCATTCCAGGCAGTCAAGGACTTGCTCGTCTCGAACTCGGTCTTAGCACACTTCGACGAGAGGCTGCCAGTGGTGCTGGCATGCGACGCCTCTCCCTATGGCATCGGCGCTGTCCTGGGACACCAACTCCCGGATGGAAGAGAGGTGCCGGTGGCATACTTCTCCCAGACGCTTGCTGCAGCCGAACGAAACTACTCACAGATTGACAAGGAGGGTCTGGCAATCGTGAAGGGCGTAAAAAAATTCCATGATTTCTTGTACGGGCGGCCCTTTACCATAGTGACTGACCACAAGCCGTTGCTTGGCCTGTTTGCCCCTGAGAAGCAGACCCCCCAAGTGTTGTCTCCACGTGTCCTCAGGTGGTCAGTTTTCCTTGCCGGCTACCAGTATGCACTAATCCACCGCCCTGGGAAGGCGATGGGCCACGCAGACGCCCTCAGCAGGCTACCACTACCAGAAACAGGCCCCGACCCAGCGCCTGCGCAAGAGGTTATGACCCTGGAGCTGCTTCCCGACCGACCCATTCAGGCACAAGAAGTTGCGCACCATTCCACAAAAGATAGGGTCATCTCCCGGGTCCTGGACTGGGTGTGGCGAGGATGGCCCAGCAGCAGCCCCGGGCCAGAATTCGCTGGCTACACAAACCGCAAACATGAACTGTCGGCCCACAAGGGGTGCCTGTTATGGGGAAGCAGGGTCGTTGTTCCCCAGCCCCTCCGCAAAAGGGTCCTCACAGCCCTACACGAGACACACCCAGGGGTAGTGAGGATGAAGGCCCTTGCCAGGAGTTATGTGTGGTGGCCGGGGATTGACAGAGAGATAGAGGCCTGGGTCCAACACTGCCAGACCTGCCAAGAATCCCGCCCGGATCCCCCAAGGGCCCCAGTCCAGCCCTGGGAGTCCGCCCGACATCCATGGTCACGCTTGCACGTGGACTTCGCTGGCCCCTTCCAGGGAAAAACATTCTTCATAGTGGTGGATTCCTACACCAAATGGCTGGAGGTCGCACTGGTACCATCCACTTCTACGGCGGCAGCCATCCGGGTACTACGTAAGCTGTTTGCGACCCACGGGCTCCCTGACACCCTCGTCTCGGACAATGGAACCGCATTCACGTCAGAGGAGTTCCAGACCTTCACAGCGCAGAACGCCATCCGCCACATCCGCTCAGCACCATTCCACCCTGCCACCAATGGCCAAGCGGAGCGCATGGTGCGGACCACCAAGGACAGCCTCCGCCGCATGACACAAGGGGACTGGGAATACCGCCTTGCCGCATTTCTTCTAGCACAGCACAGCACCCCAAGCACAACGACGGGCCGGAGCCCAGCTGAATTACTAATGGGCCGGCGCCTTGCAACTAGACTGGACCGACTTCACCCCGACAGAGCTCAGGATGAGGTAGTGGTGGGGAAAGGCAGGAACCCCCGGACATTTGTGGCCCAGGACCCAGTGTATGCAAAGAATTTTGGGGCAGGCCCAGCATGGGTACCCGCAACAGTCACCAAGGTGACCGGTCCCGTGTCGTACGAGGTACTAACGGAAGGGGGGCAATGTTGGCGCCGCCACTGCGACCAGCTACGGCGACGATTCCCAGGAGGAACCCGGGAGGAGAGCGGGACAGAGGGGTCCCAAGGGGACAGCAGGGCAGTGAGGCCTGTAGAGCGAGAGGGGTGGGCAGGGGAAGCAGAAGCAGTAGGCACAGAGGGGCGCCCCGAGGCTGGAAGGACACCGGAACCAGAGCTACAACCTAGTGGTTCAGTGGCGCCAGACCAGACAGCCCTGGCACAGCCAGCAGCCTCGGAACACGAGCCAGAACCAGAACCTCTGACCAAGGAACACCCCAGGCCACAACGCACACGGAGGCGGCCAGCAGACCTTGGGGACTACGAATGCAACTTCCCGGGCAGGACTGGAACTTAGAGGGGAGGGGTGTTATGTACTGAGCTGAATCCTAGAACAATAGGATTCAGAATCAGCGGGAGCTACCCAATCCAACTCCAGGTGGAAGTGAATCCGCAACCTGATTGGCCTGCTGGAGCAGCCAATCAGGCGGCTGGCAGAAGTGAATCTGCTACCTGATTGGCCTGTAGGAGCAGCCAATCAGGCTGCAGGCAGAAGTCAATCCATAATATAATTGGCCCACAGGTGTAGCCCTGAAGTAGCCAATCACGCAAGGCCCATTGTGTAAATAATGTATATAAGCAGATGGTTTGGGGAAAAGAGCCATTCGTCTTCTCTTCTCCTCCTTGATGACTATGAGCTGAATAAAGAGCATGAAATTCACTCTTGACTCTGAGTATATTTCAGGCAGAGAATGGTCAGTACTTTGACAAAACTACAGTTCCTAGGATCCTATGAGTAAAGAATGCAAAAATTGTCATCAATTCATTGCACAATCAGGAGTCCTTCTGTGGGCTTGTGCTGACAGGACTTGTTAGGTGAACTCTGTCCTAAGTGAGTTTGTGTGGCTCTTAAGGAAACATTTTAGATCCTCTGAATGTTACTTTAAAATTCAGGGGTCAGCAAACTTTTTCAGCAGGGGGCCGGTCCACTGTCCCTCAGGCCTCTTGGGGGGCTGGACTATATTTTGAAAAAAATATATGAACGAATTCCTATGCCCCACAAATAACCCAGAGATGCATTTTAAACAAAAGGACACATTCTACTCATGTAAAAACATGCTGATTCCCGGACCATCCACGGGCCGGATTTAGAAGGCGATTGGGCCGCATCCGGCCCCCGGGCCTTAGTTTGGAAACCCTGCTTTAAATGAATGTCCACAGGAGAAAATTTAACGCAAACCTAATTAAAACAGACCTGTGTTAACCTATCTATTTATTTATTTTTCATCTGCTGCTGCTGTGTCTTCTGCATCAAATACTGATTTACCTAATACTTTTATTAAAAGCCTATTCCGAGATCAGCCTACAAGAAGTGTATAGATTTATTCTGCCATGTTTAAGCGCTTTTGCTCACTGAATCAATCATCTTCCTTATGATTTGCCAGGCTGGGTTTTACAAAGCAGTTATTGCATGAGAATTAATAAGAGCTTTATAATCTATACGAGAGTGAGAGTGACTGTTAATAAACCTCCGCAAATATTACCAGTCAAGTTTTCTAACGCCAGAAAGATTGACAGACTTGAAGTCACAGGATGGTGAGTTTTAATCTGGCATCCTTGTGAGGTTGCTCAGGAAGGAATTTAATTCACTCCCCAAATTTGGGGCCAGTACAGATAAGTCAATTGTGCACAGCTCCCAGATTTGGGATTTCATCATCCGGAGGGAATCTGAATACAAATATAATGCTTCTCCCAAAAGATCCTGGCAGTCCTCTTGGGACTGGAGATGGAAGCTTTCTTTTCTCCTTCCTTCTGAGAGCCTGCATGCAAGTTACACTCGACACGCGAAGAACAGTCAAGACCGAACTGTTAAGAATTCTGGATGCTCCCTCCTTACAGGCAAAGAAAGCTAGAGGAGACTTTCTTGTCACACTGTGGAGAAAAGAAATGCCACTAGCTGGCTCACTGCCTTTTCCCTTAAGTCATTGTTCATGCTCTCACTCTCACTCCTACTCCTCCCCCTCCCAACTTCTAGAACCCAAAGGAGTGGCAGAACATGATCCATCAAGTATCTAGGTCAGGGGTGGCCAGTGTGGCTCCCTTCAGATATTGTTGGACTGCAACTCCCATCTATACCTGGCCATTAGCCAGATCGGCTAGTGCTGATGTAAGCTGGAGTTCAGCAACATCTGGTAGGAGCCATGTTGGCTATTTCTGTGCTAGAGAGATTTTCTGAGTGGGATTGTGGGAAGTGCTAATTTAGGTAGGTTGACACATAAATGAAACCAAACAGAATTTCTCCTCCACCCCAGTAACTCAGACTTGGCTGAGTGTCAGGACAAATGAACACAGTGTCTCATCCCTGGTAGGTCTCACCCCATAAAATCAGTTGCCAAGACTAAAGGTTACCACCTCCCCACAGCCATCTATGTCTCCTCCTTTCCAGGGCTTCCCCCAATCAATCAGAGACTGTGCCTGCATGCAGCCTACCTTTGCTCCACCCATTTCATGCCTCTTCTGGCTCTGGGAGTCAGTGAGGAGGAGAGCTTGTCACAGCAGGAGGCGAGGACACCCATGGCTCTTCACCAGCCTGACTCATCTCTGTCTCTTAGTCTCCCTCCTGTCCTGCTTCAGCTTCTGCCTCTGATTCTGGACTTCTCTCTGCTGCAGAGTCTCCCAGCTCACTAAGCCCTGTTACTTCTTCTGACACCTCCTCTTCCCAGTCTTCTCTCTCTGACCACTCATCATTGTCCCACCACCAATCCCCAGGCTCTGAACCTTCTTCCCTTGGCGGTTCCCCAGCTGGTTCCTCCCACCATTCCTCTGCATCAAACCAGTTCATGACATCACCTTCAGAATCCGTTAGCAGGCATGGTTTGGATTCAAGCCCCTCCTGCAAAGAGAGAGGAGTCATCAAAAGAACTTGCTCTCAGCACCAACCAGCTAGTTGGTGTTGAGAGGGAGTTCCTTGAAGTTGCCACTCGATCTCATAATGATGTCAGGTGATTGACAGTTGGTGGGTGTCTCTGTCCACTTGTCAAAATTTGGCCAGAAGAGAGGGGTAAGCAAGGATCTAGCCCACCAGCTGGATCCAGTTCCCTACCCTGGTTTTACACAAGCGAAATAAATAACCTAACCCAAGCACTTTTATCCCCAAACATTTGGTGACATCCATCAGAAAGGACCAAGCATTTCCCCCTTATAATTATTATTATTATTACTGCTATTCAGTCTGGTGGGTTCCCCTTCCCACTTCAGAGGAAATTTACCTGGAATTACATGATGGGAACAGAAGTTCTTTGATCTACATTTTGCATGCACTGTTTCTACCGGGACTCCCGGTGAACCATTATTGTCTAATTATTTCTGACATTGTGCAAATGTTTGTAAACATCCACAGAGAGGGGGAGAAACACCCACACAGTTCTGTTTCCCTTTGACAACAAAGAAATATGGTGTTCTTTGCAGGTGACAAAAAAATATTTCTCCTTTCGGAGAGATGTTTTAAGTCTTTATCATTTCAATAAAGCCCAAGGTTATTAAGTTGTGTGGATAAACACACTGTGGCTTCAGTACTCAAACCTGTTGGTCACCCTTAGAGTAAACCCACTGAAATGAACAGGCCTAAGTTAATGATGTCCGCTCATTTCAGTTGGTCAACTCAGAGGATGATTAATGTGGGATACAACCCTATGATTCCACACTTTGGTTTTATCCTGTTTTTTAAAAAGAAGAAACGATTGAATTGATTGTCCTAAGCCTGGGATAATGTATTGTTATTGTTATTATTTATTTTGTCTGCCTCTACCTGCTTAATTGTTTTAATACTCTTTATATAATAATTTTATTAGTTTATAATTACAATCCAATAATCGCCTCATTATAACAATACCAATTTAGAATACAATCATTAATACCAATAGTTCAAATACTGAATTATGTAATTTAGATAAGGTGGCCCCCCACGTGCTAGAATTGGTGGCTTGATTATTTGCTTTATTTCTCTGTTCCAAAATCTTACTAATTTCCATTACATTCCAGTCATAATAATAATCCCTTATACAACAACTGCGATATTAATAACTTCTATGTGTGTTGACACATTAATCGATTTATAAAACTACAAGTGAGGAACTCAAACTATATCCTTGTTCTTCCTGTATGTGGCAATTACTCTGTCCATGGTGTTTCTTCCTGTCTTTGTAAGATGTGTCTTTCTTTCCCCCGGTTGTTGCTGTTCTCCATCATACCTCGGGCGAAGCTGATATCCCATTGTTATTCCAGAAATTTCTCCATTGCTCCATCCCATGCTTCATTGTTTTGCAACTCTAACAACAGCTGCAAAAATCACTCTGTCGCAATAAATAACCTGTTTTCACCATTTTCCCATTTAGCCTGGGAAGAAGAGTGGTCTGTCGAACTGCAGATAAATCAGTGGTTCCCAAGAGGGCAGTTCTGCCCCTGGGGAGTGATGTGTTTGCCACTGAGTTAGTTTGCTTCCACAACCATTCAGGACACTTCTGCTGATTTCTCCTTCCCCTCTTCATCTCCAGTGACACTTCCTACGTTGTTCTGGAGGGTCCACCAACTCTCCATAGCAGATTTTCAAGCACCATTGCAGAGGGTTGGACCAGATGAACCTCAGGGTACCTTCCAACTCTACAATTCTATGTCTCCTCCCCTGCTTAATTTGTGGGATCTTCTGAAGGACACCAGAATGAGTTATAAATAACCGTTGCACAGAAGCAATAAGATAAGGCAGCAGTTTCTCTAAGGGATGAGAAAACAGAGCAAATTAGGGTTGCCATATTTTGAAGAGCAAAAAAGAAGACACATTTGCTGACTTCTACTTTTAACTATGGATCTCTGTGAGGACGCTCATCATTAAAACGAAGCATATGGCAACCCTACAGTAACTGATGGGAAACTTCCAACAACACTGTGAAGGAGCATAAACAACTGATATTTACCAGCCTACTTGAGTTTGCATCATCTGTATTGCCCTGGAAAATGTCCCACTGACTAAGCGGTATAATTCAAGAGGGATCGAAGCCCAGTTAGCCATTGTCCTAAGAGACTCAATTTTCAGATGTTATTTCTTATACCTGTAGATTGCACTGGCAAAATGGTTCTGGAGGAAAAGGCAGGCTTAGAATGAGAAAGCGGGAGGGAGGGAGGGAGAGCCAAGAGAGACAGAGTCAAAGATAGATAGAGACAGACAGACAGAGGCATAGATAGATATTGTCATGGGAAAGTCAAATTATGTCTCTCGTTGGCAAGCGATACCATTTTTCTAATTAATAACAGGGGACATTTCAGCAGATGCTCTTAGAGAAAAAAGAGAGGGTTGTAATGAACCAACTTAGGTCCGTTAATGTCAGCAGGTCTTCCCTGAGTAAAACTTAGCTAGATTCAACCCAGAGTTTTCCCAGCTCTTTCATCCCATCTCATGCTGCCTTGCTACAACTCACTAAAATTAGCAAGGGTGGACTTTCCTTTACACTCCATGGGGGAACATTCTGGCTCCTGTGACTAAATAGATAGATAGACAGGAATGACTTTTATCACATCGTGTGTGATTTTTGTACTTTGCCTAGCAAGAGCGGGACCTTCCCAGCAAAGGACAAGAGGGGTGTGGCCATTGACACAGAGATGCTTAACAGGGGCAGCCGGAATTAAACAGCAAGGGGAGGACTAGTGTATCTAGAGCAAGAGAGGATCAAATGCCGTCCTTGTTCAACTTGTGTGCCGTGAACTGCTGAGAGTTGAAAAGAAGAACTTCCCCAACAGGGTGAGGCAGATCTTCACACTGTGAGCTGCCATTCACAGGCACTGCTCTGTAGCTGATCAAGGCCTGCACCTACTGATAGAGAGAAGGACCTTGTTCTTTTACCGAGGAGGCCACCCCAGCTTGGTAGAATTTATCAAGAGAAGCAGGGCAGCTAGGGCTGAAGTCTATGGCCCCACACATCACCCCCCCAGCCCCAAATATCCACCCAGCTGGCATATTTGCAGCAGACCTTGGCCGCCGCTGAAGTGCAGCAGCAGTGAGGTCAAGGCTGCCCATGAAACAGTAGTGCATACCCTCTAAATAGGGACATCCTATTCAATAACAATCACAACAAGAACAAGAACAATAATACGCCACCCATCTGACTGGGTTGCCCCAACCACTGTGAGCGGCTTCCAACACATGTGAAAACACAATAAAACATTGAACAGGGCTGCCTTCAGACGTCTTCTAAAGAATGCAGTTACAGGTACTTATCTCCTTGGCTTGGGGAGGTCACATAACTCCATACCCTCTGGTGGAAATAGGGACATCCCACCGTAGCCTCCAACATTTGTCTGATGAAATGGGACATCCTAAGAAAAAGCAGGACTAGAACCCACATCGTGTCTGACCCCCACTGGTCATGCTAGTTGGGGCTGGTGGGAGTTGGTACCCAATAACATTTTGGAGATGCACATGTACCCTGCCTTTGGCTTAAAGGCAGTCTTTGCTCCAAGCTACAGAAATGTCACTAAGATGGAGCATGTTAACTGACATGTTTTGGTGCCTGCCGTGTAATTATCCAATATATTTTGCATTTTATTCTAGTGATTGATGATAGATAGATAGATAGATAGATAGATAGATAGATAGATAGATGACAGACAGACAGACAGACAGACAGACAGACAGACAGACAGACAGACAGACAGAGGTGGTATTATTGTGGGTGAGGAATTGTTTAAGATAATACCACCACCAGATTTAACATGGACACTGGTACCAGAGCCTGCAATAAACCCAGATGCCAACTTTGCTGCCACATACACCCGGACAACACCATTACTGGCCCCAACAACATCAAACATACCAGCTCAGGACGATTTAATTGCTCATCTTCTAACATTGTGTATGCCATCAAATGCCAACAGTGCCCTTCAGCTCTCTATATTGGACAAACAGGCCAAATCCTACGCCAAAGGAGAAATGGATGTAAATCTGACATCAGGAATCACAAGACAGAGAAACCAGTAGGAGAACACTTCAATCTCCCAGGACATTCTATACAAGATCTCAAAGTAGCTGTCTTATTATAGAAAAATTTCAGAAACAGACTGGAAAGAGAAGTTGCTGAATTGCAACTCATTAAAGGTAAAGGTAAAGGGCTCCCTGACCATTAGGTCCAGTCGTGATCGACTCTGGGGTTTCGCGCTCATCTCGCATTATTGGCCGAGGGAGCCGACGTACAGCTTCCAGGTCATGTGGCCAGCATGACTAAGCCGCTTCTGGCAAACCAGAGCAGCACATGGAAACACCGTTTACCTTCCCGCTGTAGCGGTCCCTATTTATCTACTTGCACTTTGACGTGCTTTCGATCTGCTAGGTTGGCAGGAGCTGGGACCAAGCAACGGGAGCTCACCCCGTCGCAGGGATTCGAACCACCGACCTTCTGGAGAGACCTGGTCTGAAAAAAGACATTGGATTCTTATCTCATTATACATGATAAAGCTATTTTTAGCCATCTCACCCCTTGCTTTTTCCTGCAAGACCAATTGCAGTTGTTAACAGTCATCAACAGGTTTACTACTCCTATCAGCCAATCAACCATTCCCACCACCCTTCTGAGTATTACCCCTCCCCACCCTCTGACTATACATAAGGGTCTGGTGACTTCTGTTTCAGTGTTTCTGAAGAAGTGTGCATGCACACGAAAGCTCATACCAACGACAAACTTAGTTGGTCTCTAAGATGCTACTGGAAGGAATTTTTTTGATTTTTTGTTTCGACTACATCAGACCAACACGGCTACCTACCTGTAACTAGATAGATAGATGATAGATAGATAGATAGATAGATAGATAGATAGATAGATAGATAGATACATAGACAGATAGATAGACAGACAGACAGATACAGATAGATTAGATTAGATAGATAGACACAGATGATAGATAGATGATAGATAGATAGATAGATGATAGATGATAGATAGATAGATAGATAGATAGATAGATAGATAGATAGATAGATAGATAGATAGATAGACAGACAATATCACCGGGGAGGAAGAGAGAACACACAAAAGCCAGCCAAGCAACTAAACCCACTGTTCATCTTCCTGACAGTCCAAGCTGGAACATAAATACTTTGGGTGAGTAATACTTTCTCAGAGCGATGGGGCTTGGCCATCACTCATTCATGAAAGCCACACAAGCTGCAGCTCTAGCTTTCCGCAAGATGTGGCGGAGGCAACTTGTGTGAAATGGAGAAATCTCATTTGGCAAATCTATCTTGGCAGGGGGGAAGCAGCGGGGGAAAAGGTTGAAGGGGTTTCGCTCATGCCTGTATGGAGGAAAGAAGCTTAAAGGTTGTGTCTTAGTTCCATGCCAGGTGATAATCATGAATCTCCACAGAGGCAGTGGAGAGGCCAGCTAAAACCATGTGTAGTTGGTCAGCCAGGTTTAATCCCAGCATCTCCAGGAAGGGTTGGGGTGAATTTCTACTTTGTTTGCAATATAATCCACAGTTCTCGTACCAATACCTGAAGTGAAACACAGCCATTCTTTGAAATTCTCACTGTCCTGGTGATGCAGGGCTCCAACATAGGGGAAAGGTGCATAAAAATGATCAAGTAGCATTAAAAATGCAGTGTATCAGGGGAAAATGGCTTACAAAAATACATTTATTACTCAAAACTGCATACAAAAGCATGTTCGCTAGGAGGAATTTACACAAAACTCTTGATGAATTTCTGTGAGTATTTAAACGGCAAACTCCTGCAGAAACGTGGAGAACTGAATTTAAGATGGGAACAATGAGAAACAGAGAAATTGAAATTGTGTTCCTGTGAGGAGGGATTGATTGTTAAACCACTCTTGGGATTGCAAGTCTCTCAGTCGAACAGGGGATCTTCTAGCAACTCTCAGCACCCTTAACAAACCACAGCTCAAAGAATCCTTTGAGGAGCCATGGCTGTTTAAAGTGATATAATACCGGTGTGAATGTGACCATAGTTGCTTTCAGATGCGCTCCATCACATCCCAAGGGAGCCCAAATGGGCTGTATGACTCTTCTGTCAGGCAGATTTTGCTATGGGCGGAATTCTGTAGAGCCATCTGTGTGAGATTTTAAAGATCCCTTGTAGCAAGTATCATGTGTTTTTAATGGCCTAAGGAAAGATCACTATCTCCACCTGGGAAAAGAAAGGAGAGAGAAAAGAAAGCCCTTTGTGTTCTGTTTTCCGGAGACATCAGTGGCTCACACATTCTGAGTAAACTTTCTACCCAATTCTCCTTGGCACAGGCTTCTCAGAAACAAAGGCATGCGAGCCACAGCAGGAGCACACATGAAAGGCCCCCCCTGAAGAGAACTAGAAAGGCTATCAGCTCAGCCTGCCCCTTTAATGTCTCTTCCTCTCTCCCAACGCATGTTATGCTGTTGTTTGCCTTCATTTCTCTGCCCACCTATCTCACACAATGCGCCTCACGGAGGCTTCTGGTCTTTTGGTTCACTGAGGTGGAGAGAAATCGCTGAGACGCATTGAGACCATCCAGCCTGTATACTCCAGAGCATGGAGTATACAGAGGCTGAGTCGTTTCTGTCCGAAAGTTGGTAGAATGCTGTGAAAGGCACCTTGGGGGTCCAGATCTGAGCTGGGTCATCGTCTCTGGATTGGCCCCGTCCAGATTGGGGTCCCTCCAAAGGGCCAGGTTGGGCCCTGAATCACAGCAGAGTGAGGGGGCATGCACAGCCCTAATGTTCACATAATTGCATAGCTAAAGGGGTCTTTAATATCAATATCCTGCTCGGTGCAGGATCTGCAATGCAATGCTCGGTGCAGCGTCCCTGCAGTGTCCCAGCGTCTCTTTCAATGTGGAAAGAGAGATGTAAGATAAAAGAAAGAAAAGGCACTTCAAGCAAAAATATACAAACAGAAATGCAACTGGGAATTATAAATTATCCAGCACAAGTAGGTAAATGCACAAGTGCTTTCCGCACCACTAAAAACTGGTCGTAAGTATATCCTAAATTTACTTATGTGCGTGTACATATATAAAGAGAGATCTTATTGCTCCATTTCCATATCCTTATTCTTTCTGGGCAATAATGCCTTTGCTCCTTTTTACGGTCCCATTTAGGAGGCCTGTTTATTTACAACCACAGCATAAACCTCAAATTCTATTTCTGCACAAGGACACACCATCTGCCAAGCGCAGGCTCTCCCCCTGCCAAGGCTGAGCACTTTATGCCTCAGTGAGCTGTATCACGAGAGCGCCCACCCCATGCTACGTTCGGGTTTTAAAAATTACTTTCCTCTCATCTAGAATGCAAGGAAATAAAATAACACGGCCCCTGTTTGTTCCAAAGGAAGTTTTTCAAGACTTTGGATTCCAAACGCGGCTGAGCATTTTACGGTGGCACAAGCTGGCGGAGGTTTGGTGGAGTTGGGGTGTGTGTGTGGAGGCACATCCATTGCACATAATTCCCCCATGGTTCACATCCACTCAGCGTAAGGCAATGTCCTGCGTCCCCAACTTTCTGTCCCTCAAGAACTCCCACATCAAATGTAACACCAGAGCATAAGAGCTCCACTATATCATAGCCAAATGAGGGAGGGGCAGTTTATTCTCATTCCATTCTGTGGAAGGAACACCAATCACTGCCATTGACCCATTCAATCCCATTTCTGGGGCGAACAGCAATTTTTAAAAGCTCTACAACACAGGGGTAAAAAGCAGTTCCACTAGGGCAATGGATTTTAGCTGTGCAATGGGAATTCCTGCCTCTCCTCTCCCCTGGCATGCCTTAAATCTTTCTGTAGGCACCCCAACCCTCCAGAGCAGATTTAGAGAGAAAACATGGCGTGATCAAGAAGAGAAGAGGTTGGAGAGGTTTCATTGGATCTCTCAGCGGCTTTTGACACCATTGACCATAACATCCTTCTGGACCGTCTAGAGGGGTTGGGAGCTGCGGGCACTGTCATACAGTGGTTCCGCTCCTTCCTCCTGGGCTGTGTTCAGAAAGTGGTGGTGGGGGATGAGTGCTCAGACCCCTGGGCTCTCACTTGTGGGGTGCCTCAGGGTTCTGTCCTCTCGCCCATGCTTTTTAACATCTACATGCAGCCGCTGGGAGAGATCATCAGGGGGTTTGGGCTGGGTGTTCATCAGTATGCGGATGATGCCCAGCTCTACCTCTCTTTCAAATCAGAACCAGTGAAGGCGGTGAAGGTCCTGTGTGAGTGTCTGGAGGCGGTTGGAGGTTGGATGGCGGCTAACAGATTGAGGTTGAATCCTGACAAGACAGAAGTACTGTTTGTGGGAGACAGGAGGCAGGCAGGTGTGGGGGACTCCCTGGTCCTGAATGGGGTAACTGTGCCCCTGAAGGACCAGGTGCGCAGCCTGGGAGTCATTTTGGACTCACAGCTGTCCATGGAGGCGCAGGTCAATTCTGTATCCAGGGCAGCTGTTTATCAGCTCCATCTGGTACGCAGGCTGAAACCCTACCTGCCTGCTGACTGTCTCGCCAGAGTGGTGCATGCTCTAGTTATCTCTCGCTTGGACTACTGCAATGCGCTCTATGTGGGGCTACCTTTGAAGGTGACCCGGAAACTACAACTAATCCAGAATGCGGCAGCTAGACTGGTGACTGGGAGCAGCCGCCAAGACCACATAACACTGGTCTTGAAAGACCTACATTGGCTCCCAGTATGTTTCCGAGCACAATTCAAAGTGTTGGTGCTGACCTTTAAAGCCCTAAACAGCCTCGGTCCAGTATACCTGAAGGAGCGTCTCCACCTCCATTGCTCTGCCCAGACACTGAGGTCCAGTGCTGAGGGCCTTCTGGCGGTTCCCTCGTTGCGAGAAGCCAAGTTACAGGGAACCAGGCAGTAACCAGTCAAGTTACCAGTCTCTGTTTGACTTCACCCCCCGCCCCAGAGGCACACTCCCTTGTCTCTTGAGACAGATGGATGCCAGCAACAAGGGGGAAAGTGCTTGCAAACTTGTACAGTATATCAGGGGAAATAGCATTTTAAGATGCGTGCACTTTGGGAGAAACCTGCACTAAAAAGCTTCCAAATTTTCATGAGGGAAGAAATCACAAAGTGATGTGAAGCGATGGAGAGCTGAATTTAAGTTGGTAGTGCCTTGACTTTGGGTGTTTATAATACAGTTGGTGGTTCCTTGTGTCCCACACCACAACCACTACCCCGAAAAAAAACAAGCTTCGGGAAATTAGAAGAGTAACAAACAGAGAGAAACAAAAAATGACCAATTCCTCCATCCCTAAGTAACACACACACACATCAGAATGCGATGAAAGGTCTCTGCAGATGCATAGAACACATGCAGCCCTGGCGATTACAGGACTCTACGTGTCCTGCATCTGTCTAGAAAAGAGCCCTGCCGCCTCCCCTGAAATGTATTATTTTTTTCCAAGGGCAACTTTTAAGGCAACAAAGAACCTGAAAGATTGGGAGTAACAAAACTGAAAGGCTCCTGGAGAGAATTTATGATTTGCCAGAGGTGCGATTTCCTGCCCAGTATTATAACAGCATCGTTGTATATGGAGCGATTTGAGAAGCAACGTAGACTGCCATTCCGGCTGGTGTTTCTGCACTTATTGCTGTGATAAAGCACTTTAGGCACAGGGGACATCTATAACGCTCCGATTATTATGATATAGCTCTCTGGTTAAAAAAAAAACAACGCTTTCTCACTTTCATTATTTTGACAGGCAGATTCCATTCAAAATTCCACAACAATCATGTGCTTTTGTTTGTTTGTTTAGTGCGGGATTTTATATATATATATAAAAGAAGATAAAGGGGGAAAGAAATTATCTTCTATAGACCAGACATCTCCAACCAGGTGCTCTCAGAGTGTTGCTGGACTACAAATTCTATCAGCCGCATGAAGCATGGCCAATGAATAAGAATGACCAAGTGCACTTCAGGTGGTTGGACTTACTAGATGATCCTGGAGGTCCCTTCCAACTCTACTATTCTATGTTTCTGTGATATTCTACAATACCACCTAGTGGTGATGTAAATAAACCCTTTACCCACCATAGCTTTTCAGTAACCTCTGGTCAAGGATGGATTAAAATTTGTGTTGCGGGAGGAAGAGAGGGAGAGTGATGTTAGGATCTCCTACTCTCGAGTAGGACCGTGGTAGAGACACATACCCGACTGGCATGTTCTCTCCCTCCTGGTCGATCGTTCAGGAGCTTTCAAAGCTTTCTTCAGCCCGAACATCACAGTGACTGGTGACAAAAAACATCAGCACGCTTAGGGATCTGCAGAGTCTTCGCAAATGCGTAACAGAACTCAGCAACTCAGCATTTTGGCTAATCTAAGTTTATTTACATATAATACACTTGGAGCACTGCAACATGGCTCCCTCTCTCTCTAGCATCAGACAGCAAAGAGAAAGAACAAAAGACAATAGTCCCACTTCAGGGAACACAGTATCACAAACATCTGAGAGACAACATGACAGCAGACACGGGGAATGAATCCCCAACATGCGGTGGGGAGCTCTGGTTGCCAAACACCCTAGCCACCAAACATCCATTGTTTAGTTATGTATAGACTGCCAGTCTATCAGGACAGCATAGAACAATGCAGTAAAACTTACAGCACCGTTTTAAAAGTACAAAAACCAATATTAAAATCAAGACTATTTGAAACAACTGCATAGCACTGTCAGCATAAAAAGGTCTCCAAGAGATGCATGAAAGCCAAATGTGAGGGTGTCTGTTGCATCTCTGCTGGAACAACATGGCAGGGGTGGAAGGGGGCGGGGGGGCAGTTCACCCCATGTGTCACCACTGAGGGGGGTGAAAAAATGCCGAGTGGCACTCACCACGGTGTCTGCAGCACACCCAAGCCACGCGTCTCTCCCCATCTCTCTGCACTGCCCCAAACAGTCTGCCCACCACCTCCCCCCCCCCAGCTGTAAGGTGGCTGAGTGGGAGGAGGCAGAAAGACTTCTCAGAGGCCCCACAGAGCGTCCTGCCCTGGCTGGCCCCACCCCCATGAGTGGCTGGCCCCACCCCAGGCTCAGGGCACGCACGCCGTCCCAGGCGCCTGATCGGCTTGCTCCGCCGCTGCAACATGGGACCAGAAACACTAAATGCCCAAGTTCTAGAGTACACCAGATGTGTCTCTGTAACATGGGGGGCAGCTAGCAGAGCTCTTCCAGATAATCTGAGTGGTTCTGCTGAGATCATAGAATCACAAGGGCCATCCAGTCCAACCCCCTGCCAAGCAGGAAACACCATCAAAGCATTCTTGACATATGCCTCTCAAGCCTCTGCTTAAAGACCTCCAAAGGAGGAGACTCCACCACACTCCTTGGTAGCAAATTCCACTGCCAAACAGCTCTTACTGTCAGGATGTTCTTCCTAATGTTTAGGTGGAATCTTCTTTATTGTAGCTTGAATCCATTGCTCCGTGTCTGCTTCTCTGGAACAGCAGAAAACAACCTTTCACCCTCTTCTATATGACATCCTTTTATATATTTGAACATGGCTATCATATCACCCCTTAACCTTCTCTTCTCCAGGCTAAACATACCCAGCTCCCTAAGTCGTTCCTCATTAGGCATCGTTTCCAGGCCTTTGGCCATTTTGGTTGCCCTCCTCTGGACACGTTCCAGCTTGTCAGTATCCTTCTTGAATTGTGGTGCCCAGAACTGGACACAGTACTCCAGGTGAGGTCTGACCAGAGCGGAATACAGTGGTACTATTACTTCCCTTGATCTAGATGCTATACTCCTATTGATGCAGCCCAGAATTGCATTGGCTTTTTTAGCTGCTGCATATAAGGACAGGTGGTCCTGAAGAATATAAGGACCCAAGTAGTCCTACAGTGATCAAAGTAGCAGCAGACAGAGTCATTACAATGTACAGAGTAGATCGAGTCTGGAATATATAGAGAAGACCTGATTGTAGACCATACCACTTCAGACCATGGGGGGAGGGGGGAGAGGTTACATCATGACTGAATGCTCTTCCATATCAAAAAGAAAATTCCTCTGCACATAGAAAATAGAAGGATTCTTTCCTAACTCTATTCCTGACATGCCACATATAAAATAGATTTTTCCCCAATGTAGAAACTTTCAGTCCTGTTGTCCCACATCATTTCCCCGCAAACACACACACCTAGTCTCAAATGATACAGTGTGCAAATACACCTCTCCCTGCAATGTGAAGTGGTACATTCTTATATTCTTGCATTTTTATCTTGTGAACCACACTGAGATCTTGTCTTCTCCTTCTCCTTCTCCTTCTCCTGCAGACAAGTTGACCACCTCACCTGCTCTTTGTGGGTCCTGGTCCGCAGTGCCACAGAATGAGGTGTTGACTGAGAAGAACCATCAGATGTCAAATTGTCCCCAGTCACGCTTTTGGATAATTTGTGGGGAAGCAAGGGATCCAGGAAGACTGAACATCCTCTCCCCTCCCACCGCACAAATATAATACTGTCAGTTTAAGAACATAAGACCATAAGCTGGATCAGGCCAAAGGGCCCTCTATTCCAGTTTCTCACTGTAGCCAAACAGTTGTCTGTGGAAGCTCATAAGCAGAACATGAGAACAGCACCTGTGCTCCCCAGCAACTGGTCTTCAGTTACATAATGTTTCAAGCCATGGACGTCACGTAGGAGCCATTTAAGGAAGGCACAGAGCAGTGTTGGTAAGGGGTGTGGCCTGGGGAGAGTCCTGAGAGTGTGATAGAGAACTGTATTCGAATTGCGGTTCCCCATCCCCATTGCAAGCAAGTAGACACATGTCAGGACCGTTCATATATAAAAGGAAAAGGGCCTGCAAACTGGCCTTGACTGCTCGTAGCCACCAGCCTTGCAAGTTAAGAGATCAGTAGGAGGACAGGCAGATGTTCAGATTCCTAGCAATCCACACTTTTGAATAACTATGGAAAACATGTCAGATCCCAGCATATGGGCATAGATCAAAAAGGGTGCCTGCCCATGTTGACAGGACACTAATTAAATTGATCCACGCTTTTATGATTTACCTGTTTGGAGCTGTTAATTTTGCAAGAGTTGAGACAAACCACCTTGGTTTCCTATAATGAAAGAGATTTGCATTTTCAAGGTAAGGAGCGCCACCTGCTGGACAGCCGGCATTGCCATCGACCTGGCCTTTTTATTGTTATTATTATTTCAGTCTCACAAGTGAGAAAACTGCAATGCAAAGCTACTGATTGATGCCGTAGTACAACTAACCATCGCCCTTTAGCCCTTTTAGTGTCCCAGAGGTTTCATTTCAAAAGACTCAGCACAAGGCTGTTCCTGACTTGAATAATTTTCACATTACAGTAATAGCGTGCTGCATAAACACAATTGCATCCTTGGCTTGTAGCGCTGCATCTGTATGCTCTTTCTGCCTGAATTATTTCACCTTGATGGAATGTTGCAAACCCCTTGTAATACCGATCGATATATGTGTTGCCGTAAATATCCTAAATTCAGCGATTGTTAACAACCTCGGCCGAATGCCACGAATGTTGTATGTATATACTTTCCCCCTTTTCCAGGCACACACTGGCAAATGCTGGCAATGACTTTTGGGTGACTGTCAACATCCGCTGTTCTACGACTGAGCTTTCAGTCTTTCAAACAATTGGGAAAGGGATGTCGGGACATCTGCTTGGTATGCAGAACGCCCCAGTCTCAGGAATCTGCAGGAAGGGCTGGAAATTAATTCTGTCCCAAACCCTGGAGAGCCACTGCCAGTCAGCAGAGGCAGACCTCAGTAAACTGATGCCTACCCCCTGCCCCCAACTCTTGCCCTGCCTTACCAAAGCTTTGAAGAGGGGGCTCTGGCAAGGCCCTAGAGTCCCCCCAGCTCCTTCCCCGAGCTGGGAAAGTGCTAACTAGGCTACTGGAAGTTACCAGGACCCTGTCAGAGCCCTCACAACTCCTTTCCAATTAAATGACAGGGGGGGACCATGTTGGCAGAGTAGCTGAATTGCAGCTAGGAAGCCATATCATGTGCAATACTGACTCTGGTCTTAAAATTAAAACTGAGGCTTCCAATTGGTTGCAGGAGCTTTCTGCAGCCAATCAGAAGCTGCACTTTGGTTTCCGAACGTTTCGGAAGTCGAACAGACTTCTGGAACGGATTCCTTCCTTTTGTCTTCCAAGGTACGACTGTACTTGCAGAGCATATAGCTAAAGAAGAAAATGTGCAAAGTATTTACATTCACATGCTTATCCAAGAATGGGCTTAGTTTCTCTTAGTTGAAATTTGCAGCTTCTTCCGCAAACATTCAAATAAATTCTGTCTTCCTCTTTTTCCAGGACTCGCACTCAGCCTTCTGTATACGACCCAATTAGGCCAGGCATTTCATTCCGAGAAGTTTCCACTTTCTCAGACCCTCCAAGTGTCCCTATTTTCCAGGGACAGTCCCCGATTGACAGAAGCAGTCCCAGTTTCTGATCTGATCCCCGAATGTCCCGCTTTGCCTTAGGATGTCCCTATTTTCATTGTGAAAATGTTGGAGGGTGCGGAATAGGAAATTCCCAAGGCTTTCTTCCAACTGGAACTCACAGAAACTCAGTTCCAGCACCTCTCAGGTGGGTGCCATTGCAGTTCTGAGGGAGGTGTTCATGGTGAGTTCCAGCACCTCTTTTTCTAGAGAAATAGTACTGGGTGTCCCTATTTTCATCAGAGAAATGTTGGAGGGTATGCTTTCTCCTTCCAGTAGACTTCTCCATACTGCTTATTTGGGAGAACATCAACTTCTGTACCTCTTTCTATCACATTCATTCACACAGAAACATTAGAATCCCTCTCCTCTACAGTGGTACCTTGGGTTAAGAACTTAATTCATTCTGGAGGTCCGTTCTTAACCTGAAATTGTTCTTAACCTGAGGTACCACTTTAGCTAATGGTGCCTCCCACTGCTGCTGCCGCGTGATTTCTGTTCTCATCCTGAAGCAAAGTTCTTAACCCAAGGTACTATTTCTGGGTTAGCGGAGTCTGTAACCTGAAGCGTCTGTAACCTGAAGCATCTGTAACCTGAGGTACCGCTGTATTGTATTTAGAGAGTTATCTAACACTGTCCCTTCTTCGGTGTTTGTGGAGATGCAGCCACTACAGTCAAGTCACTCTCACCCAAAACAAAATGGAGAATGTAATAAGATACCTCCCGTGTGACCAGAGTTAAGCAATCACATGAGAGTTACTGGGAAAGATCTCAGAATTATATAGTACAGCGGTACCTCGATTTACAAACACAATTGGTTCTGGAAGTCTGTACTTAACCTGAAGCGTACTTAACCTGAAGCAAACTTTCCCATTGAAAGTAATGGAAAGTGGATTAATCCGTTCCAGACAGGTCTGCGGAGTACTTAAACTGAAAATACTCAAACCGAGGCATACTTAAACCGAGGTATGACTGTAATGTATTTAAGCATTCCCAATTTCAGTAAGTTAAAGCACTATACTTAACAGGAAGAACGTCTGGGGTGATCACTCCAAGTCCAGACAGCCTCATGACTTTAGCAAAGCCACCTTTGTGTTTCTATACAAATAATTTGGAAACAGTCTACCACTCAAACTCTATGTATCATGGAGGTCTGGACCTGGCTACAATGGGGTTCAGATTTCACGAGCCGTTTTTGTGTCTCTAGATCAATAATTTAGGAACACTTCGCCAACTTTTGTAAACTAAGTTTTGCCGCCTGTGTTTTCTGACTGCTGTATGGAAAAGCACATGAACCTTAACAAGTTTGTAAGTACTGTAAAAACTTTTTTTTCCACCTTACCAAGCTATGTGGACTTTTCTGTGTTAAAGGGGAAGCTTTGGAAAGAAACTTAAAGGTAAAGGTAAAGGGACCCCTGACCATTAGGTCCAGTCGTAACCGACTCTGGGGTTGCGCGCTCATCTCGCATTATTGGCCGAGGGAGCCGGCGTATAGCTTCCAGGTCATGTGGCCAGCATGACAAAGCCGCTTCTGGCAAACCAGAGCTGCACATGGAAACGCCATTTACCTTCCCGCTGTAGCGGTTCCTATATATCTACTTGCATTTTGACATGCTTTCGAACTGCTAGGTTGGCAGGAGCTGGGACCAAGCAACGGGAGCTCACCCCGTCACAGGGATTCGAACCGCCGACCTTGTGGTCAGCAAGCCCTAGGCTCAGTGGTTTAACCACAGCGCCACCTGGGTCCCTCTTTACTTCCAAGTTTGTAAGTAAAACCTTTTTTTCCCACCTTACCAAGCTATGTGGACTTTTCTGTGCTAAAGGGGAAGCTTTGGAAAGAAACTTAAAAGGGGGTATTTCACAGGTCTAACAGGCCTATATTTCCAACACTTTACTTTGCTGCATGTTTTGTGATTTTAAATATCGACTGCGGCTCTCATACCAAGATAATATTTGCCCTAAACCTAGATCTGGGCATCCAGATGTAGCAAGGCAAATCTGCTGTCTCACTGGATTCTGTTCTTAACTTATAGCTTCAAAATACAGAGCTCCTGCAGTCTACCAACACAGGGAATTGTCATTTTATTCTTTTAAACCTAACCACCAGATAACCCACAATTACCACTCTGCAGTTTAGAACCTGCAATCAGGCACAGATGTGGTAGAGAAGGTGGGGTGAACAGGCTCAATCCTTTCCCCTGCTCCTCACGTGATCTCCATTGTGTGATTTTACAGTCCTGAACAGAGCCAGAATGAAGCTGCATAACCCACATCCATCTCCTGCAACCCTGGACTCAGACTCTCCATCTCTTGCCTTCCACACGGTCAGATTTAGATTCTAATCGCCTTGGGGGGTCAGGGGCTTATCATTTCTCCCTCTAAGAAATACTAAAAATGCCATGTGCATTTATGTTTATGCGATTTATTCATATAATGAAAACATATAGGCTACCCTTTCTCCTCTCAAGAAAAGGGCCCTCAAGGCATGGCGCAACAACAGCGACAAAAATGTAAAACAATCAATCAATACAATAAAAAGAGTCTCGTAAAACAAAACACAAATAGCAGCAGGGAAATCAGAAACGGCAGAAAAGCAGGAGCAGAAATAACCAGCGAGGAAGCAGTCTCGCCCACAGCAAACAAGGGTGGAGGGGGATAACTAAACTGATAAGAGAAGAGACCTAGGAAAGGAATGGGCTTTACTAAGCATTGGAAGATCAACAAAGAATGAGCCAAGGCCATTCCCCAGTCTGGGTGCAGCAACCAGGAAGGCCCTGCCTGAAGGCAATACATCTCTGAGCCCAATTCCAAGTGTTGGTGCCGACCTTTAAAGCCCTAAATGGCCTTGGCCCTCCACCCCCATCGTTCAGCCCGGCCTCCGAAAGCACCCTTCTTTCTCAGAGTTCCTTCCTTCCCAATCTTTTCATCCTTGTTTTTGTTTTTTGAAAGTATGAATTCCCTCTTTCTATCTCAAAGCAACTGACAAGGGCTCAAAAAATTCTACTGGTTAAGTGGCTTGAGGACATGATGTAATTTTTCCACAGCTGCCCAAGAACAAATGGATAGGCTTTGTGTGTGTGAGTGTTTGTGTGTGTGTGTGTGTGTGTGTGTGGCACCCTAAAGTCAGAAAGGAATTACTGCCACTTCCTTTCCAGAACTCTAGTGGTCTGTTAAATACACATCTGCAAGTAACCCCATCACACCCAGTGGGGCTTGCTTCTGAGTAGACTTGCCTGGGATTAATAATTCTAATCTGAGGTAGCCATGGTGAAAATAAGAGCAGATTTATTCCAGATCAGTTAATCCATGACACGTTCCTCTCTCGCTCTGACCATCATTGCCTCTGTCTCCACCCACCGTCAGCACGCAATCCTCTCGAAAGAAGAAGAAAACCCACATGCCAACAGTTGGACACAGAGTATGGCTTCCAACAAAGATTTTAGCAGGTGGCTAGGATGATGTGAAGGTTCTCTCTCAAGTGCAACACCCAGCCTTAACATGCGTAGTAGGCCTTTACATCTAAACATAGATATACAGTGGTACCTCTACTTACGAATTTAAGTCGAATCCCATAGGAATGCATTGGGAGAAAAAAATCGTAAGTAGAAGCAACGCTAACTAAAAATTCGTAAGTAGAAAAAATCCTATCTAAACCGCATCCAAGATGGCGGACGGAGCTCCATTCGTAAGTAGAAACATTCGTAAGTAGAGTTATTCGTAAGTAGAGGTACCACTGTATTCTCATGTTGCAGAGTGGGAAGCTGCAGGCACTCGTACACGTGAGGCTTTTGCTGGATTTTCCTCACATCGCTTTGTAAAACCTACATTGTCATTGACCGAAAACAATAGAATCTTACAATCCTGTGTGCCCATTTTCCACCCGTGCTGCATCGCTCATCAATGGCACTCACATGCAGCACGAAGCAGTAGCAGTTTAAATTAAATTAAATTTTAAATTTTAAAAAATGATGTGAAAACAATCTCAGGTTGCAATTCAAAATATACTTATTGGGCAGTAAAGCCCATCGAACTCCATGAGGTCGACTTCTGAGTAAACATGCTTAAGAGGCTCGGTAATGCCATAAAACCTGCTACCTGTCCAAAACGACCTGGCAAGTTTTGTTTTATTTATTATTCATTTATTACATGACTTTTTTTCCAAGGACCTCAAGGTGGTGTTCATGGTTCACCTCCTCCCCATTTCATTCTCACAACCATCCCTGTGAGGTCCAGGGTCACCCAGTGAGCTTCATGGCTGAGTGGGGATTCAAACCCTGCTCTCCCAGGTCATAGTCCAACACACTAACCCAGCGGTTGACAATGTGCAGCCCATGGGCTGGATGCGGCCCACAAAGACTGTTTTACTGGCCCATGAGCTGCCCCTGAACCAAGCCACCTGCTCAGCGAGCCCCCCATGCACTGCACTAAACCAGGGGACTCACTGAGCGGTGCCGGAAATCGTGTCTGCGCACATGCAGATACCGGAAATCGCGTCTGTGCATGTCCAGATCATAGCTGCCAAGTCTCCTGTATTCCCCGGGAAACCCCCGTTTTTCCAGCTGTTCCCAGCCGAAAAACGGATTTTTTTTTGTTTTCCCCCAGTTTATTCTGGCGCGGCAGCCATTTTGGAACTGGGCGGAGCATGCTCAGAAGCGGCTTTTGATGCTGCTTTGCCCAGTTCCAAAATGGCTGCAGCGCAACTTCTGGTGTGGCAGCCATTTTGGAACAGGGCAGAGCAGCATCAAAAGCCGCTTCTGAGCATGCTCCGCCCAGTTCCAAAATAGCGGCAGCACTACTTCCGGTCTGCTACTTCCGGTCCAGTCCCTTATTTTTCAGGCCGGAACTTGGCAGGTATGGTCCAGATGCTGAAAATTGCTTCTGCGCAGGTGCAATTTTCAGCGTCTGGGCATGCACAGATGCGATTTCCAACATCGTTCTGTGCCAGTCTGGCCCACGGATGATCTCTGTGGGAGTGATTCGGCCCATGGCCGGTAAACCTTGCCGACCCCTGCTCTAACCATTACACTACACTGGTTTTGTGGTCTGGCTGAAACAAGAACTCAGACCAAAGGTTAGCAGTCTCTTCCTCTGTTAACCCAGAGGGTGATGATGGGAAAACTGTAGTGCTCCGCATGTTGTTGGACTCTTGCTCCCATCATCCCGAGTCAGCATGGCCAATAATCAGGGATGTTGGTAGTTGCAGTCCAGCAACATCTGGAAGACCCAAAAGCTCCCCAACCCTGCCATAGATTATTCTGAAGTTGAAGGAGGACGTGGAGGTGAAGGTTAATCTACCCATAAGAAGAATTTTTCCTTTTCAAGTTAAAATGCTCCACTTCTTCAGTGATTAATGTCACTACACTGTGCTGATTTCACCACCTCATAATTAAACAGGAGGCATTCGGCTGTACAGCAGTCGAGCATTATAATGGGTTATGCATTAGCTCCTTTACCCTGCAATTTCCTAACCTATTTTCCACTTTTGTTGTTGTTGGGGAACATAATGCAATCATATATTCAACACCAAAGACTCGAGTGATGACCTCCAAATTTTCCTGGAGGAAGGAAACTCTGTTGCCACTGATTGTAGCCTCGGTCCACCTGCTAAATTGAAATCGCACTCTAGAAGTAAATTTCCAGTGGAGCATTATCTGTGCAATTCCCATTAACAATACACCCCCCAAAAAAAAAAACAGCAGCAGTTTTCCCCACCCCACCCACCCCCCTTTTTTGATAAATGGTGCTGAAAATTGCCCAAGTCTTCACATGAGTAACGAAGGCTACAATAAAAGTAGGAAAGGAGTGGGGGAAGTGGCTGAGCTGCAAAGAGTTTGCCCTTTGGTTCTTGCTGTCATATAATTTATTTCCTGGTCCCTTCTGCACAAAAACCACTTCCATCCTAGCAGGCTCAGAGGCAGCACATGGCAAATGGGCAAGTGCTGGAAGTCTCAGGTGCCAGGAGGGTCTCTACCTGCTGCTGGGCTTCAGCCACTACTGTTGGTCTTCCTGCATAGCAGTGGAGGCACCACACACGACTCTCCCTGTGACTGTTACTGGCCATTTGCTTGCCCATGTCAGTAGCTAGAAGGCATGAGGGAGCTGCTGTGAAGAGCTCCAAGGCCACACCTCACTCACACAAGAAGAGCCTGCTGGATCAGGCCAATGGCCCATCTCATCCAGCATCCTGTTCTCACAAGGGCCAACCAGGTAAAAGGTAAAAAGTAAATGACCCCTGGACGGTTGAGTCCAGTCAAAGGTGACTATGGGATTGCAGCGCTCATCTCGCTTTCAGGGCGAGGGAGCCGGCGTTTGCCCACAGACAGCTTTCCAGGTCATGTGGCCAGCATGACTAAACAGCTTCTGGTGCAACTGGACACCGTGACGGAAACCAGATCACAAAGAAATGCCGTTTATCTTCCCACCACAACGGTACCTATTTATCTACTTGCACTGCTGTGCTTTTGAACTGCTGGGTTGGCAAGAGCTGGGACAAAGCAACAGGAGCTCACCCCGTCACGGGGATTCGAACCGCCAACCTTCTGATCGGCAAGCCCAAGAAGCTCAGTGGTTTAGATGCCTGCGTCCCAGATGCCTAGGGGAAACCAGCGAGCAGAAGATGAGCACAAGAGCAACTCTCCGATCCTATAGTTGCCAGCAACTGGTATTATTTATCATTATCATCATCACCATCTGTATCTGATCATCATCATTAATTTTATTAAATTTCTATAGTGCCCTTCATCCAAAGATCACAGGGTGGTTTGCAATATAAAATCACAAAAATATATACCATATTAACAGACTAAAACAATAGCTCGCCCCCCCCCCACAACACACAGTTTAAAAGGCCATAGGTTATTGGCTCTCATCCAGTCCATTACTGAGGCAAGACACTGGCACACCTGCAGATGTAAAAGAGAAGTAGAGCTGTGTATCATTGGCATATTGCTGACAATGTATTTTGGATGACCCTACTCAGTGGTTTCATGTAGATGTTAAACAGCATAGGGGGTGAAATTGAACACCAAGAAACCCCACATGGAAGGCTCCATGGGCCTGAAAAGCACTCCCCAAGCAGTACTCTCTGGAAACGATCATCTAAGTAGGACCGAAACCACTGCACTCCTAACTCAGATAGATGTTCCAGAAGGATACCATGGTTGGTGGTTGCAAAAATTGCCAAGAGGTCGGGGAGAATTCAGACATTTCCCTGTCTCTCTCCCAACAGAGGTCAACCAAATCAGTTTCTGTGCCAAAACCGGGCCCAAACCCGATTGAAATAGATCTTGAAAATAATTTTATATTTATTAATTAAATTTGTATACAGTGCATAGCTGTCAAGTTCTCCCTTTTTTAAGGGAAATTCCCTTATGCTGAATAGGCTTCCTCACGAGAAAAGGGAAAACTTGACAGCTATGATACAGTGGTACCTCTGTTTACAAACTTAATTCATTCCGGAGGTCCGTTCTTAAACCGAAGCCGTTCTTAAACCAAGGTGTGCTTTCCCTAATGAGGCCTCCTGCCACCAGTGCCCTTCCACCATTCGGCTTCCGTTTGTAAACTGAGGCAAAGTTCACTAACCGGAACACTACTTCTGGTTTTGCGGAGTTCTTATACCGAATAGTTCATAAACAGGGCTGTTCTTAAACCGAGATACCACTGTACTGCCCTTCATCTGAAGCTCACAGGACAGACATTTAAAACATGAAAGACTACAAACATAAGATTTGCCTGGACCCTGATCTGTTGGGTTCAACTTTCATCACTTTTCACAACATTGTTTTCAATACAATTTATTTAGCTACCATCATCATTGATGTCTGTTCTGAACTGTCTTACTGCTGAAACGTGTATTCATTTTAGGTTCTGTCTCATTGATTGACTGTTGAGGTGATGATGTTAACCATTCACATTCATTATTTTAATCTCAACTTGTCTCTGCCTTGTCTTTCCCCCCCTCTGTCACTTGAGCCAAAACACACAGACACTGCAGTCAATGTGTGTTAATGTGAATCTATGAGATTTCTAAACAGAGTTGAAAAATGGGCTTTACTTGTATTTTGTTAGCTGAAATGTGAGTCTGGTGCATATATTATTTTGCATTTACATTTGAATTTGAATTTCAACTCAGAATACTTTAGGTGTCCTTCTCAAGGAGGACTCTGGGCTGGAGTCTCTATACTGGCATGTGGAGGTGGGGGTTTCATTCTGGATAATCCTATCCACCAATCAGGTCTAGCTCCCATTTTAATTTCCCACAATGCAATGCAAGAGAATTCGGGAGAATTGAAATAGTAGTCTCTCCAGCTAACTGGTGCTGTTTGGATTGTCACTTCTGCCCACCACTAGGGCAGGCAGAGAAATGCAGTTTGATTTGCATGTCAATGTGAACCTACCTATGTAATTCATACGTTCCAAAAGGCAACGAGCTGAAACACAGTCAGCCTTTGAAATTTGCACTTCTCTGAATTTTGCGGTGGACCAAGAAAAAGTGTGCAGAAATGCATTTATTGGGGGGAGGTATATACAAAAAAATGCCTATATTCATGAAAATAACAAACAAAAATGTATTATGTTAAAGAATAATACTTGCCCCCAAAATGTGTATGTTAGGGGAAATTGCTTAGAAAAAAATGTGCATATCCAGACAACAGGCTAATGACTTTTTTTTGTGAGGGCCTGCAGACTGGAAAAAATAAGAACGTGACCAAAAGCAAAACTGTCTACCCACCCACCCCTGTGATATAAGTCCAGCAGAGCTCATTAGGTAGGAAGGGTCCTTTGCCTCGACTCCCCTCAAATCCGGCATTCGCCCAGCCAATGGAGTATGTGAAAGAATCTCTGCCCTCAAGTGCTTCCGGCTGCATGCTGGTCCTACAAATCCAATTATATCGCACATAAAAACCACTTTCATCCTCTGTAGGGGCCCAAAAACATAGGGAGATTCTAATCCTGGATTTCTCAGCCAGGCAAGGGGTGGGGGAAATCCACCGCTCAGAGCCACCTTCGTTTTGGAGTTATGTGAATAAGGGTGGCAGGACTGAGCTGCAGAGTGATAATCGTGTGGGAGGATAATTGCTATAATTCAAACGTCAAGAAGCCAGTCAACCTATTGTGTCTTCTGCTCTCCTTTCCTCTCCTTTGTGCTTCTCCACCTGCTGTAACCTAGTCTCATTCTGATGGCAGGGCCTCAGCACCCTCTCCTGCTAGAAGAAGATAACTTTTTTTTTAATTCCCCCTCCGCCTCCTGCATTTGGAAATAATTTCAGATCCTAGGGAATTATTCTTTTAAAAATGTAAATGGATTTGGAAAAACAGATAAGGACAAAAAAAAGACCCAGCAACTACCCAGCATAACTTTCTGCTGTTTGAAATGTCAAAACAATTGTACACCATTTACGGGAGAATTTAGCAAAACACTGGAGATGGAGTGTTTTAGCAGTTGCTGACAAATTCCTCAGCAACCCGCAGATTCCAATGCGATAATGGCCTCTGCACCGATTTTCAACTTCTAACAGGAGCTTGTTAGATTGCTTTTGGCTTATATTTTGTAGCATATTTAAGACGGGTGAGGAACATGTCCCAAACTACAACTCCCATCATCCCTGACCATCCTTGCACTTTGCTCCATTCCTACTTTCTTCCCACCTGGGGCAGCCCTGCCCTCTGCCTGCCTCTCAGAGCTGGTGCATCACACAGGGCTGGTCCTCCATGGCAGCAGCCTCTCCTCCTCCTTGTCTGCTCTCCAGCAGCTGCGTTTCCAAGCACAGTTCAAAGTGTTGGTGCTGACCTTTAAAGCCCTAAATGGCCTCGGTCCAGTATACCTGAAGGAGCATCTCCACCCCCATCGTTCTGCCCAGACACTGAGGTCTAATACCGAGGGCCTTCTGGCGGTTCCCTCATTGCGAGAAATGAGGTTACAAGGAGCCAGGCAGAGGGCCTTCTCGGTGGTGACGCCCGCCCTGTAGAACGCCCTCCCATCAGATGTCAAAGAGAAAAACAGCTACCAGATTTTTAGAAGACATCTGAAGGCTTTTAATGTTTCATAGATTATTTTATTTCATTTTTCTGTTGGAAGCCGCCCAGAGTGGCTGGGAAAACCCAGCCAGATGGGCGGGGTATAAATATTATTATTATTATTATTATTATTATTATTATTATTATTATTATACAAGCTGCCCAAGGGAGGAGGCCAAGACTGGCAGCCATGGGGAGGCCATGGAAAGGCTTCAGGGTGCTCCCTTGCAGCCAGCACTGCCGCCACCGCCAGGGCTCGGGACAAGGGTTGGCTCATCCTCCTCCCTGAGCCTAGCTCCCTGAGCCTAACCCCTAGGGCTGGCAGGGGAAATAGGGACATTCCAGGATCAAATCAGAAGCCAGGTTGACTGTCCCTGGAAAATTGGGACACTGGGAGAGTATGCCATTGTTTTCAGGCAGAGTTTTTTATTTCCCGTGACACGTGGAGATTGCAGGAACTGGACCTGAGACCATGCATGCAAAGATGACTCAGCTGCAATCCTTCTGTATGCCAAGGGAACAAAGGCTAAAAGTTTGTGGCGGCCACTTAGGAATGAGTCACGGTTCAATCCAGCATTTTGATCCTTCCTGGGAAGAAGGGAGTCAGAAATCCCAACTGTCTTCCCCTTCACTCCCATGGTCATGCATATGGTAATCAGCAGTGCAGTAGTGGCAGTGGGGGGGGTATTGGAGAGGGGAGCATAAATGAAGGAAAGTGCATTTTAGTGACACAAAGCATTTCTGGAAGGTATATTTTACATTCAAACTTCAATCTTAGGGATGGAAGGAACAGTTTTCGTTTCTCATTTCCCCAATCCTAAATTTTGTTCTCAACAAAATACAGGATGGGTGACACCTGGCTTGAGAGCAGTACATGTGAAAAGGATCTAGGAGTCTTGGTAGACCACAAATTTGACATGAGTCAGCAGTGTGATGCAGCAGCTAAAAAAGCCAATGCAATTCTGGGCTGCATCAATAGGAGTATAGCATCTAGATCTAGGGAAGTAATAGTACAACTGTATTCTGCTCTGGTCAGACCTCACCTGGAGTACTGTGTCCAGTTCTGGGCACCACAGGTCAAGAAGGATACTGACAAACTGGAACGTGTCCAGAGGAGGGCAACCAAAATGGTCAAAGGCCTGGAAACGATGCCTTATGAGGAATGGCTTAGGGAGCTGGGTATGTTTAGCCTGGAGAAGAGAAGGTTAAGGGGTGATATGATAGCCATGTTCAAATATATGAAAGGATGTCATATGGAGGAGGGAGAAAGATTGTTTTCTGCTGCTCCAGAGAAGCGGACACGGAGCAATGGATTCAAACTACAAGAAAGAAGATTCCACCTAAACATTAGGAAGAACTTCCTCTGTTGATTGCTAAGAACTGGAAACTACAAACACTACCAACGATTGATGACTGGCAGATGAAGATGATGGAGTTTATGGAACTGGCTGAGATGACCGGAAGAATCCGCAACCAGGGAGAGGAAGCAATTGAAGAAGAATGGAAAGATTTTAAACTGTATTTTAAAAAATATGCTAAAGTAACATAATAGATCAGAAATTAAGTTGTAAATAAACTGTGGAATTTAGGAATATGTGATATGAAAGGAAGAAAATAAGGTTATATAAGGTGATTAAAATGATTTAGAATTTGCTAACTATAAATGTGTTAAGGAACCACAGGGAGGGAAACCCGAGGAGGTCCCATTATACCATGTGAGAAGATATGAGAATTGTTACTGTACATGTTTCTCTTTTTCTTTTTTATCTTATGTGTCTTTTTCCTTTTTTTTCTTATATATTGTTGTTATTTTTCTGAAAACTCTAATAAAAATATTATAAAAAAGGAAGAACTTCCTGACAGTAAGAGCTGTTCGGGAGTGGAATTTGCTTCCAAGGAGTGTGGTGGAGTCTCCTTCTTTGGAGGTCTTTAAGCAGAGGCTTGACAGGCATATGTCAAGAATACTTTGATGGTGTTTCCTGCTTGGCAGGGGGTTGGACTGGATGGCCCTTGTGATCTCTTCCAACTCTATGATTCTATGATTCTATGATTCTAACATTTCTGCATCTTGAAACAAAATAAAAAAATTCCTTCCAGCAGCACCTTAGAGACCAACTAAGTTTGTCATTGGTATGAGCTTTCGTGTGCACGCACACTTCTTCAGATACCACTGCATCTGTTTGCATTTTTTTTTATTAAAAAGACCTCACCAAAAAAAATATTATCAGGATTTATCTCCTAATATGTTTTGGGCATGCAATCTTGCCCAATATATAATTCTTAGCAAACAGTTTTTGTGAAAATGTGGTATAATGGTTAAAGTGCTGGAACAGGACTTGGGAAACCAGATTTGAGATCTCCGCTCAGTCATGAAACTCACTGGGTGACCTTGGGCCAGACACTGCCTTTCAGCCTAACCTACTTCACAGGGTTGTTGTGAAGATAAAATGAGAAGAGAACCGGGAATGCCACTTTGGAGAAAAGGCAGCATATAAACATAATAATACATAAGCAATATAATGCTGGGGTGGGTGAGATTCCACTGAATATGAATTCCCCTAATGTACACATTTTTGGACACAACTTTGAGTCGGAGAACAGCATCCCAGAATTCGGGAACATCCCGTAGGCGGGGGTGGGGTGGGGGTGGGGTGTTGCCGTTGCTTTAGTGCTGGGATATGCCTAATTCCTGAAAGCAAAAGTCTGTGTGACTCAAAGCTTAGCATATTAGATCTTGGGCAATTAGAATAAAAACATTTGGGGGTCAAAACAGTGTTAACTCTCCAGCTCTGTGCACGATTCCATGTCCTCACCTTTTCAAATAAAGTATCTCCGTAGCAACAGACAACACACTTTTTCCCCTTTCCTTCAGGTCATCTTGTTCTCAGATGATACAGAAATAGTCTGCTTGAAGCTAAAGGGCTGTTAATAGCGCTGCAACTCTTTCTCAATATATGAGGCAGATGAACTGCCCTTGAACTCTGCAGGGGGCTTCGGACGCTATTCAGAAAGGATTAAATTCCATCCACAGAGAAGCCAAAGGGCGGTGAAGTCACTAGAACTATAGGACAGCCCTGATTTGATCCTCCTCATTATTGTTGTTGTTTATTAAATTTGTTTATCTTGTCCAGGAAAACCCCTTAATCCCCATTTTATTTTGTCTTATTCTTTGGGAGATTTACCAAAAGAAAAATACACACCGAAAAACAAATTTTAGAAAGGGGCAAGATTAGGCACAGAAGCACAAATTGGGTCCTGCCTAACAAGAGGGCACGTGTTGCAGTGTGACCTGGCAACCAGACCTGTGTTGCGGGTGGGAACGTTTGGATGGCCAAAACACCCTATTGGAGATCCCTCAATGCTGGGCGCAATTAGACCAATGGGACGCCAGCAAAATTGTATTGAGGGACCTCTATTTAAGCCCATGCACGTGTCCCTGAGCTTCCTCTTTGGGGCCAGTGCATCGGAACACCCGCCCACCTCTCCCTATATTTAGGGCTTGCACGCATGACCTTGATATGCCGTCGTGTGTCATCTGTCATTGGGACAGGGGCATGGCAGGAATTTTCCCCACTTGGCTGATTGGCTGGTGCCATTTGGGTTTCGCCTGCCGCGTAGCAAATCATCACAACCTGTAAGGTTGCAGATAGGCTCTGGTTCAAGTGATAGGGGTGGCAAAGCGGTCTGGCCATCGCTATGCGGCGGGTATTCAGTTAAAGGATTCCTGGGACTCTTTGGTTAGTCAGCCCTGAGAGGGGTTGTGCCGTGAGCCTGAGTCCAGGGGGGCATCTGGCTGGTGGACTGGCTTGACCCCGCCTTCCACTATGCCGGGTGTTTACCCAAGGCTGACCTATGGTGTTGGTGTATCCTGGGTCAGTGCTGCCTGCAAGGGTGCAGGGAGCTAGTCAAACCAGAGCCTATGTAACCACTCACTTGATTGAAATCAATAAAGTTGTGGCCTAAATTCTGCCAAAAACCAAAAATTTGAGTCTTGTCTGAATTTATTTGGGATGGTTAAGGGTCTACACACACAAAGTATTTTTTTTTTAAAAAAAAAGGCAAAACCCCTTGTGCTCCACTCCACTCCCTCTTTCTTCCTGCCCGGGGTGGCCCTGCCCTCTGCACGTCCCTCAGAGCTGGTGCATCACACAGGACTGGGCCTCAGCAGTGGTAGCCTCTCCTCTTTTCCAGCAACCACTACGAGCTGCCCAAGGGAGGAGGCCGGAAGCAGCAAGTCATGGAGAGGCAGTGGGGGTGGACAAGCACTGGCTCATTCTTCTCCCCATGGCTCAGTGGCATTCCGGGATCGAATCAGAAGCCAGGATGGCATTCATCATTCTGGGATTGTCACTGGAAAATCGGGACACTTGGAAGGCATCTTCTCTTTAAGAGATTTTTCTGAACCCCACCCAGTGGTAACAAACAGGTCGCTCACCCCTTCTCCGCAGCAGCAGCAGCAACTGCTGCTCTTCTGTAGGAGAACAAATCAAATCAGGTGTTTTAACCTCTTTAAAAAGAAAACCCACATTCTTAAATATTTATTCAGCTCATTTGGAATGGGGGTGGGAATGAAATCTCTGTGCTTGGTTTTATTTGATTCATAAACATTAATATTCCACGAACACCTAAAATCAATACTTCCACCTCACATTTGCACAGCACACATCCGTTCGTCAGGAGGCCTCCCCGAAGAGGGGTGTGTGGTTGCTAAGAGACAGGCGGGGTTCTCTCTGACCCCAGCATCAGTTGCCTGCCTTGACTCGAGAGTGAGTGGTGCATCGTGGGTAAGGAGCCTCACGCCGGCCACAAATTCACTGGGCAGTTTTCTGGAGGTGCCAGGCTGG